>NC_045444.1:66595889-66650457 GCF_002776525.5 Piliocolobus tephrosceles | reverse complement strand
TAGGGTTTTTATGGTATTAGGTCTAACATTTAAGTCTCTAATCCATCTTGATTATTCTTGCTTTGAAAAATTTCCAGTCAGTAATCATGTCTATGAAAAACTTTGGGACCTTTTCATTAGCTGAAGGTGGGATAGAGCTATTTTCTGAAAAATGACTTGATTCCTTACAGACATTCATTTGGCCTATATCTGGACAGATAACCATCATTCTGGAGCCATCTCTGAGGTAGACTTGACATATCCAGTGACCATTTAAGAGAAGGAAGAGATAATGGCAAGATAGACTGCGGTGTCTTTAACAATGACTTGCTTGCATTATACGCTTTAACAAAACATCCGTCAAACAGAGTTCAGTGGGTGTTTGACACACACAAAAAAATGAAATATTGTGTTAGAAGGATTAAAATTGTGATCAAATCAAACTTGCATCTGTTTAATTTTTTTCATCCATTGTGACTCTTTTTATTTTGGTGCAAATTGGTATTGGTTAGCAACCGAAAAATAATAGGATTCAATATGTTACAACAATGTGGCTAAGTGTTCTTTTCAATTCTATTCAGAGAAACAAAATTACAATTTTAAAGGGCAGTGTATGTGTGTGTGTTTAGGGACTAGGTTTTTATAATTGTTTTTCATTGTATTAAAAACTATGATTACTTGATTTGGATGAATTTTAACTCTAGATATCCAAGTTCCCATATTAGTTTTCATCATAAGTCTACTGTTTTAGTTAGAATCTACTTTTTAACCAAAACTAATATTGTATGAACCATTTATGTATATGGACAAAATGAAAATAGCAAGCAATAGTCCAGATGTCTTAAGAATGCCCTGATGCTATGAAATTGCATGCTGCCTTCTCGACCCATGAGACTATATTCATTTTAATGGTTTTAGGACCTTAAGCCTAACCAACCATCCCCTATAACACTGTTACCCACTATTCATGATATACTAGATAGATTGAAATAAAATGTTTGGGAGGCCCAGAGGATTCATAAGGGGAAACACACTCTGAAAGGTTAAGGCAGAGTAAGATTGTGGCTGATGATAAGGCCTAATTGAGGAAATTTTACTTTAAATAGAGGAGTTACTGAAACCATCTGTAAGGGTGGTAAGATGGTAGGAGCAGAGGTTTAGATGAATGAGCTGCACAGCAGTGCGCCAAAGGTAATCTTCTAGAGAAAAAGAGGCACAAAAACAGTCAAACTGGAAAGAGATTCACACTTCCAATGTTGCAAAGTAATAACAGGCAGCAGTTAGTTAATATTTAAAATTGGGAAGAATTCAAAGATAACCCTAAGTTTTCATTCCAGCTGGATAAGACAACAGTTGAAAGCTAACAGTATTAAAAATATAAAGAAAAAGACACAATTCTGGATGGTAAGCTATTAAATGTGTTTTAAAACACTGAATTTGATATAAAAAAGAAATATTCATATTAAAATATAATTAGGAGACTTTATATTTGCACAAATATTTATATTTTCAAGGCATTTTCTCATGGTATTTTGTAACATTCTCACAACTTTAGGCACTATTATTATGCCCATTTTACAAATACAAAACTGAAGGTCAAATAAGTTGAATGAATTATTTAAAGACACAACTTACAACTACAGAGTTAGGATTCTAATACAAATGTTCTGATTCCTAAGTCTAGAATAAATGTTTATATTTGTTATTTGGAGACAGAGGATTAGAATTTGTCCCTGAGATTTTGGAAGTTATTAGTTAAGAGAAAATAGTGAAAGACAAAACCAGGCAGAAGGAATCACAAGATAGCAGGTAGGTCCAACATTTACTGTATTTCATTCATCTATGTTTCTTGGGTTGAATTATTACAGACCTTGACTTTTTTTCCTGTCTAGCAAAATATTTTTTAAAATGATATGAAATCTATTATTTTCCCTCACTGATTCCCATACCATTCTCCCTCTTCCGTCTGTCCCTCTCTACGATAGTTTTCTTCTCTCTCTCTCTTTTTAAAAGTGACAGCAGGGCACATTTTATCTATCTTGCCATCTTTGCTTCATGCCACATCCTACTTCTGATTTTTCTCTTTTGCTGTGAAAACAATGCTTAAGTGAAAATCTGTAAGTTGCAATCTAGTCTCATGTACTGTGAGTCTCCTAAAGTTTGCTTGAAGAGTAATACCATGAACTCAAGCAGTCAAGATAAAAGTAACCTTGAATTCAGAGAAGAGGAATTAGTCAAATGAGCCATACCTTATCCAATTAACTGAAACCTCCCTGACAATACCTATCGTCTCTGTATTTTCAACCATCTTTCTTACTTGGGAATTCCCAGAATAAAATCTCCAGCTATCTGAAAAGTCTATTGTATTTTAAATATATTATTCCACAATGTGGAAAAACAGTATGTTGTTTTAAGGGGTATTTTTAATAATATAAAATAAATAAAAGAATTAGTCCCTTTTTAAAAAGAAATTGTTTCGTATTGTTGGGTAGAAATTGTGTGTGTGTGCAATGAGATACCATCTCACACCAGTTAGAATGGCAATCATTAAAAAATCAGGAAACAACAGGTGTTGGAGAGGATGTGGAGAAATAGGAACACTTTTACACTGTTGGTGGGATTGCAAACTAGTTCAACCATTATGGAAAACAGTATGGCAATTCCTCAAGGATCTAGAACTAGATGTACCATATGACCCAGCCATCCCACTACTGGGTATATACCCAAAGGATTATAAATTATTCTACTACAAAGACACATGCACACGTATGTTTATTGCGGCACTATTCACAATAGCAAAGACTTGGAATCAACCCAAATGTCCATCTGTGACAGACTGGATTAAGAAAATGTGGCACATATACACCATGGAATACTATGCAGCCATAAAAAAGGATGAGTTTGCGTCCTTTGTAGGGACATGGATGCAGCTGGAAACCATCATTCTTAGCAAACTATCACAAGAAGAGAAAACCAAACACCGCATGTTCTCACTCATAGGTGGGAACTGAACAATGAGATCACTTGGACTTGGGAAGGGGAACATCACACACTGGGGCCTATCATGGGGAGGGGGGAGGGGGGAGGGATTGCATTGGGGAGTTATACATGATATAAATAATGAATTGATGGGTGCTGACGAGTTGATGGGTGCAGCACACCAACATGGCACAAGTATACATATGTAACAAACCTGCACGTTATGCACATGTACCCTAGAACTTAAAGTATAATAAAAAATAATAATAATAATAATAAAAGAAATTGTGTGTGTGTGTTGTGTGTGTGTATGCATGTATGTAAGACATAAAAATGGCATAGATTAAGTAATATAAATTAAGTAACTATTGAAGAAATGAACCATTATAGCCTCATGACATTTAGTGGAGAATGTTCTTTGGAGCATTGAAGAGTGGAGTTAGGCTCTAAAAAAGGGGAGAGATCTAGATGGTGGAAATAGGATGGGATTCCAACTCGGGAAAATGAAAAGAAGCAAAGCATAGATAGGCAATAGTACTAACATGTGCAAAGGACACAGAAGATGTGGACCTGCTAGAGAAAAATAAGTAGGAACAGATTTAAATTAGAAGTTCATGTCCCCCACTTAAGCTTTGACTTTCTAGGACTAGTTTAAGTAGTAGTCTTTGACTTATTGGATCCATCTTTTTTCTCTCAGTCTCACTTTCCTTATAATATCTGGCAAAAGCTTAAGGACAAAATTTAGCAAATTAAAGTTTTTCCTTAAAGTGGCATTTATTTTTTAACTTATTAAAATAATTTATTTACAGATTCTCCCCTAATTAGAGGCTAATTTAGAGGCTACCAAAAAAGAAAATAATTAGAGGCTACCAAAAAAGAAATAAAGGAAAACACTGGTCTTGGGAACAAAGATTAATTTAAGTACAATTTATAGTTTTCTGGGTCTACATAATAGTACAAATACTATTTGCCCATTAAAAACGATGATATGAAACAGTTTAAAGATAAATAAAGACATTTGTCTAGTAGCCTCTGACACATTTGTTCTCAATTTCCCCAGAAAATACCTTTAAAGACAGAAAAAAACAAGTCACAATGGTACCAGAAAATAGGTCTGAAAGTTTGCCTCTGCCTGAATTAGGAGCGAAGTCTTTCAAAATGCAAGACTAATGTAGCTAGGTTGGTAATTGAAATGGGAGTAATAAGGTCCTATTATTGGTACCCCTGAAGGAAGGAGGAAGGTCTTCCAAACCTCACCTTCCCCAGCCCTACCCCCATCACAGTTGGATTCCAGAATACCAGGCAGTTTCCCTTGTGCTTTATAGCTGTTATCCTTGGAGGAGGTTAGATGTCATACCATCATGCTATCTCAAACATTCAGGGTTTGCAACTCCAAATATCAAGTGCAAAATGTATCCTGGAAGGTGTATGAGCCCAAAAAATAGCCTGGGTAGGTTTACTTTCTGTGTTGACCTTAAAATCTTTTCATGTACCTCTTGGAAAATGGACTCAGTGTAGACACTTCATGGTTTGCGTTCTTCTCTTCAGCTGTTTGGGGAGACTGGTCAGTCACGTCTTCACACAAGGTTCCTTCAAGTTCATTAAAGCTGGAGGGCAGCTCAGCTACAGTAAAGAACTGTCCTTGAACTTCAGCTGGATACCTTTCAGACTTTCAGTTATTTTCTTGATCTAGGGACAGACTGGTGCATTTGTGAGAATTTGGGTTGCAGAAATGTCCTATGTTTCTTATTTTGGGGCTTAGCATTTCTGTGTAGACACCTTTTTTGTTGCTCTTGGTCCTCAGCAATGACAATGGCTCCTAAGAGATTACTACTTTTCCCTCCTGCTGGCACTAGATCAGAATAAAACAAAACAAAACAAAACAAAAAAAACACTGTTTAGTGGCAATCCTTAGTATCCTTAGTATTGTTTTTTTTTTTTTTCCTGTGGTTAGAAAAGTGACTCCCAGGTAGATAATACCTATCTCTACTCTCAGTCCACCCTTGCTTCAGCCCCAGTCTTCAAAAGAAGGATATTGGCAAGGTTTTTTTTTCTCTCTTAATTCTTTCTACTTTCTCTTCTTTTTCTGATTTCTTTCACTGTTCTCTTAAGAAGTCGTGTCATCCTGGCTGGGCACGGTGGCTCATGCCTGTAATCCCAGCACTTTGGGAGGCCAAGGCGGGCAGATCACAAGGTCAGGAGATCGAGACTATCCTGGCTAACATGGTGAAACCCTGTCTCTACTAAAAATACAAAAAGTTAGCTGGATGTGGTGGCAGGCACCTGTAGTCCCAGCTACTCAGGAGGCTGAGGCAGGCTAATGGTGTGAACCCAGGAGGCGGAGCTTGCAGTGAGCCAAGATGGCACCACTGTGCACTCTAGCCTGGGCGACAGAGCAAGACTCTGTCTTAAAAAAAAAAAAAAAAAAAAGTTGTGTCATCCTGCAATTTGACCCAAATTGTATTATGCAAGAAGTTGAATAAATGGATATTGTCATAACCACACTCAGAAAAATTACCGAGAGGGCTTGGAAAAAGTGTTTGAGGAGCAATTTTGGATATGGCAATGAGATGATAGTGGGCAGGCTCAAGAAAAGACAGATTACCATAGACCGATCTCCGACAGGGGTGGTTTCTGTTAGTGGCAGCACAACTAACTGGATGAGCGAATTATGCAAGTTTGGCAGAAGGTAGAGAAGTGTTTAAGTACAGCTGGGCCTCTTCCAGTCTGTCAGCTCTGAGACGTTACAGTGCAATTCCGCCTTCCTAGGGGTCTCAGGAACTCATATCTGAATTTTCTGCACCATCCCAAGGTCTTTAGGTTCTGCAAAGTTGAGCTGCTCTCAGACATATCCGCATAGTTACCTCCCTTTGTCATTCCTCATCTACTGCCCAGGACTTACTATCAAGTCTCAAATCTGCAAGATGACACCCTGAGAAACCAAACACTGAGCACATTTGAATGGAGTAATGGAGTTGTGGAGAGAAAAGGCACAGAAGAGGGGATAAACATAAGTTCGATGACTGTGGATATGCAATATTCCAGAATTTGATGACGTTAGATAATCTCTCTTAGGTTTTTTCTTCTTACAGAGAAAAAAGGAGAAAGAAAAACAAAACCAAAGCCCCATTAATTTAGCTTGGGTAAATTTCTCCCATTGAATGCAGGATAATAACTAAATCAGAGGTGATGATTATAAAACAGGTTATCTTTGCACTGCAGCTTAACACAAACATACAAACACAAAGTGTGAGAAGATGGATATCAAGTAGGTAAAGAAGGCTCTCATGTGTTGCTCTTCACTGGTGGCCAAATTTAGGCCGTGTTAAATGTACTATAGTAGAAACCTACCACAGCACCTCTTAGAGACTTTGCTATCCTGAGCAGCAGCATTTTAATCAATAACTAGAAAAAAATCTTATTCTTTGTGGGTTTAATGTAAATTAAGGTAAACCCAAAAATGTTTATATATTTTTAGCTTTTCCAAGGTTTGAAGTCACTATCAAGATAGAATACCATTATTGCAATCTCACTGTTAAAAAAAATGTTTTCTTGAAATAAGGTCAGGAGGATGTAGCATGTTCTTTCAGTGTCATTCTAGGGCATTGTTAGTGAGATCAAATATGCTGGGTTGCCCGGGTCTTTCCTGGTTTTAGCTCTAAGAATCCAATGTCTGGGAAACACCTATGTTCCCAAAAAACCAGGGCAGGTGGTTCTCCTGAACAGCCACAGATTGTCTAAGTGTCTGGCGCATATACTTGTGTTTGACTTTGTTATTTACTATTATTTAAGGGCTCAAACTTGATGAAGTTGCAAGTTGATCTGTAGACCTTGTCTGGTAAAGATGTATATAGTCTAATAGAAAAGACAACCCCAAAAGGTTGTCTTTTTATTGCCCTACAGGATATTATTTAGTTTTGTATCTACCTTAGAAGTTTCATTTTAACATTCCTTTTAAAAATGTTTATAAAATCCACTGTCTCAAAATACTTTACCATTAATAAATAATGGTAATAAGTTATAAATTAATAATTCATAAATAAGTTAAAAAGTAATGTCATTAATAAGTTAATAAATCTTTGGCATGTCATTCAATATTTGTGTAACAGCCATATTTTAACTTTAAAAGATGGATACTTTGGCATTACTAAAGAAGATTAGACTATCATGGTTTCAATGTAGTTCTTTTAGATAATCATATTTTAGCAAAAATATACACATATTTATCTGAGCTTTAGTTTACTCATCTTCAAGTATGAGAATAATATAGATTTTCTGTGATGATCAAATGAGATAATATATATAAATTATGAAGCAAAATGCCTCATATATTACAAGGTTATATTTATACTGTACAGTCAATGATATTAACTCACTACCAGATTTCTGCTTGTGGGGTTTTCAACATCTGAAAGCAGGAAAACATTTATGCTAACTTTTTTCAATGTATTCTCATTGAAAGAATCTACATGATTAGATCCTTATGATCAGCGCATGGTTTGCTGTTGATCTTAAGTCTTTTTTCCTGTATCATTCTTCAGGATACACTTTCATTTTATATTTAGGGGAAGGATTAGATTAATCCATCCTAAGTGCACTACCTTGCATTTGTTCTTACTGAATTTTATCACATTTAACTCAGACAATTTCTTAACATTTTTAGCATCTTTATCAATTCTTCTCAAATAAGTCTTTGAACATTTTTGTTATGTTTTGTGAGGACAACATATAAAATAGAAATTCTGTATGGAAACATCCAGTTTCTTAGATTTAAAAGATCTGAAAAAATTAATTACATAATAAAAGACATTTTAGTCCAACAATTTATGTCTATATTATACACTTTGAACATTTCTCTAATATCTTAAATTTACCAATTAACTTCCAGAGACTTCTATTGACACAGCTAAATGAAAATAATTCGTAAGTTTATATTTTCAAAACTATCCAAAATATTTTGCTACATTTCAGATGCTCTCTTAATATCTTTTCCTTCTCATGATACTTGAAAGTTGTTATAAAATGTCATAAAACCTCTTCAGGAAAGGTATCAGAGTGACAAAGGGCACTATTGTACTTCAGTACAAATGTAGTATAGTGCAGAGAGAAAGAGATTTGCCTCTGGGTCAGAGAGACTTGAGTTCATATCCAAGAGCTGCCACATGCTAGCTATCTGATTTTGAGGTAGTTGCTTTATCTCTCTAAATCTTAGTTTACTCATATGTGAAAAAGGGATAAGAACAGTGCTCATTTAACGTGAGTCCTCTGTTGAGTCAATGAGATAATAAAGTACCTTGCAGGGTATGTGACACAAAGCATTCAATGAACTTTAGCTATTATTTTCATTATTGCAGGATGAATTACTGATTCAAAATACGGCCGTATAACCATACACACATATTTTATAATATTAGAATCATAAAGAAGGGCAGAGCAATCAGAGAGTGATAGAAAGTAAGACTTCTCTTGGCTTTCTGCATCCCTTATTATTATAAAACTGAGCATTGATCCAGGAACGATGACTGGTTGTTGCAGGAAGTCAGGGACCCCAAACAGAGGGAACGGCTAGAGCTGTGGCAGAGGAAAATGAATTATGAAAATTTCATGGACATTTATCAGTTCCCAAATAATACTTTTATAATTTCTTATGCCTGTCTTACTTTAATCTCTTAATCCTGTTATCTTCATAAGCTGAGGATGTACATCATCTCAGGATCACTGTGATAATTGTGTTAACTATACAAATTGATTGTAAAACAAGTGTATTTGAACAATATGAAATCAGTGCACCTTGAAAAAGAACAGAATAACAGTGATTTTTAGGGAACAAGGGAAGACAACCATAAGGTCTGACTGCCTGCATGGTCAGTCAAAAAGAACCATATTTTTCTCCTTGCAGAGAGCCTATAAACAGACATGCATGTAGCAAAGATATTGCTAAATTCTTTGCCTAGCAAGGAATATTAATATGAATACTCTAGGAAAAGAATGCATTCCTTGGGGGAGGTCTATAAATGGCTGCTCTGGGAGATAAGGACTGAGATTCACCCTGGTCTCCTGTTTCTAGGAGTCTGTTTCTCCTGGTCTCCCTCAGGCTTACTAGGGTTGGGAAACTCCACCCTGGTAAATTTTTGGTCAGATCAGTTCTCTGCTCTCGAACCCTGTTTTCTGTTATTTAAGATGTTTATAAAGACAATACATGCACCGCTAAACATAGACCCTTATCAGGAGTTCTGCTTTGCCTTTGTCCTGTTTCCTCAGAAGCATGTGAGCATTGTTCTGCTTTTTGCCCTTTGAAGCATGTGATCCCTTTGAAGCATGTGATCTTTGTACCTACTCCCTGTTTTATACCCTCTTCCCTTTTGAAACCATTAATAAAAAACTTTCTGGTTTGAACCTCAGGTGGGCATCATGGTCGTACCGATATGTGATGCCACCCCTGGAAGCCCAGCTGTAAAATTTCTCTCTTTGTACTCTTTCTCTTTATTTTTCATCTGGTTGACACTTATGGAGAACAGAAAGAACCTATGTTGAAATATTGGGGGTAGGTTCCCCTGATAACTGGTAGAATAAGTACCCCCAACTGGTTCAAGGAGCACAAAGGTAGACCTCAGGGTAGAAGCCTTAACTGTGCCTGATATTTGAAGAAATTAGATGGGATACGAGTCAAAAGCTAGGCAGAACTTGATCATTCCCAAAAGATGTAGCATTATATCTCATTTTGAGACTCCTGCATTCTCCAAACCTATATAGCTGAAGCAATATTAGGGTCTCAAAGATAAAACAGGAAACAACTTTTGAATGGACGCAAACTAAGGGGTGGCGATAAAGTCTCAATTCTTACACCTACTTCTCCAAATCAGTACAGAACACAGTCAAATTAATCTAATTAAAAAGAAAACCATTTAAAGAGTATGTGGTCAGTAAAATAAAAGCAGAATTTGCTTTGTAAAGGCAAAATTTTCTTAGTTTATTGCCTCAGCTCTAGATGCTACATGAACCAGCTAGATTTAGCTTTTCTGATTGAAGGCAGGTTCCCATTTCTTGCCTATGTTGAATATGAAACATGAAATGAGGGGAGAGGATAGAAAGCTTCTTCTTTTAGATAAATAATCAGCAAATACATATATGAAAAATCCTTAACATCATCAATAATCCGAGAAATGCAAATAGGAACTACAATGGATATCCTCTCACCTCAGTTAAAATGACTTTTATCCAAAAGACAGGCAATAAAGAATGCTGATGAGGATGTGGACAAAGGGAAACCCTCATACACTACTGGTGGGAATGTAAACTAGTACAGATACTAGGGAGAACAGTATACAGGTTCCTCAAAAAACTAAAAATAGAACTACAATATGACCCAACCATCCCACTGCTAGGTATGTACCCAAAATATAGGAAATCAGTGTATCAAAAAGATATCTGCTCTCCCATGTTTACTGCAGCACTGTTCACAATAGCCAAGGTATGGAATGAACCTAAGTGTCCATCAACAGATAAATGGATAAAGAAAATGTAGTACATATACATAATGGAATATTATTCAGCCACAAAAAGAATGAGATCATGTCATTTGCAACAACATAAATGAAACTGGAGGACATGATATTAAGTGAAATAAGCCAGGCACAGAAAGGAAAAGCTCACATGTTCTCACTCATATATGGGAGCTAAATATTAAAATAATTGAACTCATAGAGATACAGAGTAAAATGATGGCTACTAGAAGCTGGGAAGGACAGTGCAGAGGTGGGAAAAGATGGGGTTGGTTAATGGGTATAATAACATAGTTAGATAGAATGAATAAGATCTAGCATTTGATTCTACAACAGGGTGACTGCAGCCAAAAATGATTTATTGTATGTTTAAAATAACTTAAAGAGTAAAACTGAAATGTTCCTAATACAAATAAGTGGTAAATGCTTGAGATGATGGATAATCCAATTACCCTGATGTGATTTATGAGACATTGTATCCCTGTATCAAAACATTGCATGTACCTCATAAATATATATACCTACTATGTACCCACAAAATTAAAACTAAAAGGAAGAATCAGCAAATAATGGCTTAGAGAACAAATTTGGGCTGCAGGTTGTGTTATGTTTGCCCATGAACTAAGAATGGCTTTACATTTTTAAATGACTGGAAAGAAGCAAACAAACAGAAAATGAGGATTATACAGTGGAGATCATTTGTTATTCCAAAGCCTAAAATGTTTACTATCTGGCCCTTTACAGATAATATTTAGCAAACCCTTACTTTATATCTATTATCACAAGTCCAGTTACAAAAGCCTTTTAGAATAAGCATCAGCAAACTTTTTCTGTAAGTGGTCAGAAGTAAATATTTCAGACTTTGTTGGCCAAATTGTCTCCATTGCAAGTGCTCAACTCTACTGTTGTTGTCATATGAAAGCATCCATAGACAATAAGTAAATTAATGGGTATGGCTGTGTTTCAGTAAGATTTTATTTGCAAAAACAGATAGCAGGCCAAATTTGGTCTATGGGCCATGATGTGCTTGACCCCTCTTTTAGAAAATTTCTCTGAAGACTGAACTTGATATATTTACTGGACTTCCTATTACATTCTTGCTTTGACTTCTTTGTCTCTGACCTTGATTTATTTATCGTAGCATTTTTAACCCAAATGTTGCCTTCTTCAAGCACCATGATGTAGTTCCCTATACGGACTTTCATTTTTCTAGTTTTCCAGACTTCTTGGCAATGACCTCTTGCTCATTTGTATTCACATTTTCCATCAGAGCATGCCTTGTCTTTCTTTACCCATCTGTTCTGAAGCACATGTCCCAGAGTGATGCTTTCTGTTTTTTCACTTAGACAAAGTCATTAAAAACAATTCTAGTCTTAGAGGAACCCTTATTTCTCCATAGGAGGCAGTTAGATATCCCAGAAAGACTGTAGGTTTTGGAGTAAAGTAGATCCAGGTTCAACTTTTCACTTACTGACTTTCCACCAGAAAGAATGTAGACAAATTTTCTTTTTCAAACTTTCTTCCCTTATCTTTAGTATCTATACTTCAGGCTTTTTTCCTGAGGATTAAACATGTAAATGTATGTAAAATATTTGGCATGTTGTAGGCATCAGCCAGTATCTGTTTGATGATGATGATCCAAAATGATTGCTGTAATTGCCTCCTAGAATGATTCTGCTTTAAGTCTTTGCTCTTTCCATCTATTATGCACACAAATGTTGAATTAATCTTCTTATGATGCCTTTTTCAAGATCTGTCTTTTCAATTAAAATACCTAAAATGGTTTCCACTTGTACAGATGGACTCTAATATTCTAATAACCTGAACTCATAGATGATGTTAGGACTAAATTTCCTAGGTTAGAGTTATCCAGATTAGAAATCTTTTGAGAAACGGGGGCAAAATTTAGCCTGTATTGCAATGAATTTAACTCTTTCACACAATATCTTATACTAATTTCTGAACAGCACTCACTCATGCACTCATATATACCCAACACAGGTAAAAAAATAATTCAAATGTGGCATGTACATCAGCATCTATATCTATATCTAACTAATTATACTGAAAATTTACCTGATTATGGAGGTTAATTTAAGCCTTTTATGAGAGATAGTTGGAATGCAATGCTAAAGACACGACCCTGTCTCTAAAGTGTCTTAGAAGCTAAAAAGGAAATGTCAGTAGGATCATTTTGGCAGCATATACTGAGCCAGAGTTACGAGTGTGAGGGATTTATTGGAGGTAATGCCTGCAAAAAATAGGAGGAGGAGGAGGAAGCAGGTCTGGGCAGGGAAAGCTTTAGGTCATGATGCAGACTTGACAGAATCTTGGTCAACAAAATGGTGGAGCTCCAGAGCAAAGATTGCCTGTTACACGAATCTTGCATGCACAGAAATGACCAGGTCTACTCCTCCTGCAGAGCTAGAGCACTAGGCACTGCCCAGGAAAAGCATGGCCTTGGCTTAAAAGCTGAGGCAGAGCCTGCAGAGGGAACAGCTGGAGGCTGTCAGCTCACTACACCATTTACAGCTGAACAATTGTTTTCTTGAAGGGACAACTGAATAACACATTTCCATAAGTGCTACCGGGAGACAAAGGCAAAAAAAAAAAAAGGAGATTTCTGCAACATAAGAAATAATAGAAATATATATAAGCTAAATGAATTAGTGTATCAATGCTAAGAAGGGCAGCATTGAGAACAAGCTGATTTAAGTTTCATTAGATCTCATAAAAGTGAAGAATCAAGTATTTCCAGAGAAATGTTTCAATGATCAATGTTTTTAGACACAATATTTATATGTTTGCCTATACTTGTGTTTAAATTATTGCTTCACCTTAGAACTTTTGATTCCGTAATTGCAATTTTATGACTGAGTGGCTGGATATTTGATTTGTATATCACTACCTATTAAAAAATAGAGCCCTAATTGATAAATTCATTCAGAATTTCTGAAATGGGAATACTCCACATTGCTGTAAGATAGAATATTAACTTATATGTCTTAAAAACATTTCATGTTCAAACTGACTGGAGGAAGGTAGAAGAAAAACAAGATGGACATAGATCTTTATTGAAAATTTTCTCAGGGCCTTTAATGTGTGAACACATTATAATCTCAAATGGTAGAAAGGGGCAGGGTAAAGAGAGTATACAGAATTTCTCACCCTTAATGGAACATAGAGCCATAGCTAGTCTGGGTATTGCTGAACTAATGAACTTTAAGTTTATCCATGTTAAGTAATTTAGTCAATAGTTGCTATATTTTGAAATACCAAAAAAAGACTAATTTCTTTTTCAGTTTTTATCTGTATATTTGACATTAGATAGACAAAGCCCAATTTCCCATTTCATTGTTAAAGGAAAATGTTCTTTCTAAAATAAATCTCATATTTTGAAACCATTAGTTAATACCACTAACTAGAGGCTAAAGGCAGCTATAATTATTTGCATCATCGTCTGGAATTGGCTTTCCTTTTAATAGAGCCCATTTGCACTA
Source organism: Piliocolobus tephrosceles (assembly GCF_002776525.5). Lineage (NCBI taxonomy): Eukaryota > Metazoa > Chordata > Mammalia > Primates > Cercopithecidae > Piliocolobus > Piliocolobus tephrosceles. The sequence goes on along the minus strand of NC_045444.1, from coordinate 66,636,497 downwards.
TAATAAAAATCATGATCAGAACTGATTAAAGCTGGCTGGAGCAGTTTTCATTTAAGAATTTCTCTTCCTGTGTCAGTCGATGTTTGTCTCTTAATGTTATTTTAATGCAATCGTTTTATGTTTGAAAATGAAGGCAATCATGTCAGTCCATGAGCTGGCAAAAGACAGTTATTGATTTTTACAAATCAGTCACCTTTAAAAATCCATATGAGATGAATATTTATTATTTTGAAACTACAAATCAGTTTCTGTAGAAATAAGAATGGATGCATGAAAAGGCAATGAATTTTGAAAGAATGGAAATGTGAGAAATAGCTTGCCTTAATGTGTTCCTTACATTTTGTCATTGTAATAAACATCCCTCATTGATTATTTCTCCCAAAGTAGCAGCAATTTTCATTAGCTTGCAATGTGCCAATGCAAAAACTGACAAACTTTAAAAATAACATACTCTAGAACCACCTTTTGTTCACTGAATTATTACAGCTCACATGTAACAACACAAATTTGTCTAACTTCACCAACAGAAATGTTCCTGTAACCCTATGCAGAAATGATTTTGGATTCATATGATATGTGTATCAGGGCAAGGGTTTTGAACTGTCTTGTACAGAGCCTCTGGAGGAGAATGCAAAAGACTTGCCTTAGAGGTTGCCCCAAGATGGGAGGAAAACGAAGGGCACAGAGGATGGGTGCTGAGCCTCTCCCACACCCCACCTTCTACCAGGGAAGCATTAGAATTCCATGTAATGATTCATTTGCTGCTTAAAGAAATGAAACAAAACCCCAAATGAACAAACTTTACTAGGCAAATATTCATTTTAAAATGTTTTCTTAGCAAACCTTTCAAACATAAATATTAGCGACACATTATGTAAGAACATGAGTTTTCTACATAAAAACAAATGTTCACACATTGGAATATGTGAATAAAGTAAATTGGTGTGTAGCATAAAGATGATAAAATATCTTTGGAGAACTAAAGATTCTTAATATGATTTGAAAGTTTCTTCCTTCCCCTCATTTTCTTTTAAATCCTTAGTGTTAGAAAGGAGCTAGGAGTGGAAAATGGTTCCAGAAAAGTCTATGCTAAAGGTTATAGTATGGTGAAAAGGATGATCTTTTACCATACTCGGGCTAGTTAGCCTCAGGCAGCAAAAGAAACTATTATTCAATCAATGGTGTTGACGTTCATGTTGGAAATATGTATAAGGTTTCCTCTAGATTAAATCCTCAAGCTACATTTTATTCCTAGAGGAAAATAATTCTTTTACTTCTCATTGGCTTCAGGTCGTGTCCTACTCGAATGGCTGCCAATCTTGGCATTTAGCTCCCCAGAAATAATTAACTTGAAAGTACAAATAAAGGTTAAAAGATCTTCAAAATGTGGCCAGACATCCAAAAAGGTAGCATGCACTTTGGCCGCAGGTTATGGACATGTTAAAGCAAATCACATCTAATTTAGCAGGGACCTGAATCCCAACTAGAAAAAAAAAAAAAAAAAATTCCTGTTATATGAGCTGAGGTATTTGAACTGGGTTTTTCTGAGACTGACAGAGAAAGGTGTGGCCCATTTACCCTTTGCTCAGAAAAAATATCTTGGGTTTAGGGCTATGCCCAAATAAATAAATCAATAAATCAGTCTGTGACTTTGAACATAAAGAAATATAACCTTTCAAAATGCAGATCTTTTTCAGATGAATGAAAAAGCCTTATTCATCTGGTACATTCAATCTTCGCTTTATGATCTCAATCCCTATATTTTAGCAGAGGGGCATCTCAGTCATGGATTGTGTGTGTGTGTGTGTGTAGTCTTGGCATTGTGAAAATGCCCTAAATTCTGATTGAATAGCTTGTCCTTAAACTCCCAAACTGTTTCAACCATCATCAAGTGAGAGATACCCAGTCATTTTCTAGGAGCCAGGGAGTCTGCTGGCTTCCAGTTTCAAGTCTCCGGCACTGGAGTGGAGCTCTTAATAAATCAATGGGATAAGAGTAATTATGGACCATTCCTAGGGAAAGTAGCACTGAATTATGACCAAAGGAGTTTGAGAGTCAAAGGCAATGCCACTTCCACTGGGTGGAAGGTAAGAATAGTTGAAGTGAGGCAGGTTCTTCAGGTTCAGGTTCAGGGGGAAATCTATAAAAATTTAGAAACAACATCATTGCCTTAGCCCTGCAAGGTAATTAAATTGTCCTACAGTGATTTTAATAATCTCTGGTTCTCTTTTGAAGTGATGGAAAAATCTCAGCTTCTCTTGCTTCTTCATAAACCTAGAGTTTTTTCAGTTTTTTCAGAGATAAAGAAACCAAAATCGACCTATTTTTTAAAGAAGCGGAGTCAGTGGGTGACTAGGTTAAGCGCTTATAATTCCTATGTTCTCAAATAAGATCCTGGTAAATGAGGGCAAAACTCAGAAAGGTCATAACTGAGCCCATTAAAAAATGGGCTGATAAAATTGGTTAATTTTTAGGAGAACAATTAGAAGACTGAAGACTGTCTGGCTCCCAAAATGAAGAGTTCTAAAGTCTTCAATGTTGGCTTCCCCTCAGAACATATCAGAAATGCAGATTCTTTGGCCCCAACCCAGACCCATTGATTGGAACCTACAAGGTAACAAGATACCCAGATGATTCTTGCACATGTTCAAGGCTGGGAAGACTGAAGCCTAAACCACTATGTAACTGCCTCATAGCACCAGTAAGAACAGCACATCTGTTCTCTGTCAGAAGAAAGCCCTAGTCAAAAGATGTACTCTACTGGTCAAAGACTAAGGCTTTCAGCTCACTACTCCATACTATTGATCTATATTCAATTAATGGAAAGAATATTTAGGGAAATAGTCACAGAAAAATTTGCAGTTCATTTTTGGAAGACATTAGGATTTTGTCAAATCTTCCATGGTCATTTTATTTGCATGTGGGGTTATATGACTGTAGGCACTAAATGCTCTAAATTTTGTTTCTGATTAAGGCTCTGTGATCTATTTATATTCTTGCCAATGTCTTTGTTTATAAGTGCCTCATTTCAATATTTAAAATGTCCAATCCATACCAATAACCAGAGCTCTAAACTTTATTCAAATTAAAGTTTCTCCTGTCACCCCTACCCTAGGGATGCAAGGTTTCAGATCTGGAAGTTGGCCATGAGACAGGACGGCATGAACCCGCAGGGTAACAGACTTCTCTCTATCCCACTGGCCACACCTGCAGTGTTCTGACTACAATACGTTTAAGCCCAGGAAGAGTCAAAAATGGATGATACATTACAGTTATCATTTGACTTTCGTTGCAGAAATATAATTGCTGTTCTTTTTGTTTTTATCTCATGGGTGCCTTTTTTGGGATTTCTAAATGGCACACTCCTCCTCCCCGGGAAAGTTCAGCTGCAATTGCCAGGACAAACACATGCCTCTCCCTGACACATGACTCCTTCCTCAGGTGCAGCCATCTCCCTGCTGCTGAGCCTTCTTCTCTGCTGCTTTCCAGTGTATCGCTTTTTGATAGCTTCAATGAGCTGCCTCATGGGATGACTTCGGCTGTCAGGCAGGGGCAACTGTAGCCTCAGTCTCTTCCCCTTAGACTCTCTTAGCAAGAGTCAGATTCTAGACTTTAAGCTCTAGGGGACATTTGATTGTTTGGCAGAAAAAGAAGATACAAAATACTATGCAATTGTCTCTAAAGAAATCCCTCCTTCTTGACATTCCAGTACCATTCTCTCCTCCTAAGCCCACATTCCCTCCCTCTCTCTCCTCTTTGTTTCTCTCTCTGTCTGTCTCTCTCCCCTCCCACCAGGAGTTTGTCAATCCTTAATTCCTTAACGCTAGCAGATCTAATTTTATAGATTCTTATCATTTTCTTCACAGTTGGTCTAGTACATAATGTCAAAATGTAGAAGCACTTGTTCTTGGCCTTTGAGCTGCAGAGTAAACTGACTCAAAAGAGTCGTATTTTGCATCTTGATATACACCAGGTCATCTAAATATCTGTCTCTCATTAGATTGTGATATCTCCCACTAAGATGAGACCATGGCGTTATTCATCATTGTATCTTTAGTACCTAAATATGTTTTGAATGCATAAAACCCAATTATTTTCTTCACCTTCTCTAACCTGTCAAATTTCCATTTATCCTTCAATACTCAACTCAAATATCACTTCTTTTGCAATTATTCATTGATCCCATTTGGCAGAATCAAGTGTTTTCTATGCCTTAATATCTCCCGTAGAACTTTACTGGTTACCTCTATTATATTGCTTATCCTAATCATGCTTTCACAGATAATCAGCATGTCTCCTTTAATGCTAAATGTAGGCAGAGAAGAGTACATTGTCCCTCCTCTGATGCCCTCCAAGGGATCATCCACAGGTATCATGATGAATGCTAACGAGTGAGATTTTTTTGTGTGTCATTAAGAGGAATGCAGTCTTATTCTGCAAAGTGGGATAAGGGTTTAGAACTTTTTCATTAAAGGAAAAAAAGCTTCCATTCTATCTGAGAAGGCTGACTACTGAACACTATATGTTATTCGCATATCTTAGTGGAATTTCTGCCGTATCAGGCAACTAAAAGGCAACCAGGACCATAGGAATCGGAATAGACCAGCTTAGACTTAACTGGCTGTCAGTTACTTAATTTCTCTGAGCCTCAATTTATGCATCTATAAATAGAGATATAATATGTATATTGGGAAGTTTATCAGAAACATATTCGTATGCATCCCTCAGCTCATAAAAAGTATTTAATTAATAGTTATTATTTTTAAATTAATATTGCCCATTCATTTGGCACCATATATGTGCCAGACACTGCTCTTGGGAACCTCATGAACTCTTGTTTCACTTGATTAGAAGTCACTGCCAATCCTCAAAAATTTCTCAGAAACAGAAGTATAGAATTTATATAGTGAGATTCATGGTGTTTGCAACTTGTATTACCTGGGTCAAGGATATATTAATCAAGTCAAAGACCATTTTTGCAAAACCATATGTTTAATGTTTAGCAAGTGAGAAAACCAAGTCCCTTTGAGACATTTTTTAAAGAAGAAAAACATAAACAGATGCATTGAGAAAGCTATGTATGTGAGAAAGATTATTCATTCTGAAAACAAAAATTGCCACCCTTATTGAGAACTCTATTCCTTATTAGTCCAGATGCTCTCTGGACCAAAAAACCCTTCCTGGGTTATTTGTACCTTTTCCCAAAGTAATGGAGTCTCGTATTCTAACACCTGGTACCACCTGCTCTTGTTATGCTAAATGGCTTTGCAGCCTCCTTGACTTTCAATGAGAAGATAAAATGATTCTGTGCAGCTAGGAGAGCATATTATGGGGGCACGGTAGCAAGAAGAGGAATAAATTAAAGCCGTTTCCTCTCTATGCCCTTACGTAAAAACAGACTTAAGAGATTTAAAAATGTTGAACTTTGGGTCAGCTGGGCAATCAAATAAGCAGCTGAAAGGTTCTGGAAGGAATTTGATACCAGATATTTGAGGCTCAACTGTCAAGAAGGCTTAGAAACTTTACCACAGGGCTGGGGCAGAATGGTTTACTGTGAGTATTCCTGATAACCCACAGGATTCTTTTAGCTTAATAGTACACAGTAAATATAGTTTTAAAATAAGGCCTATTTCCCCCTTCACTTATTTTTTATTTAAACATATATTTTAGAAGATGAAAAACAGGTGTTCATGTTGAAATGCCTTACAGAATATTTTTACCTCTTTGACTATAATATGGATTTTACAGTGAGCAGGTTATAGAAGTCAACAGAAAATAGTATTTGGTAGAAAAAGCATACACATGAAATATATGAGTATTCTAATCTTTTGGGTATTATTTTAAGGTAAAAGAAACTTTCAAGATCTCTTTGCTGTGTCACTAAATACTTTCTTACCCTAAAGAGATAGAGATGCTTGAGAGGCAGCAACTGGAAATTGTTAAACGTGAAGGCCTGGAGTGACTCCCTGAGATCAAATACTGCTCTTGTCAATTTGTAACCATGTGAATTCTGTGCCTCAGTTTCCCCATATGTAAAATAAGAATATTGATAATGCTCATCTCATAAGGCTCTTGAGTGGACTTAAATGGTTAATTCATGTAATGCACTTAGAGCAGTGCATAACACATAGTAGGTGTTCAGATTTACGCTATCTGAACAACCCAGGCGATTTCCAATTACATACAGTTTGTTCTGTCAGCAACACAGAAACTGCCACCATCCATTGACACACACTTATTTACACTTTAAGTTTACAGTAACCAAAATGGCATGTTACTGGTTCAAAAAGAGGCACATAGACCAATGGAACAGAATAAAAACCCTAGAAATAAAGCTGCACACCTACAGCCATCTGATCTTTTAAAAAGTCAACAAAAATAAGCAATGTGGGAAGGACTCTCTATCCCATAAATGGTGCTGGGATAGCTGGCGAGCCATATGCAGAAGAATGACACTGGACTCCTACCTTTTGCCATATACAAAAATTAACTCAAGATGCATTAAAACTTGAAATGTAAATCCTCAAGCTATAAAATTCCTAGAAAACCTAGGAAACGCCATTCTTCACATCGGCCTTGGCAAGGAACGTAAGACTAAGTCCTCAAAATCAATTGCAATGAAAACAAAAGTTGACAGGTGGGACCCAATTAGATGAAAGAGATTCTGTACAGCAATGAAAACTATCAACGAAGTAAACAGACATCATACAGAATGGAAGAAAATATTCTTAAACTATGCATCCAACAAAGGTCTAATATCCAGAATCTATAAGAAACTTAAATCAATAAGCAAAAAACAAATAACTCCATTAGAAGATGGGCTAAGGACATGAACAGATACTTAAAAAAAAAAAAAAAAAGACACAGAAGCAGCCAACAAACACACAAAAAAGTGCTCCACATCACTAATCATAAGAAAAATGCAAATCAAAACTACAATGAGGTATCATCTGACACAAGACAGAATAGCTATTATTAAAAAGTCAAAGATAACAGATGTTGGTGAGGGTATGGAGAAAAAGAAATGCTTATATATTGTTGGTGGGCATGCAAATTAGTTCAGTCACTGTGGAAAGAAATTTGGTGATTTTTCAAGGAGCTTAGAACTATCATTTGACCCAGCAATCCCTTTACTGGGTGTATATCCAAAAGAAAACAAGAGGTCAGGAGATTGAGACCATCCTGGCTAGCATGGTGAAACACCGTCTCTACTAAAAAATACAAAAAAAAAAAATGAACCAGGCGTGGTGGCAGGCGTCTTCCTTAATGGAAGAGTGGTCCCAGCTGCTTGGGAGACTGAGGCAGGAGAATGGCATGAACCCAGGAGGTGGAGCTTGCAGTGAGTCAAGATCGTGCCACTGCACTGCAGCCGGGACAACAGAGTGAGACTTGGTCTCAAAAAAAAAAAAAAAGAAAACAAATTGTTCTACCAAAAAGACACATGCACTTGCATGTTCATTGCAGGACAATTCACAACAGCAAAGCATGGAATCAACACAGGTTCCCATCAACGGTGGACCGAATAAAGAAAATGTGGGAAATATATATCATGGAATACTACACAGACATAAAAAAGAATAAAATCATGTCCTTTGCAGCAACATCAATGCAGTTGGAGGCCATTATCCTAAGCAATTGACAGAAAGAGAAAACCAAATATCACCATGTTCTCACTTACAAATGGGAGATAAAACTTGGTTGCACATGTACATAAAGATGGCAATAATAGACACTGGGGACTCTTGACTGGAAGGGAGGAGAGAGGGCAGGGTTAAAAAACTAACTGTTGTGTTCAATTCGCAGTACCTAGGTGAAGGGCTCACTCATACTCTAAACCTCAGCATCATGCAGTGTTACCCAGGTACCAAACCTGCACATGTACCCACTTAATATAAAATAAAAGTTTAAAAAAATCAGGCCAACCATCTGCTATTTCAAAATCCTCAGTAGGGCATTTTCTTTAGCAGTTATTATGGGGCTTTACAAGCATCAGGCACCAGGGTTTTGGAGTTTTATTGAGCTCTCAAACTTTTCTTTCCTCTTTCATGACTCCCTAGCTCTTTTTCCATAAACTGTCACAATTATGGTGTAAGCTAATCTACCTTTTCTGTGCCATTACTACCATTAAGTAAGTCATGCAGCACTGTCTTGTGGTGGTCAAAACCCTTGTCTCTGGAGTTAGGATGTTTGGTTACAAATCCAAGCTCTAGTATTATGTAATCTTGGGGAATTTGCTTTATCTCTATGGTTCTCAGTTTTCTCATAAAAAGGAGATAAAAATACAAACTCTCTTATAGTGTTATTTGGAAGATTAAATGAGCCAATGTTTTAAAAATATATATGATAGTACCTCACTTCCTATACGTTCACTGTGCTCAATAAGTGTTAGCCTTGGTTAATAGTGAAATAAAGTAGAATAAGCCAAACTCTTCTAGTTTTTTTTCCTCTCTCTGTGCGTGCACACACATGCATGCAGGAAACACAATTGTTGAAGCGATTACCACACATGCTAATGAAATGCATATATTATAGGCATTTACCAAATATGTATTTAAGGCATAACTCTTGTAATGCCCAGTATATTTTAAAAATACAAAAGCATATTTCTCAAACATGACATGCCTAAATAAAGGGATTATTTTTAGAAATCCTCCTTAATGGAAGAGTGAAACATGAGAATACAAAGAAAATAGTAATTCCTTATGAATCCCTAACATCTTTTTGCTCTGTTTGTTCATTCATTAAACAGTTATTAAATTCTTATTGCACAACTAACAATAAATCCTTTACTAAATAAGCTACACAAAGGCATTTGACTAAAAGAATAGAATTCTAACCAATCAATTCAGTTGTCTATGTATCATTAAATTTTACCTCTTCTTCCTTTTGAAATTCTTACCTTTAGTGTAGGTGCCATGGTCAGTATATTAAATTCATCTACATAGGAGAAGCAAATGGCTTGACAAATTATTTTTAAAAACATATATAATCAGATGCTAGAGAATGGGCCGGTATGAATATTTTTGTGTCACTTCTACTAATTCATGGCTTTATGGAGGCAAGTATATACATGCTTAGAAAGAAATCTATCACTTAAATTGACATCTCTTTTTTTTCTCCCACAACATTAAAAAAACTGTTTTTCAATGTTAATGTAAGCAAAGACTGTTTTATTCTTTTTACATGTCTTAACTAAATTGCTAATATTTTTGGAAAATTATTTTAGCTAGATGTCCTTTCCTTTTATTAACTTGTTTTCACAGTAGACTTTTTTTTTTTTCTTTTTCTGAAGGATAAATCTGCCTTCTATTACAGCCAGAGGGGCATTTAAGATACTGCTTTGCACCTGGGAAACCCGTTTAATTACTCGAGCTGTCAAAATGTTTTTATTGTAAACAGCTTTTCTGATAGATCCTGTTTCCCTCCTCTGAACTATCTCCCCCAGAAGACGGTCCTCTTTACAGAGGCGCTTAAAGTACAGGTGTCATAATTTAGAGAATGAAGTTTTTATGTCTGAAAATACCCCATCCTTCTTCTCATGTCTGAATAAGAAATATTGTACGTTCATTTTTTTAGTTTATGTATATCATAAACCACTATCATATTAAGAAGATTTAAAAAATTAAATAGAATATTAATTTCTAAACTGTCTAAACTACAGGTAGAAGATTTTATCTGAAATGAAAAATCAAATATTTGAAGTTGTATGTATTCAATAAAGATTTATTGAATAAATTTAGAATGCAATCTAGCAACATAAAAAGGTACAGATGTTACCAAATTTTATAATTCACTTAAATAAACTGAATATTACATAAATAAGCTCAGGAACCAAAACAAGTTTCTGTGATACACAAAAGTCTTTTCACATAACACAGTTCAATCTGTTAAATGACTTCTTCATTTTTGGAAACCTTATTTCAATTCCAGGGCCTTCCCTGTGCTTGGAGTACCAAAAATATTAATATTAAGGAAAGGTTTTCTTCTTTATGCAGAGAGGCAGGGTTCCAATTTATGTACCATTCATTTTCAGTTCTGGAGTTTTCTTGGACAAGTGCAAGGGTGGTTGGTTAAGTAGACAAATACAGTGAAGACTATATTATGGTTTTTAAAGATCATCAGCAGCTAATGGCCATAATTAGAAAAAAATAATTAGCACATTAATTGAAATTAGTCTCCTATCTACAATCCTATTATGAAGGATAATCTTTTTATATCCTTATGCATTGATAACTGTCAGGTGAAAATATGGACAAGCCTAATCTTTTCTGTGAAATATATAGAAAATTCAAACAGATGATCTCTTATTACTTGATAGGATAATTGATAAACTAAGAAGGCTGCAACTGCAGTTAGCATAAATTATTATAGTTTCAAATGGAACTCTAAACCCAATTTTAATGAGTAGAGTTGTTGCTTTCTAACATGAGTGTGGGCATTAAACTGTCTGCTGTTAGTACAACTCGAAGTATGCTGTGGTTTTGCCTAAAGATGCTGCAATGAACCTCTATCAAACAGCATATGAACTTGGTCATTACTGCAAGTTTTACTTATCCTACACATAACATACACATACACACACATACACACATACCACACATACACACATGCACACACACAAAAGCACCACATGCAAACTTTCTTACTTCTTTAAGAATTAGGATTATGGTCTTTATCTAAACCAACTATTTGGACTCTGGGTGTTCAATAAGTCAAAAAGTAACCAAGAATTTAGGATGGTAGAAAGACGTAAAACTATAGACAACCAGAGAGAAACAGAACAAAGATACTTAGAGGCAAAGAAGAGAAAATGGTGAATGAAATTAACAGTGGGAGGGATGTTAGGAAGCAGAATGGTCACATATGACATGTGTAGACCAGTAGTACTCAACCCTGGTCACACAATAGAATTACCTGGGAACTTTGAATAAAATATTATTTCCTGCACTTCATTGCCACAGTTTCTGTTTTAATTTGTTTGGGGTAGAGCCTGGACATGACTTCTATTTAAAAATGCTTCAGGTGAACGTACATGTGCTGTCAGGGTTGAGAGTCACTGATGTAGATTGTGGGGACCAAACATTGAGTGGGCAGATTATATGAGGCCCAGTTAAATCCGAAATTCAGATAATCACAGGGCTAAATACTCTTTATAAAGATACGTTATTCTTCACTCTTTTACGTTTGAGTAATATTATGCTTGTCTGAATGTTATTTTTTTTTCTCTTAAAGCAGTAGGAGTTAAGCTTCTTTGATGGTTTAATCCAGTGATTCTGTAATTTATCTTCAACTTTCATTTTAGATTCTGGGGGTACATGGGCACATTTTCTACCTGAGTATATTGAATGATGCTGAGGTTTGAAGTACGACTGAATCCGTCACTCAGGAAGTGAGCATAGTGCCCAACAGGTAGCTTTGTAACACTTGATCTGCATCCTCCCTCTCCCCTCCTATATTCCCCAGTGCCTATTGTTCCCATCTTTATGTCCATGTGTACCCAAAGTTTAGCTTCCACTTATACGTGATAACATGGTGGTATTTGGCTTTCTGTTTCCACATTACATCGCTTATGATAATGACCTCCAGTTGCATTCATGTTGCTGTAAAGGACATGATTTCTTTTTTTTTTATGTCTGTGTTGTATTCCATGATATATATGTACCACATTTTATTATCCAATCTACCACTGATGGGCACCTGTGTTGATTCTACATCTTTGCTATTGTAAATAGTGCTGCAATGAACGTGAGAGTGCATGTGTCTTTTTGGTAGAATAATTTATTTTCCACTGGGTATATACCTCGTAATAAGATTGCTGGGTTGAATGATAGTTCTGTTTTAAGCTCTTTGAGAAATCTCCAAACTGCTTTCCACAGTGGCTAAACTCATTTACATTCCCACCCACAGTATATAAGTGTTCCCTTTTCTCACCAGCCCCACCATCTGCTATTTTCTGACTTTTTTAACAAAAACCATTCTGACTAGTATGAGATTGTGGTTTTGATTGTGGTTTTGATTTGCATTTTTTTGATGATTAGTGATGATGAGAATTTTTTCATATTCTTGTAGGCTGCTTGTATATCTTAGTTTGAGAAGTGTCTGTTCATGTCCTTTGCCTGTCTTTTAATTGAGTTGTTTGTTTTTTGCTCATTGGTGTGTTTAAGTCTCTTATAGATTCTGGATATTAGGCCTTTGTGAGATGCATAGTTTAAGAATACTTTTTCCCATTCTGTAGGTTTTCTGTTTACTCTGTTGATAGTTTCTGTTGCTGTACAGAAACACTTTAATTAGTTCCACTTGTCAAGTGTTTTTTTTTTTTTTTTTTTTTTTTTTTTTCAGTTGCTTTTGAGGATTAGCCTTAAATTCTTTGCCAAGGTCAATGTCAAAAAGGGTAATTCCAAGGTTTCCTTCTAATACACACACACACACACACACACACACATATATATATATATATATATATTTTTTTTTTTTCCCCAAAAACGCAGTCTTGCTCTATCACCAAGGCTGTAGCAGAACCTGGCCTCAGCCTCTCAAAGTGCTGGGATTACAGACGTGAGCCACCACACCCAGCCCCTTCTAGAATTTTTAGTTTGCGGACTTACACTTAAATCTTTAAACTAATTTGGGTTAATTTTTTGTATGGTGAAAGGTAAAAGTCCAGTTTCATTCTTCTGCATATGAAGCATTTGTAGCCAGCTATCCTAGCATCATTTATTGACTAGGGAGTCGTTTTCCCATTGCTTATTTTTGTTGACTTTGTCAAAGATCATATGGTTGTAGTTGTGTGTCATTTCTTCTGGATTCTCTATTCTGTTCCATTGGTCTATATGTTTGTTTTTGTACCAGTACCATACTGTTATGGTTACTGTACCATTGTAGCATAGTTTGAAATTGGATAAGGTGATTCCTCTGGCTTTGTTCTTATTGCTTAAAATTACCTTGGGGCTGGGTGCGGTGGCTCATGCCTATAATTCCTGCACTTTGGGAGGCCGAGGTGGGTGGATCACCTGAGGTCCGGAGTTTCAGAGCAGCCTGTCCAACATAATGTGAGACCCGTCTCTACTAAAAATACAAAAATTAGCCGGGCGGGGTGGTGTGCACCTGTAATCCCAGCTACTACTCGCTAGGCTGAGGCAGGAGAATTGCTTGAACCTGGGAGGCGGAGGTTGCAGTGAGCTGAGAACATGTCACTGCACTCCAGCCTGGGCAACAGAGCAAGACTCCATCTGAAAAAAAAAAAAAAAAAAGAAAGAAAAAGATTACTTTGGCTATTTGGGCTCTATTTTGGTTCTATATGAATTTTAGAATAGTTGTGTTCTAATTTTGTGAAAAATGATGTTAGTATTTTGATAAGAATAACATTGATTCTATGAATTGCTTTGGGCACCGTGGCCATTTTAACAATATTAACTTTTTCAATCCATGTGCCTGCAATATTTTTCAGTTCATTTATGTCATCTCTAATTTCTTTCTGCAGTGTTTTTTTACTTCTCCTTGTAAAGATATTTCACTCTTTGTTTGATGTATTCCTAGGTATTCTATTCTTTTGTGGCTACTGTAATTCTTGATTTGGCTCTCCGTTTAAATGTTAGTGGTGTATATAAATGCTACTGATTTTTTACACTGATTTTTTTTTTTATCTTGAAACTGTACTAGAGTCATTTATTAGTTCTGAGAGTCTTTTGGTGAGATATTTAGTGTTTTCTAGGTATGGAATCATATTTTCACTGAATAGAGATAGCTTGATTTCTTTTTCTACTTGGATGCCTTTTATTTCTTTCTCTTGCCTGATTACTCTGGCTAGAACTTCCAGTACTACATTGACTAGGGGTGGTGAGAGTGGATAGCCTTGTCTTGTTCCAGTTCTGAAGGGGAATGCTTACAGCTTTTGCTTGTTCAGTATGATGTTGGCTGCAATTTGTCACAGATGGCTCTTATTATTTTGAGGTATGTTCCTTCTAGGGCATCCTGTATTTGTATGCGCTGAGGTGTAGGAAGAGATTTATCTTTGAGTTCTGGTAGATGGAAGGAAAAGGTCTGGCATTTTTCTTAATGGAAAAAAAAAAAAAATAGCACCAGGCTTTAGCAGATAAGTGATGGAATCAGATGAGCGATAGAGAATAAATATAAGAATAAAACCTTCTGAGCTGACCAAATGACAATTTTTATTTTAATTCTTCCAATGACAAAGTCTCAGGAAATCAAAACTATAGGGTTTCCTAAGAAATCTAAGTAAAATGAATTAAGGAATTTTAAAATGCAATGGCAATAGGCATTCCTTCACCCAAATCTTGCTATTGATCAACATTTATCTTTGCAAGGCCTCTGAATAAAACATCATATTAGAATATAAGACAAAGCAAAGGAAATAATATTAGTTTAGAAACTGCCCTCAGTCTCCGAACTGCAATGTGGAATGTCAGTGTGCTTGTGTGAATCGTGTGCATGTGCACACATGTGCGTGTGTGTCCACAGTGAATAGGTGAGGACTTTTGTCAAGGTATGGTCACTAAAATGAACAAACCCAAACATAACTGTACATACTCATGTTCCAACACTTAGTCTAACATGCAAAAAGGGCATGAGCAGAGATTGCTGGTCATTCAGAAGAACAGGAGGAAACGTTCCGGAGCCTTGGCACTGTGCCTGGGGAAGAGAGGATCTCAACACTCCTCAGCCATCTCTGGGCCAGAGGAAAGTCACCTAGGGGTTTTTCTAAAGAGTTCCACGGGAGAAGAGATTGTGTTGTTTGATGATCCCTTATTGTTTTCTCCAGTATATCTCTACATTTTTTTGTCCAACTGAGTTTATTAAACTTGTCCTGCTTCTGAGGTCGGTTTCTTTTCTACCATGTGAAGGTTTAAATCTGCTATACTGTCTTTGCTCTCTTTTCTTACTTTTCCCAGAGTTCCTACACTTACTACATAATTAAAAACTGGATTTTAAGCTGATTTCACTCTTCAATGAGTTTCATTTCTGAGATTTTCCTTCAAAACCCTAACAATAGCTTTCGGTTCACACGACAAACTCAGGAGGCATTTCACCTGACACTGGGATACTCCCTCTGCTTCTGAGCAAACCTGGTTCTTGGAATCAAAGTGTTGCAGAAATGGATCTTTTTATTTCCTACTAAATCTTTGCATACAGATTAATTCCATTAAGTTCTACTTGTATTTTCACCCAGGTTTCTGACTCATACTCAATACAATAAGGTCCTCATCCCTTTGTATTTGTTCAGTATTTAACTCTGTCACACTCTAAGTTTCTGAAATGGACAATTACAATCTACGATTTAGCTTATGGTTTCTGAGGGCCCTGATCAGCAAAGAAAGTGACAGAAGGACCCTGGGTGTTTTATAGAAGTGTGTGTGTGCATGCATGTATGTGTATATACTCTTTTGTTTTGGTTTCACTTTATCTCTCCTAATCTGAAGACCATGATTTACCATATGAATAAATCAAGAGCACATGGTTGGAGTAATTCAGATTGGCTGCAGAAAATCCACTGGAGTCCCCTGAGATGAATCCGGCAGGGTCGCTTCTGACCAAATACGGCAAAACGGCCCAGAGCAAGGTACGGAATGAGAGACTCTGTGGCAACCAACTAGGTAGTAACTTCCAGTGATTGACATTAAAATTCCAAAAACAAAACAGAATAAAACACCAACAACAAAAAATAAACCTGCACAACACAGCTGTGCTTGTTTTGTGGCAAGCTTCACCTGGTCAGTGGTGAACATTATATTTGTAGAATTTTTCCTGGAATACCAATTTCAGGTGCACTGGGAGTTAGAGGCTTACTCTGAACTGGTGGTTCCAATTGCGTAGTTTGTGCATTAGTAATGTCCCTTAGCAGTTTATTAGAAATACAAATTCTTGGACCTATTCCAGACCTACTGAATCTGAATCTTTGGGGGTGAAGCCCAGCAGTTCACATTTTAACCAGCCCTTGGGGTGAGTTTGAGAACCATTGCCCTAAACACTAATGATCCTTTCCAATATATGAGCTTAGATTTTGATGACATTTGGTCACAATTCTGCTATTCACTTCCATCATATCTCCTCTGATCCTGAGAAATGCTGGCACTGAGAATAGTGCAGGGCAAAGAGACATGTACAGCATTATTAGCTGGGGCTTTCACTGAAAACCCCAGGGTCTCTTTCTATTGTCCCCATGTGGCTGGAGTCACAAGAGTGAGAGAGATGGCCAAGCTCTCTGCAGAGGAGGCAGGAGCCTGAACTTTCTTGCTACTTCCATCAAAGGAAAAAAAATTGAATGTTTACCCCACAAGCTTATATATATTACAGAGCACTCCACCATCCTGCCCTGCAAAATATCCTGGGATTTGACTAATACTAGAGCTGCTTTTCTAGTCCTTGAGTGACTAGGAAGGAAGAACCAAAAGCTTGACTCCCCTACAGCAGTGATTCTCTGGCTTTGGTTTGCACAGGAAACCATAGGGTCACGTAAAATACACATATTTGGGTCTGAGAGGTTCTGATGAAGATGATCTAAGGTGTGGAGCCCAGAAATCAACATTTTAATAAGAATCCAAAGAGATCCTAATTTACTTGCTTCTATTGAAAGTTTAGAAAACCACTGCCTTACACAACTTTAGATACAATACTTTTAGCCTGCATATTATATCCATTTTCCAACCTTCTTAGGTGGAGAGTTCAGAAGTTTCTCTCAGCAAAAAGGACTGATAGTTGTGTGACGATACTATTCCCACACATTTATACAGCACTTGTACACTTTTAAAAGTTCTTTCATGTTCACCATCTCAAAATAGCAAGGGCAAAAAATGGCAATGCTTTAAGAATGTAGCTGCTTTGACCAAATGTTTTTAAAAAGACATTTAAGAGTATATATTTGTAGCCATATACATTGTGTAGGGATTAATGTCATGGATGAAATCAGGCACTATGGAACAAGCTTCCAAGGGAAATTCAAAAGAAGATATCTGTTTTTCTTAGTGAGAATTAACTTAAGGTAATTTTTATAGCAACTGCACTGGAGAGTCCCAGCTGTTTTCAAGGCGGTGGTCTAAAATATAGGATTATGTACTTTTTCCATACTTGGAAAAACTTACAGTGTAACTTCCACAGCATACTGCCAAATAAATACTAAGTATGTATATTTGGAAGACATACTTTTGGCATTTGGAACAGAGTTGTAAAAATCAACCAAGAATTCTCTTTAGTAGTGGAAGGAGACCTCCGAAGGACACATTTTCATTTTGTAATAGTAAAGGATCAGGACAACCTTTCAGGAATTTCCCATTGGGCTGTAGCTGAGCCAGTTACTTTTGTTAGAAAAGCATGTGAATGAAGCCAAGGTTACAGGTCTGATTCTCACATGAGGAAAAACACTATTCTCTGGTCACAAATCTTGAACACTAGTCAGCTGCCTTGCAAATACGTGCCATTGATCATAAAAAGTTTTCATAAATATTGAGGCACTATAAATATTCCCATGAAATAAAGCAAAGCTTTTCTATACTGCTGCCTGAAGCTGGGGCTTCATCTCTGTTGTATGTAACATTTAATTGGATTTCAAAATACTGACTGCATTGATGACATCATCTTACTTTTGTGCACAACAGTCTTAACCATGCAACTGTTAGGGGAATATAAGACAGAACCTTTCAAATACTGAGTAGATAACACTATGTAGAAAGATACTCATGGTTAATTCTGACATTTTAATCTGAATACCTCTATTTTATAGGCAAATTACCTAGCAAAGTTTTTAAAAGAACTTTTTAACAATTACTAAATTGATATATGATATGACATTGCTATAACTTCATTTTGGTTTGCTTAAGATTTTTTTCTCATATGATTTAGGTTATAGATAAGTATGCACGATTCTAACATGGAAAGTTTATTCTAACTAAAATGACTGCTGAGAGATTAGACTTAGTTTCATCTTGTATGGAATGCACATTAGGTGTGTCTCACAGAAACACATACACATTAATCTACATCATCACATCCATGTCAAATTTCTCCGAAGAGAAAAAGAAAAACAAGCAAACAAAAAACTCAAGGAAGGGTCTACTTGACTGTCTTTTTCTTCATTCTCACTTATTTTCTGTTCAGACTTTTCTCCTTTCAAACAAGGAAGATAGAAAAGGTAAAAATCTTTGTTCCAAGAGGAACTGTGTTAAAGTAGGTTTTAAGGGTTAGAGCCAAAGGCCTTTGTCCTTGGTCATCTACAGCAAAACAAAAATTGAAATACAAGTCTGCAGACAACAAACTGTGATGGTCTCTGGGGTGAGAGTCTCAGGCCGAAGCCGAGTTCCATTCCACCGCTACTGGTGATTGTTAACGCTCTTCCCGGGTTGAAGAAACAGCAGGACCAAGGTCGGCTGTGCTCCAGGTTCCATGTGCTCTGTGAGCCTCACTAAGTGAGCATGAACTACAAATGAGTTATGTCCTTGAACAGAAACTCTCAATTGATGTCATAACTATGTTATCTGATAGTTAGACAGGACCTTAATACATTATCTGGTGAGACACAAATCCCTAAGTTTCCAGATAAAGAAATGACCAATGAAGGTCCAAAGACTTCAAAGACACACAGCTGGTTAGACACAGTATCCCCAGCTATTAATGAAAATCACATTTTGACACCAGAAACATTTTCATTGCCTTGAAAACACTTTAAAAGATAAAGCGACTAATGCCTGCAATAGTGTGCCCGACTCCCACCCAAGTCTTTATCCTCATTCTCTCTCTGAATATCACATCTGCCTTTACTGCCCACAAATTTCTCCTCCTGCTTCCATTTTACCTCATTTTTCTAAACCATGCCTGACCCTCCTCACACTGTATCCCTTAGTCTCTCTCCGACTCTGAGAAGCATATAATTGTGCAAACTCAGGAAGAAGGGAAGAATCAAGAATAGCAATTGCTGACATTACTTGGCAAGTTTTGTTAAAGGTTTTACATTTTGACAAAAAATTTCAAATCTCCTCACTAATAGTGTCTGCATCAAAATATCCAGCTTTGCAATGAAAATGAGTCATGAAAAATTCAGGAATACTGTAAGAGATTTGACACTTTAACATCTGATGGTATTCTTACAGGTAGATGTATCAGGCACACCTTATTCACTCTTTGGATTCTCTTAGCCACAACTCCTGTTCTCAACATGACTGAGAGGTCCAGCTCTGAATGGGCTCCAGCCAACATCACGTGGGTGCAATCTGTTAGCAGCATCTCACAACACCCACTTAAGTCCTGCCTCTCTTTTCACTGCTCCTTGGACTTCCCTATTGCTGTGGATAGGAGATCCCCTCAGAATTATGCTTGGTACCCAAGCATGCACAACTCAAAGGTGGGATGAGCCTTTAACCAGTGGGAATGAGAGACAGTGGGAAATTATCCACCCTCCTCTCTCCCCAGCTCATGAGAAAGGTCCTGAGATACAGTTTTTATGACTCTTTGGGGTGGGAGTTAGGGGCAAGGCTCCTAGATCAGGTGATGGCCAGCTTGTTTAGACATCTTCCTTCTTACCGCTCTCTCCTGCTTCAGCACCCTTGCATCTCACTTCTGTTCTCTGAGTTTGCACTCTCCAATAATGTGACAGCACATCTACTTGCTTTTATGGTAACCCAGGCTAAGTCAGTATGTGTTAGTATATAAACTTTATGTTTCAGTCAAATCTCAAAATGACATAGGCAATGTTTTACAATATAAGATTTAGCATTTATTAACTATATGATGACATCTAATGTATACAACAAAATTTAACCCCAAATTAACCAAGAAGTTTGGTGTTAATGACTCCCCCAGACTCAGTCTTAAAAGGGATTCTATCTTATATTTAAGTTTCACTTGATTTTGTATAATAAAGATGCATGTAAATTAGAGTAGAAAAAGGGTAGAAAACAGCATTTAAAATTCATTACATATTTATGTTTCCTGTGTTTTCCATCTAACTCAAGGAACTGAGTTTAATTGTGATAAAAGCAAGA
This sequence comes from Piliocolobus tephrosceles, assembly GCF_002776525.5. Lineage (NCBI taxonomy): Eukaryota > Metazoa > Chordata > Mammalia > Primates > Cercopithecidae > Piliocolobus > Piliocolobus tephrosceles. Next base: position 66,616,509 of record NC_045444.1, on the reverse strand, counting down.
TATCGGTATTTATTTAAATATAAGCAGGGGTTCTGGCCAAATACCTTTGAGAAATTTTGAGTCACACAAAATTAAACATTTTATTCTTTATTGCACTACTCCTTAGAGTCTTTGATATATATAACCACTACAAGATTATTTGTTGATATGTGTCAATATATTAACACGTTACATCCTGGGGATCAAATAATAGGCAAATATAGAAGCAATATTTGCCCTCATGGATCCTTCAGCCCACTGAAGGGAGATCAACATCAATCTAATAATTGTGTAAATGAATGTAAACTTGAAAATATAAGTAATACTACAATGGGGAGTTATAAGGTACAAGACAGTTTGTAATAAAATTCCACTGAGAAATGTAAATATCTAGGGAGAATAAACCATATACCATTTGCAAACATAATTTGATTCCTAATCATTTTTCAGGTGAATATTTATTTTTAGGGAAGGTTGTTGGATTAGAAATGAGTCCCAGTTTGTAGTTGAGGTTCAAGCAATGTTCAAAGTTTTGTTCTTGAGGATGATTCTTAGCCTTTATTTCCTCTTCTGAAAATGAGTAGTTTGAGCTTACTGATCTTTAGTGACTTTTCTAGCTATACATTGTATGATTAAATAATTCTAATTAAGTTATTTAGAGGTTTGAGAATATTGTTTGGAATCTCTCCAGGACCCAGCTGCTCTTCCTTCTTTCTTTGCTGCTAATTTAATTGCTAATTACCCCCTCCATTTAAACAATATTATGAGAAATGGAAGCCATGAAATCTATGTAAGGAAAATTTGCTCCTTTACCAGAAGGGTTATTAAAGCCATTTTACTCCTTAGCATAAAGATATAGTATAATCTAACAAAAGACATCCTCTCTGCTCAAAGAATAAAGTTCAATGTCAAAAAAAAATGTTTGAGATGAAGAGTTGGCCTACATTTTCTTTGGTGAGCACTATAGACAATAATTGTATTGATTTTATACAGAAAAACCTCTGTATATAATGTAGAGTACAAATAACCTCAAAATACGAAAAAAACAATTAAAATTAGTAAAGATTTCTGTTTTAAATACCATTTTCCAGCTGATTACTGCTAAAAAAAAAAAACAAAAACAAAAATCTAGACTTCTGTTTTCCATTTTCTTCTCTCTTATAAAAAAAGCTTGCATGTTCTCACTCGTAAGTGGGAGTTGAACAGTGAGAACACATGGACACAGGGAGGGGAATATCACACACCGGGGCCTGTTGGGGGGTGGGGGGTTGGGGGAGGGATAGCATTAGGAGAAATACCTAATGTGAATGACTGGTTGATGGGTGCAGCAAACCATCATGGCACGTGTATACCTATATAACAAATCTGCATGTTCTGCACATGTACTCCAGAACTTAAAGTATAATCATAAAAAAAAAAATGCTTGACTGTATGCACTGTATGTCCAACGCATCTTGGGTGGTATATATCCAATAAGGCATATTTCCTTAAGGGTAGCACTTGGAATACTCTTGCCACAATTTTCCAGTTAGATTACACACATCTGGTGCGATGTTAACCTGGCAATTACGTATAGTTCCTTTCTTAGCTTCTTGGGAAAAAATGATAATTAAACAAATTGGGGATATGTTCAAATTAACATTTAAGTTTTTCTCAGTTCAGTAAACTGAGCAAGGACCCCCTATAAACATTTTCTTCTTAGAGCCACATAAAACTCTTACCCATTTTTTTAATGATTAAAAAAAATGACCTTTTAAATGTACAAAAGTCAAGTTTAATGGTAACATTATAACATTAACTCAGTAATCCACTCTACAAATTGTGGCTAGATATATTTCTCCCTGAATATTATATGCCAGAAGAACTGTTAATTAATCTCAGCTCTACCATATACAAATTTTGGAAGTTTTGTCAATTCATACAATTATCATAAACTCTGTGTATATTTTCACATAGAAATAAAATTATCTGATTTGCATACATCACAAGATTACTTAAGAACCAAATGAAGAAGTATATGTGAAAAAGTTTTGAGTATAAAAATAATTTTACAAATATGAGATACTATTTTTGTTGCTCTCTGAAGATTTATTTTATTACACTAAATGTCTAAAATTAATATGATCTTATTAGATAATATGAAATATATGAAACTGGTATAATTCAGTGTTTCTTAAATATAAAATCTGACCATAAAACACATAAATCAATTAAGAATATACTAAAACTGAAATGCTATGTATTATGCCATAGGGAAGAAATGTAATATCTGCTTAAAAAAGAAAATAGCATAAACTGGAATAACCAGAGGGAGCTTCATAGACTCATACCAGGCCATGAGAAATCAATAATATTTGAGTAACTGGAGAGGATTTGAATAAATGGAGAGCAAAAGAGCAAGACAGGGAAAATACCCAGCAGGGGCAAAAAGCTGAAATGTCAGACTGAATGAGCCACTTCTCAGGTGACATTGGCAGACCCTATTTAAAAAATTTTAAACTATCTCATTCTTGTTCTTTGCACAAATTCAGAAGAATTCGGGACCAATACATCATTAAGGAACACTTTGTTCTGAAATATTCAGTGTCTTCTCTCTCTCATTGCTCTTCTACCAAACGCAGTGTAGACCATTTTGGGCAGCCTGTCAAAATTCACCTTGTCACCACACTGACTAATGTGTCTATGGTTAGAAAAGCAATGATAAAAATGGCAATCCAATGTCTCAGATTTAATCTCTAATAGCTACTTCCCCAAATACAACCTGTAGAATTTATAAATCAAGAGGAAAATATGTTCATTATTTCAAATCAAGTTCAGTATGGTGACTGATCTACCCAGTTCATACAGTACTAGTTATGATTGGCCAGATCAACTGTGGCCTGAGACTAAAAGAAGCAAGGATCCAGGAAAAGAGACAACAGAAAGAGAATGTTTTATCGTGGTGATGTTTGGGATTATCATATAACCGGAGGCAACCAAAGAATTAAGTTTTGCCCATGAAGTCTGTCCTGGTTGTCTCAGAAACCTAGAAAAAGTATGCACACAGCATACTGGAATACCTTTATAATGTGCTCTTGGACACACTTATCCCCAGTGGAGGAAAGCTCACTTATGCTTGTCCCCATCCCCCAAAGGAGCTCAATGATTCCCAATAAGGGAGTCTCATCACTGCAGCATGAATCACAAAGCACTTGTGAAGATGTTGAATCACTTATGTACTTCCTCCTTCTGTTTCCCTACTTCTTTCAGGTGGCAACTGAGTTACTACTTATTAAGCAAAGCCTTCATATTGAACTAATTTTACCTTCATAATTCTCTTATCCCAGTTACCTTATATGTTAATTCAACAAAAATTGATGTAATACTCATGATATTTCAGGTGCTTGTATGGACTGATGGATTGATGACAGTAGATCTCTTAGATAGATACTGGATCTTGGAAATTATTTATTGAGGTCACTGAGCACTTACAGTATTATTTCACTTCTCGCTATGTCAAAGCACCTTGCTTTATTGTTTGCCACTTTTTAAATATGAAATTTTGTACAAAGCCTCCATTTTACTGGTGGCACAGTCAAGAATATGTACCAAGTCTCTCTGCCTAGACATCATCCACTTCAAGTTTTGGCATAGAATAGTTGGGGATAGGTGTGGAAGTGACAGATGCAGGCCCTAGTAGCTGCAACCTGCCTCATCTAGACCTTGCTGTCAGCACAACTGAAGACAGATGGTTAAGGACTGGTGTCTCTCCTTTCAGTGACTCAGAGCAACTATACCTGACTCATGGATTTGACATCAGCATTAGCTCCTTCATCGGAGGCAAATGGGAGGCTTCAATGAATTAGGAGAATAGTTTCTTATCACAAAGAGATTTTTACCTTTGAATGCAGTGGAGACAGATTTCTAAGCCATGATATTAAATTATTAAATCTTTGGTAATCCAACTTACCCCTTTAATACATTACAGTCCCATGGAAAACACTGCTGTAAGAAGACAATTATTATTCCAAATTCACAAGGTATTTTCCTGAGCTAGAATAAAAATAGTTAAATATCAGTCAAGCCATGAGCATTACAGCAATTTCACTCTTTCACACCTATGTCCATCCTGTTTTCATTGCCTGGAAGTACCACTTCTCTCCACTTGGAAAACCCATCATGGATGTTACCCTCTGGGTGATGTTTTTTGTGTTCTCCCAAAGGTAGACAGTAATGCTCTCTCTTCTTTCTTTCATTACATATCCTCATTGAACACACTTTCATTGGAACACTGATTGTTTTAATGTTAATTTCAACTCTGTTGTAAACTCCTTAAAAACAAAGACATCTTTACGCTTGTTTCTTTAGTGCCAGGCTAATAGCAGGGATTCAATACTTGTTAGTGAAATAAGCATTATTATGGTCACATGAAATAAGTGGCTAACATTAAATGGACAAGGGACAGAAACCCACAATAATTATTTGTCCATGTTCCCAGTGACTTCCCCAGCTGTGAAAAGGCGTGAGTCATCAACACTATTTCTTCCATTCATGGTAATAATGTCAATTCTGAATAAAATGAATGTCAAGGGAAGCCTTAAAATGAAAAGATAGCTATTCATTCAGGTAGGCATTCAGCAAACATTTACTGATTAACCACTACATACCATAAAAGATGAGATAAATGACACAGTGCCTGTCCTCAAGGAGATAAGAAAATAAGTCACTAGAATACAGGGTTCTAAGTGTTGAGCACTGACATAAGACAAGCATCTTCTCCAGACTAGGTGAGTCAGAAAGGATTCTCTGAGGGGGTTATGCTCTATGCCCTGAAAGACCAATAGGAATTAAGTGTGAAAAAAGCATAGTGAGCACTCCAAGTAAACGAAAGAGCCACATGACTGTTCACTGCTGAGAAAGAAGCTAGCACTTCCATGGACCTGGGAGTGGTTTGATATAGCAGGATTTGTGGCCTCAGGAATAAAGACAGAATAAGGAAAAAAGAAGTTTCACCAGGTTGTAAGCTAGTAATGGGAAAGTATAAATGCATGTGAATGAGCCTTAGGTCTCTAAAGGTACTCATTTAGTGGATTGTAACTATATGATCCAGAAGTTCTTATAGGACAGTTTTGCTCAAATCAAAGTTGGGGACAGACAATCCAATTTAACATAACTTGAGGATTTTTTTAAAAAAATTTAAGACAATTATACTACTCCTATGTATTAACATTTTAAAAGTAGATTATATTAAAATCTATAAGGCAGCTATACCAAACATTTTAAAATAGATGTTAAATATTAATATTTTAAAACATTCTTTTAAGCCTAGAAAAATGGTAACCAACCGATTTTTAACATATTGACATGGCTAGTTTGCAGAAAAACACATTTTGGTAAAACAGATTATATATTTTAGATCTTGAGCACTTTACATTGATCAGTCAGTCTATAATAGAGTTTTATCCTCATGGGTGAGAGATTTGACTTAGAACAAAATTAAAGTGTCCATAAGAACCTTCAACAGTAATTTCCTGGACTGAATTTAATTTAAATTCAGCTTTGTATGAGAAATGCGACATTTCTGCTAACTCTAATTCCGATTTTTGTCTTTGAATTCCCATATCAGCATTAACTCCCTCTAGAGTGTTGCTGTTATTTTACTAAATTCATGTACAGGAGACCTACTTGTTTTTCTGAGAAAATCATGGAGCACAGGAATAGTCTTATTTTCAAAACAATACCCAAAGAGGAGAATACAGAATTTTCAAGGGATACACTTGTTTAAAAGTCAGGAAGAACTAGAAATCAGTTCCAGTGGTAGAGCAAACCTCAACATTATCTATATAAATAGAATAATTCAAAATCTGTGCTAGGATTTTCAAAAGTCTCAAAATCATATTTGTGAACTTTTAATGAATAATAAGAGAAAGCAAATCAAATTGTATTTACTCATTTACATCAACTGAATTCAAACATTTAAGAATCTTCTAGAATAAAAGTCTGTGCTGTTTCAGGTGGTACACAGAGATGAGCCCAGTGACCTCCATATTCAAAGACCCTTCATTGTGTAAGAGCTGATGGATATTGTCCTTCACCGAATATCTCTTCATTATAAATGGAAAAATGCTCATCCACTGAATAAGCACTCTCTCTCACCCTCTATGTCAACAGGTAAACATTTCAAAGCCTTTTGGAAAGGCAAAACGTAACCATGATGGACTAGAATTAAGATATGCTGCTGAGTTGCTTCTGTGGTTCATTTAGAATGTCATTCAGGAATTTTACTGACAGACAAACCAAAACAAAATGAAAAAACAAACCCCCCAAAAACCAAGAAATTAGAGTTAACAGGTCTATCAGTACATAAAAGTTGTTGGAAATAAAAGGAAAAATAGTTTCTTTGTAAATCAGCAACACAAAAGAGCAAAGCAGAAAAGAGAAATACAAAAAGAGGAGGACTCTTTAAAGACCTAACCGAAAATCCTGTATTGATAAATATATGAGAAAATATTTTGCAGCAAAAAATGCTGCATGTTTCTAGGTTTCAAGATATTTCCAAAATATTAATTCTTACCACACGTTTGAGATCAATGGGCATAATATCTGCCATTGGTGAAGAAATGTGCCAATTGCCTCGGGCTATGCAGCTTTTTACTCTGTGAACCAGGACTAAAATAGGATTCCTGGCTCTCTGGATTTCTGATATCCAATTTAGCAGACTTCAGCCTTCCACTAGATACTCTGCAAGTTAAGCAGCTCTCATATCAGTTTATGCCAACTGCTTAAATACCCTGTCAGCTCTTCAAGTGTTGTCAGTGTCTAGTGCCTAGGGACCTAATATGTCCTCAAGGGCTAGTACCTATTATTATTTGAAGTTAGACGTTAGCAACAGCCTTAGAAGCTATTATTTCTATAAATATTTCATATTAAAGCACTAATGCTAATGTCTTATTGAAAGAAGTCTTAATTACATATAGGCTGTGGAGCCTCAAATTTATCTTTTGATAGGAAACTAAATTCCCCAACTTGATAAAATGAATCAATATTTATACAATATCAACACAGTTTGTTAAAAACGTAAAAGAAAAAAAAAAGCTGGAAGAGGGTAGGCATGTGTGCATATGTGTGCTTATGTTGGAGTAGAATTTGTTCTATGTCATGCCACATAACCAGTTCACTTTCCATGAAATCAACTGATTGTTTGGCATTGGATACACACAGCATATAGAAAAGTGCCTCATGTTTCATTTTTTTGGTTTTAAGTAAAAAAACAAAAAACAAAAAACTCTTGGTTAGAAACATGTTTCTTGTTGACATGACTGAAAAATCTAGAAGTTAATAGAAGACTGAAAATCAAACACAAGAAAAGTAATGTAAAGAATGTAGAGGAATGGGAGGAAGAAAGAGAAAAAGTGAGAAAGAGGAACTGGTAAGAGAATGTGTGTTATAATAAAAATACTATTCACTCCATGACTGTTGTGAAACTACTCTTTCTAGGCACTGTTTGGGGTACTGAACAAAATATCACAGGCAGACATTCTAGTGAGTGGAGAAAGAAAATAGACATAGATTATCAGGAGGGATTTATCCTATGGCTATATTGGCATTTTAAGTAGGATTGGCTTAAAGTTTTAAACAACTAGATTAAAATTAAAGTTCTGAGGACAGCTTAAAATAGGAATTGTTTACCCATGTATATCAACACGGTGCCAATGCCCGTGGCATGAGTGCAAGGTGGAATGGATACCCACCCTGCTGAGAGGCCAAGTGACTCTCTGAGGTGGTTTCTGCGTCTCTACATTCTGAGAATCCATGGACAAAGGGGATTTCCATGGTATATACCCAACTCTTGGAGGGCAGTGGGTGGTCCCAGGCACAAAGTCCCTAAGAAACTCACTGAATTTGTCAGCACCTTTGCAGCTCATTACTAGAGCATTTTTGAATTCTTTGTGAGCTACATACAGAACCAGCAGTGCTGTCTCAAGCTCGTTGTTTTCTCAACTCCTGGTGCCACTGTTGTGCTATTTTCCTGAATCCTATTTTAAGTGGCCACTGGCAGAATTTCTCCTGTAACGCAAGGAAATATGCCAATAGCCAAGCCCTCTCCCCACCACCCAAGGAAAGGAGTGATTTTTTTTTCTGGATTCCCATACAATATGTATAGATGATTCCATCTAAAGAGAAGTGGAAATCTAGCGCACCTGCTTCTGTCTCTTACCTTGCAGCACCCCTTCTATTTCCTTTTAAATAACCAGAAGAAAGCTTTCTACTTCTGGATAGGCCTTCGCTTAGATGAAACTCAATGACCAAGTCCTCCAGGTTCACCTCTTGTTATATGGAATGAAGAACTATGAAATTCACAAATCTTTCTAATTTCACTAAGTAGCTCTTTCCAAGACTGTTGTCTTGCTACATTTGATGGTAACTTTGTTCTGTGAGTACTTCTTGCTGCCCTCCCTGGGGAAAAGCAGGTTGAGGGTGACAAGAGAACGTTATATACAAGGGGAAAAATACATTAATGTTTGCAAAATACTATCCCTGTATCACTGCGAAAGAAAGCGACCCAAATAATTCAAGTGTATGATACTTCAACAGGTAAATGAAAAGAAGCCTAAATACGCAGGTTTGTGAATAGAGTCCATGTATCTGCAAGCTTAACTGGTCAGTCTTTGATAGGCTTTTAAGTAAGGACATTTCAATGATGTGGGGAAAAAAGCCAAGTGCCACAAAGCTTTGAGAATCAATTATCCGTATGTTAAAAAAAAAGGGGGGATTCGCTTCAAAGTGTGTATAAGCAATTACCTTGTTAATGCAGATGTGAAAGTTAGGCAAGAGAGGACATGGATGGGAAGAGGGTGTGTAAGTGCAGAGAAAGCGCTCTTCTAGCCTTAACAAAGACAAGAACAGCTCAGTAAATCATGTGCTTTCAGATAGAAAACGGTGAGTCTTTTACATATAAATAAAGGAATTATCTAAAACAGTAAATAACTGCATGTGTTGGAACACACTAAAATATCTGAGTAATTTTTACTACTGTGTGATCTGAAGTTTCTTTCAAATACTTAATAGTTTCTTCCTATGTCTCAAACAGGGACTATTTGAGTTTGATTAAGAGTCAAGGCCGGGCACAGCAGCTCACACCTGCAATCCCAGCACTGTGGAAGGCCTAGGCGGGCGGATCACCTGAGGTCGGGAGTTTGAGTCCAGTCTGACCAACATGGAGAAACCCCATCTCTACGAAAAATACAAAATTAGCCGGGCATGGCGGCACACGGCCGTAATCCCAGCTACTCAGGAGGCTAAGGCAGGAGAATCACTTGAAACCGGGAGGTAGAGGTTGCAGTGAGCTGAGATCGCACCATTGCACTCCAGGCTGGGCAACAGGAGTGAAACTCTGCCTCAAAAAAAAAAAAAAAAAAAAAAAAAAAGAGTCAAAGAGTCAAATGCACACTATTCTAAGTCAGGTATATGTTAGAACACCAGACAGTTCTGCAAAATGGAGTATAAAAAAGCAAAGAAAATACTGCTATTCTCAAAATTAATGAATATTTGCTGTAAGAGTGAGGCCTTTTGAAATCAAAGACGCTGAGTTCATTATAATGTCTCACGGCTTGAAGGGCTCAGAATACGTAGGTCAGAATACCTACGTTGATAGGGTATTCACAATGATCTTACTTCATGTTATAAAGTAGCAAAGAAAAATAAATATTTTGAAGTATGGAAGCTATTTTTGGTCTAGTTTTTGTTCAAACAGTATAAAAGACATAGGCAAAGTAAAAGAGGATTTCTTACAAATATTACTACTGATATTACTGTGTTTATTCTATAAAATTTTCACATAAATTTATTCCTAATAAATCTGCAGAAGTCTTATTGCTACCTTCAGATTTCTTCAAACCGAGTTTGTCCCTCAGTCCTCCCTCCTTCCTTAAGCATGGATTATTATTTGTTTTTGAAGGGGAGGAAGCTTCACTTACTTTTTTGCTCCTACTTCTGATCAAGGTATTTTTACTTCACCCTTCTTTTTAAAAATAATTTCAGCTGGTATTTTAGATTCAGGGGGCATTTGTGCAGGTTGGTTTCTTAGCCAGGGATCGGACATCCAGGGAGTTCTCCAGGCTATGCCCAGAGAAACAAGGGGTAAGCAGGTCGGGGTCAACCAGTTACTGTACTTAAGTGGGCAGAAGGGAAATTGGAAGACTGTGGGTGCGTGGAACCAATCACAGGTAATATCTCAACACATTATTCTGCCATGCTATGATATGTGCAGTGTTTATAGGGATGACAGAGATGAGAAAAGGTTTAAATAAAATATACCTCATAAAAGATTGAAGAGACAGTAAAATAATACCATAGACATAGATAATGCTTACAAATATTTCTTGCTCCTCTCCCTTTTTGCTCTGCCATTCCTGGTGTCTCTTCTGTAGGTTGTGTAATTGGGGTTGACATGATTTGTCATTTGCACCATGACACGCATTATACAGAATGCCAAATTAGATCCATGCACATTCCAAGAAAAATGAGAAAAGAAACACCTTCAAAAACACTGTGATACATGCTTTATGCTCTGTGTGTGTGTGTGTGTGTGTGTGTGTGTACAGTCATTTGGATCTGCCCATACTTTGGCCTATGAGCTTATTTTTGGTGCCACATGAGTCAGTTAAGATGAGAATGGTAATTTGTTTGAGTGGATGTGGTAATGCATTGCTCTGGAAGCAAGGTGCCTGTGTACTAGGGCATACCATGACAACAGGATAGCATGGAAAGGTATGGACTGCAGAAGGGGTATGTTCGGATTGATGAAGTGAGATGAAAACTTTCTTAGATTTCCGTTCCAAGTACTACATGGGGTGGGGGAAGAAAGGAGAGAGGGGAGGAGAGAGAGGAGGAAAAGGAACAGAGGAGAGAGAAAGAGAATAAATACAAAGAAATTTCTAATGGTTAGGACTTAGTGTGATGAGAATTGAGGCTGGAGATCAACATCAACCTCTGTGCCCGTGGATGGAGCATGAGGGGAAGCTCTAGCATTGACCATGGAACAGCTCAGCTCCCTGCCAGCAGCCAGAGTCAACAGTGTAATGTGGTATAAGAGATCCAGGAAGGCTGAGGCCAAGCAGAAGAGACAGAGGCCTGTGAGCTTTAAAAGACATGGAAAATCCTGGCACCCTCAAAACTGAGAAAGAAGATAATGGATCCAAATCGAAAAATCTCAGCAAAATACCCAAGCCAAAGAGGCAACCCACCTTATCACAAAATTTAAAAGGAGGTGACAGAGTAAAGATTCCTATAATTTAGAAAGGAAAACAATTCTTTAAAAAGGAAAAAAAAAAAAATCTTTAGCTTTGGAAGGCAGAGAAACAGATTTTGTTTTTGATATTTTAAAATCTTCTTTTTCTCTCTCCCTGTGCATATTTTCCTCTGTCAACATCTGGCTTCATATCAACCAGCTGCTCACATGTAACTTTTGGGTTGTAAATCTTTTTCCTGAGGACTCTGCAGCATGCAACATGGATACTACTCTGGTGCTAGGAGGGATCACCAGAAACAAGCCAAATAACACCCTACTGTGTTAGTCACAGTATTGCCCTAGTTACTAGAAGATGCCCTTCTCCAGGCTTTCTGAGTGGTTTTCTGAATATTCACAAGTTATCTGCCCACAGTTACTGGGAAGCAGGTGGAAAACTCACATTTTGGCGCTGGTATTTCTTGATCTTCAGATTTTATTTCCCTGTTTTATTTCCTATTTTATTCCCAGTGAACAATCCCTGTTTTTATTTCCCAGTGAACAATCACAATGATAACCTACCAGTTTCAGCCTGAATGTGATGGATGAAGCCAGCTATCCCTTGCTTTGCACATGTTGAGGATTTAAATCCCAAGCAGCTCATGGAGTTCTGGATCCTTCCAAAATCCTTTTTCCGGTTGTCTCTACAGCTCCTGTTTCCAGTCTTGGCATCCTGCCCCTTTCTTCTTCTTGGATTTTTATCCTATATTTTCCTCTTTTTTGTATCTCAGTATGGAGTATATGATCATATTACTATATTCTTGGGCTTTCTGCTCAGATCTTTGTACTGCACATTCTTGAGTCTAGAATTTCCAATAACTCTGGATTAAAGATGTTTTCATTTCTGGTCAAGCCGGGCAGAACCTGCAGTTTTGCCAGAGAAAAAGGATTAAGAAATATTTCAACCAAAGTAGTACAAGTTTCCATAAACACATGTACGTTTGAATACAAGTACCTGAAAGGCTAATGAAAAATATAGATAAGTAAAATACATTTTGTCCAAAAATAAAGATGGCGTTTTCTTTTCCTAATAAACTGCTTCTTCTAATGCCTTGCTAATATTAAATATGTGGTTTTACTTTCTCCACCAACAGAGTTACCTTACAATAAATGCAAGTAGCTGCCATGTCCTTTTTGAGAGCAGTGAGTCTAGACATCTTGAAATTTTGGGGGGACTTTCCCTAAGAAAGCAAATTACCTTAGATCCATTGAAAATACCTTATTTCAGGTTGATGGGAGGCCTCACAGATTTATTGAAGGTCACTTTAAGAAAGATGGAAGGGGAGTATGAAGCCTAAGTGTTTTGAGGATTTAAAAGTGGGAAAACAGAAGTAGAGAGATGTTGGTCAAATGGTACAAAGTTTCAGTTAGATGGAGGAATCAGCTCTGGGAATATGTTGTACAGCATGGTCACTATAGTTACTAATAATGTAAGATATACTCAAAAATTGCTAAGAAAGTAGATCTTAAATGTTCTTACCATACAAAAATAATGAGTATGAGAGGTGATGGATATGTTAATTAGATTGATTTAATCACTGACTAATGTATACATATGCCAAAACATTACATTGTATAATATAAATATATGCAACTTTAAAATTTGTCAGTTAAACCTCAATACAGCTGAAAAAAAATTGTCCCAGGTTGATTTTTAAAAAGAAAAGAAGGATGCTGGTTTTAAAGTCCCTAAGATAGGGACTACAAAATACCCTACAATATAATGCTCCTGAAGCCAGCTGGTATTCATGAGAGAGACTGTGTATAGAAATGAAAGGAAATGCAAGCTAAAGTTTGCAAATCTAGAAAACAGAGCATTGGTGGAAGGAGATGAGTTTGTTCCTGATGGGAGAGGCCTGTGCAGGTATTTGCACCATCAAGATATCACTACAGCAGTCCACCAGCAGGGCTATGTTTTGTGACAAGACCATGCAGCACTTAGCAGCAATGATAAATGGATCAGACTCCCTTTTGTAGTGCCACTTGGGCATGGAAACAAGATTGACCCTGCACCATTCTGACTATAATAGCCTTCAAAGTATTTATTTCTCAACCTTTTAAGAAAAATACTTCAAACACCCAGAGAAGAATAACATAACAATGCCTCTGTACCCACTAGCCAGATTTATCAAATTCTAATATTTGCAACATGTCAATGTAATATTATTTAAATAAGTCATTACTGATGTATTTCAAGCTCCATTTGTAGCCACTCCAATCGCATCCTTTTCTCTTTTTCCTGTTTGTCATTCCTACACATGTTTTCATTTTTACTATAAATGTATGTCTTTATAAATAATACATCATGTAATTTTTTATTTTTGAAATATGGTTATTTTGCTGGAAACACTAAATTTATCAATGTGTGTATTCCTCAAACAACTTTTTGTTCTTACCTTTGTTTTTGAGGTTTATTCATGTTCATATATGAATACATCCCATAATTTTTAAACATTTCATTTCTAGTTAAGAGTCTGACTTCATTTTTCATGTTTCACTGCTGACAATCTTCAAGCCCCACCACTCTTTCTTACCCTTCTGCCCCATATCTTGGCAAGCTGATAAAAAAGCCAGGTGCTCACTTCTTTGACACAAAAATCCCAACGTTAGTGTGTACATAGGAACCCTCACTCGCCACGTGGGTTAAAGGTTATCTCATGGGATTAGGAGTTTACCACCATAGAAACTCCAATTTTCGTTCCCTAGACTCTTAAGCCACAGTTTAACTAGCTTGGGAAACTTCCTTGCTTTCCCCAGTAAATCTCACTATGTGCATAATCTATAACCTCTTATTGTGTGTGGCAACATGGGTCTAGAAATTTGATCCAAAGTTTGGGTGGGGAAGTCCATCCTACTTCTGCAAGATGACTACATTATCATACAAATACATCACTTTTTTTAACCTATTTTCTATTTGATGGACACTTTTTAAAATTTTTAATTGTAGATACATAGTAAGTGTATATATTTATGGGGCACATGACATATTTTGACATAGGCAGGCAATGTGTAATAATAACATCATGTAAAATGAGGTATGCATCCCCTCAAGCATTTATTCTTTGTGTTACAAACAGTTCAGTTATACTGGTTTAGTTATTTTTAAATATATAATTAAAGTATTATTGATTATAGCTACCCTGTTGCACTGTCAAATACTAGGTCTTATTTATTCATAAACATTAACCATCCTCACTTCTCCTTACTCCCTCCACTACCCTCTGCAGCCCCTGGTAACCAACCATCTACTCTCTCTATACATAAATTCAATCGTTTTAATTTTTAGTCTAAAAATTCGTGTAAGTGAGAACACGTGACGTTTGTCCTTCAGTGCCTGGATTATTTCACTTAACATAATGACCAGTAGTTCCATCCATGTTTTTGCAAATGACAGGATGTCATTCCTTTTTATGACTAAATAGTACCCCACTGTGTGTATATATACCACATTTTCTTCATTCATTCATCTGTCAGCACTTAGGTTGCTTGAAAATATTGGCTATTGTGAACAGTGCTGCAGCAAACATGGGAGTGTGCATATCTTTTTGACATACTGATTTCCTTTATTTTGGGTATATACCCAGCAGTGGGATTGCTGGATCATATGGTAGCTCTATTTTTAGTTTTCTGAGAAACCTCCAAACTGTTTTACAGAGTGGATGTACTATTTTATATTCTCACCAACAGTGCACAAGGGCATCCTTTCCTCCATATGCTCGTCAGCATTTGCTATTGCTTGATTTCTGGGTGAAAGCCATTTTGACTGAGGTGAGATGATATCTCATTTTAGTTTTAGTTTACATTTCTTTGATGATCAATGATGTTAAGCATGTGTTACTATGCCTGTTTGCCATTTGTATGTCTTCTTTTGAGAAATGCCTATTCAGGTCTTTTGTCCATTTTTTAATCAGATTATGAGATTTTTTCCTGTAGAATTGTTTGAGCTCCTATATTCTGGTTATTAATCACTTGCCAGATGAATAGTTTGCAGAAAACTTCTCCCATTCTATGGGTTGTCTCTTCACTTTATTGATCGTTTCCTTTGCAATGTAGATTTTTAACTTGATAAGATCTCACTTGTCGGTTTCTGCGGGGGTTGCCTGTGCTTTTGAGGTATTACTCATGAAGTTTTTGCCCAGCCCAATATACTGGAGAATTTCTCCAATGTTTTCTTTTAGTAGTTTTATAGTTTGAGGTCTTAGACTTAAGTCTTTATTCCATTTTTATTTGATATTTGTATATGGTGAGAAACAGTGGTTGGCATATAAAAATGCTACTAATTTTTGTATGTTGTTTTTGTATTGTGCAACTTCACTAAATTTATTTATCAATTCTAATAGTTTTTTGTGTAGTCTAGGTTTTTCCAAATATAAGATCATATCATCTGCAAACAAAGATAATTTTACTTCTTCCTTTCCAATTTGGATGCCCTTTAAATATTTCTATTGTCTGATTTCTCTAGCTAGGACTTCCAGTACTATGCTGAATAACAGTGGTAAAACTGTGCATCCTTTTGTGTTCCATATCTTAGAGGAAAGGGTTTCAGTTTTTCCACATTCAGTAAACTAGCTGTGGATCTCTCACATATGGCTCTTATGATGTTGGGGTATATTCCTTTTATGCCCAGTTTTTTGAGGGTTTTCTTAATTATAAAAGGATGCTGAATTTACTCAAATGTTTTTCAGCATCAGTTGAAATGACCACATGGTTTTTGTACTTTATTCTCCTGATATGATACATCACATTGATTAATTTGTATATATTGAACCATCCTTGCGTACCTGGGATAAATCCCACTTGGTGGTGATGAATGATCTTTCTAATGTATTGTTGAATTTGGTTTGCTGGTATTTTGTTGAGAATTTTTTGCATCATCAATGTTCATGAGTGATATTGGTCCATAGGTTTCTTTTTTTCTATGTGTTTTCATCTGACTTTTCTATCAGAATAATACTGGCCCAATAGATGAATTTGGAAGTATTTCCTCCTCCTCTATTTTTTGGGACAGTTTGAGTAGAATTGGTATTTTGTAGAACTCAGCAGTGAAGTCATTGGGTCCCAGGCTTTTCTTTACTAGGAAACATTCTATTACAGCTTCTGTCTTGTTACTTGCTATTGGTCGGTTCAGGTTTCGGATTTCTTTCTGATTGAATCTTAGTAGGTTGTATGTGTCTGGGAATTTATCCATTTATTCTAGATTTTCCATTTTATTGAAATATTATTGCTGATAGTAGTCACTAATGACTCTTTGAATGTCTGCGGTTTTATTTATAATGTCTCCTTTTTCATCTCTGATATTTATTTTGATCTTCTTTCTCTTTTTTGTTAGTCTACCTAAAGATTTGTTGCTTCTGTTTAACTTTTCAAAGAAGTAACTTTTTGTTTCATTGATGTTTTTTGTTGTATTCCTTGTTTCATTTACTTCTGCTCTTTTATTATCTATTTTCTTCTATTAATTTGGGGCTTGGTTTGCTTTTGCTTTTCTAGTTTTTTGAGATGCATCATTAGGTTATTTATTTCAAGTTTTTCTTCTTTTCTGACATAGGCACTCATAGCTATAAATTCTCCCCTCAGTACTGCTTTCATTGTATCCCATAGGTTTTGATATGTTGTGTTTTCATTATCATCTGTTTTAAAACAATTTTTAATTTCCTTTTTAATTTATCAATCCACTAGTAATTCAGGAGCATATTGTTTAATTTCCATGTGTTTGTATAGTTTCCGAAATTCCTCATTATTTGTTTCTAGTTTTATTCTATTGTGGTCAGAAAAGATGCTTGATATTATTTCAATTTTTTGAAGGTTTTAAGACTTGTTTTGTTACCTAATATACAGTCTATCCTTGAGAATGATCCATGTGCTGAGGTAAAGAATGTATATTTGCAACTTATGGATGAAATATTCTGCAAATATCTATTAGGTCCATTGGGTCTACAGTGCAGATTAAGTCCAAAGTTTCTTTGTTGGTTTTGTGTCTGGAAGAACTGCCCTATGTCGAAAGTAGGGTGTTGAAGTCTCCAGCCATTATTGTATTGAGGCCTATCTCTCTCTTCAGTTCTAGTAATATTTGCTTTATACATGTGGGTACTGCAGTGTTGTGTGCATATATATTTACAATTGTTCTATCCTCTTGCTGAATTGACTCCTTTATCATTATCTAATGACCTTTTTTGTCTCTTTTTATAGTCTTTGTCTTGAAATCTATTTTGTCTAATGAAGTATAGCTACTCTGCTTTTTTTTTTCATTTCCTGTGGCATGAAATATATTTTTCCACCCCTTTATATTCAGTCTATGTGCATCTTCATAGTTTCTTGTAGGCAAGAAATCTTCTTTTTTAAAAAAATTCATTTAACCACTCTATGTCTTTCTGTTGGACAGCATACTTCATTACATTCAGTGTAATTATTGAAAACTAAGGACTTGCTCTTATGATTTTGTTATGTGTTTCCTGGTTGTTTTGTAGTCTTCTCTATTATTGATAACTAAGGACTTGCTCTTGCCATTTTGTTACTTGTTTCCTGGTTGTTTTGTAGTCTTCTCTTCCTTTTTTCTTTCTTGTTTTTAGTGAAGTTGATTTTCTCTTGTGGTATGCTTAAATTCCTTGCTTCTTTTTTTTGTGTGTATTTGTTTTATGTTTTTTGATTCGAGGTTAACATGAGGCTTTCAAATACTATCTCATAACTCATTATTTTCAAGTGATGACAGCTTAACACAGATTGGATAAAACATAAACACACAAGTGCAGATGCGGTGGCCCACGCCTGTAATCCCAGCACTTTGGGAGGCCGAGGTGGGTGGATCACGAGGTCAGGAGATGGAGACTATCCTGGCTAACACGGCGAAACCCCATCTCCACTAAAAATACAAAAAATTAGCTGGGCATGGTGGCAGGCACATGTAGTCCCAGCTACTCTGGAGGCTGAAGCAGGAGAATGGCGTGAACCCAGGAGGTGGAGCTTGCAGTGAGCTGAGATGGCGCCACTGCACTCTAGCCTGGAGACAGAGTGAGACTCTGTCTCAAATAAATAAATTAATTAATTAATTAATTAATTAATTAAATTAAAAGAAAAAAACCACACACACAAAGAAAACTAATCTAAACTATACACTTTTACTTTGTCCTCCAATTTTTTAACTTTCTATTGTTTGTCTTTATGTCTTATAGTACTATGTCTTAAAAAGTAGTTGTAGTTATTATTTTTAATGGGTTCATTATTTAGTCTTTCTACTTAAGAGTAGTTTACACACCACAATTACAGTGTCATAATGGTCTGTGTGCCTACTATTACCAGTGAGTTTTGTACTTTCAAATGATTTCTTATTGCTCATTAACATTCTTTTCTTTCAGATTGAAGAACTCTCTTCTTGAAGGACAGGTTTCGTATTCATGAAATCTCTTAGCTTTTGTTTGTCTGGGAAAGTCTTTATTTCTCCTTCATGCCAGAGTGTATTTTTGCCAGATATACCATTCTAGGCTAAAATTATTTTTCCTTCAGCACTTTAAATATGTCATGCTACTCTCTCCTGGCCTGTAAAGTTTTTACTGAAAAGTCTGGGCCAGACATGTTGGAGCTCCATTGTATGTTATTTGTTTCTTTTTTCTTGTGGCTTTTAAGATCCTTCCTTTATCTTTGGCATTGGGAGTTTGATTATTAAATTGCCTTGAGGTAGTCTTCTTTGGGTTAAATCTGCTTGGTGTTCTATAACCTTCTCTTACTTGGATGTTGATGTCTTTCTCTAGGTTTGGAAAGTCCACTGTTATCAGCTCTTCAAATAAATTTTCTGCCCCTATCTCTTTCTCTATCTCCCCTTTAAGGCCAATAACTCTTAGATTTGCCCCTTTGAGGCTATTCTCTAGGTCTTCTTGGCATGCTTCATATTTTAAAATTCTTTTTCCTTTTGTCTTCTCTGTGTATTTTCAAGTAGTTTGTCTTCAAGCTCACTAATTCTTTTTCCTACTCAATCAATTCTGCTATTAAGAAGCTCTGTCGCATTCTTCAGTATGTCAATTGCATTTTTCAACTCCAGAGTTTCTAATTCTTTTTATTTATTTCAATCTCTTTGTTAAATTTATCTCATAGAATTCTGAATTCCTTCTCTGTGATATTCTGAATTTCTTTGTTTCCTCAAAACAGCTATTTTGAATTATCCTTCTGAAAGGTCACATGTCTCTGTTTCTCCAGGACTGGTCCCTGGTGTCTTCTTTAGGCATTTGGTGAGGTCATGATGCTCATCTAATGAACCAAATAAGACACCAGGGACCATCCACTTCCTGAATGGTCTTAATGCTTGTGGATATTTGTTGATGTCTGGGCATTGAAGAGTATTTATTGTAGTTTTGCAGTCTGGGCTTGTTTTTGCCTCTCTTTCTTGAGAAGACTTTCCAGATATTCAAAGAACCTATGCTCCAAGCCCAATAATACTGTGGTTCTTGCAGACTTATAGAGGTGCCACCTTGGTGGTCTTGGATATCATCCAGAAGAATTCTCTAGATTACCAGGCAAAGACTCTTGTTCTATTCCTTACTTTCTCCCTAACTAATGGATTCTGTCTCTTTGTGTTGAGCTGCTTGGAGCTGAGAGTTGGGAGTTGGTGACATAAGAACCCCTGTGGCCACCATCACGAGGACTCTCCTGCATCAGACCTGAAGCCAGAACAGTTCTAGGTCTCACCCAAGGCCCTCTGTAACCACTACCTGGCTATTGCCTATGTTAACTCAAGGCCCTAGGGCTCTATAATCAGCAGGTAAAGAAGCAAGTGAGGTTTGTGTCCTTCCCTTCAGGGCAGTGGGATCCCCCAGTCCACAGATGAGTCCAGAGGTGCTGTCTGGAAGCCAGGGATTGGAGACAAAAACCTTAGAAATCTACCTGGTATTCTATTCTACTGTGGCTAAGGCGGCCCTCCAATCACAAGATGAAGTTCTTCCTACTCTTCCTTTTCCTTTCCACAGGCAGGGCCTCTCTCAGTGGCCACCACCACCACCACCAAGAGCCCATTGGGAGTTCTGCCAGGCACCACTGATGTTCACTTAAGGCCCAAGGGCTCTTCAGTCAGCTTATGGTGACTAGGCCTAGGACTCACCCTTCATGGCAGTGGGTCCCCATCTGGCCCAGAGCAGGTTCAGAAATGCTGTCCAAGAGCCTAGGCCTGAACTCGGGGTCCCCAAGAGCCCACTTGGTGCTCTATCCCTCTGTAGCTGAGCTGGTACCTAAGATGCAAAACGAAGTCCCCTTTACCCTTCCCTCTGCTTTTTCTGAAGTAGATGGAGTCTTTTACTGTAGCCACCACAGGTGGGAATATGCTGGAGTCTCATCTGAAGCCAGCACATCTCAGAATTTCACCTAAGGTCTATGGCTTACTACCTGAGTATTACT
>NC_045444.1:66500970-66595879 GCF_002776525.5 Piliocolobus tephrosceles | reverse complement strand
TTCAGGATTCTCCCACTATAAGTGCCTATTTATAGCCTTTGTTCATTTTTCTGTTGACTTTGTTTGCATCCCAATTTGAACTAAAAATTGCAAAAATGTTTTATGAAACAGTCAAGAAAATTTGAGATCTGACTTTATATTTAAATATATTTAATTTGTTTAGGTGTGATAATGATATTGAGTGTTGCATTTTTAATAATATTCCTTAGTTTTTAAGCACACATACTGCACATACTGAAATATATAGATGAAATGATGTGACTATTAGTTTATGGGTAGAAGGTAGTATGAGGTATACATGGAACATAATCAGGAATTAATTGTTAATTATTGGAGATGGTAGTGGTTCATGGGGGTTATTATATCATTTTCTCTATTTTTAAAAATCATCTATAATTTTTCATAATAAAAATCAATATAAGATTGGACAATAAAAAGAGAAAGAACACAAATAAATAAAATTAGGAATAATAAAGGGGACATATGGACAGATACATCAAAAATTAAAAGTGAATATTACTACTGTTCCTGTAATTCAATATATTTGAAAGTTTAGATGAAAACAGTAATCTTATCCAAACATATATATTTCTAAAATTGATTTAGGAAGAAATAAGGAACTGTATAAAATAATCATTAAAGAATGAATAAGAAATCAAGACTTCCTGTCTTCTACCAAGAAACTTAACCCAGGTAGAGGCTTCATACACTAGTTTTACCAAATATTCAAGTCATTAATCTTCAACATACATAAACTATTTCGGTGAATAAGCAGAGGAAAAATTCTCAGATTCATTTACACGCTTTGTATAATCTTAATACCAAACCTAGACTAAGACAGTTCAAGTAAAGAAAATTTTAAGCCAATTTTATTTCCATGTCAAATCCAATATATAAAAGAATACATATCACAGGTGAATAGGGCTTATCTAGGGGATTACAAGAAGTTTTACCTCTGAAAAGTCTATTAATGTAATATACTCATTTACAAATTGAAGGAGAAATTATTAATATAATTTTTTCAATTAATTTTAAAAAGCATTTAATAAAATTCTCTTCAAGATTTAAAAACTTAGCTAAGTATAGAAAGGAGTTCCTTCACCTAAGAAGGTTATCAAAAAATCTATAAAAAATATATTCCTCAAAAGCATTCTCACTAAAATGAAACAAGAATGTCCACTACCTTTGAGTCTATTGCATTTCAATAGACTTGTGATCTTGGTCACATCCAAACAAGTCAGCTCAGTAACTTTTCTGATACAACCACAATCTGCAAAAATCAAGTGTTCCTCTATATCATTAAATCAATAATAACTAATTATATAATGTAATAGAACAAAGATCGTATTCACCATAGGAGAACACATCTCTCCAAATATCTCTGTCTACACATGCAGGCACATATACACTAAACACACAAAATGTAATATAAATGGAAGTTATTGTAAATAATACATTTATTTATTCATTTATACTGATTAAGATATCACAGAGACCTTTACATGTTAGCAACTTTAAATACAATCACCTATTTTAATGATCACGTAGCATTACGTTTTAAAACTATCCAACATTCAAAGTTCTGTTAGTTGATATTTAGGTTATTTCTAGTTTTAGCAACATTATACACAGCAGTGTGGTTGAACATTTTTATGTAACAATCTTTGGGGGTTTGTGAGACATTTCCTTAGTGTAAATATCTGAACTCATCATGAACCACTTCACTAGCTGAGAACACAATTATGGCCTTTAAATTCTTCAAATTAATCATTCTAAGCCCTGTCACTTTACTAGAGCGAAATCTATTATCACTATTTTGAGACCTTTCCCTTCATTTTTTAAATTTCTAAAAACCCAGAGATTTGCTTAGTCTTGCTTTATAAATGCTGGGCTGACAGATAATTGGAAAATCTGATCTAGCTACTGGTACCTTTGTAGCATTAGCTGCTCCTGGACATTTAAGACTGGCCCTGCCTATCTTTTGCTAAGCTCCTCTTTCCCCTTGCTCCCAGTCCCTGGTCTTTTTTTTAATTCTTTCAGCAAACAGTGAGCTTTCCTGCCACAGAGAATATGCTGTTCCCTCTGAGTCATTCCTATTCACCTCCCTCCCTACTCCCGTCACATCTTTGCATGGTTAACTCCTAGTTACTCTTCACACTTTAGTCTTAAGTACAGGTTTCTAAGGGAGGATTTCACACTCATTCCCTGGCTTTCTTACCCTTATATACAAACAACAAGGGCCCCTGCCCTGGCCTCATATTTGAGAGGATGCTTTGTATCAAACACACACACACATTAAACAACCAAGCCCCTCTGTCATTTGTGGTCTTATCCTGCACTCAACATTAGTACAGCACCACCTATAATCATAAATATCAGGTCTAAATAATCAACACCAATTAGTACCCAGGAAATGATCCTTCCAAAATCTTGCCCTGTGTTCCTGAAATAAAAGTGTTCAATTCATATTGTGAAAGTTTGTGGGTTGTGCTGCTCTTTACACTGAAGATGGAAAAAGCTAGGAAATGTGGAAAGAATTTGATCCATGGAAGTTCTTAGGTAAGAAAAAAGTCAAATTAATTCACTTGTCAAATTTTTCCTCTCAGATTCTGTGAATGCAATAGATTCTTACATAGCGCACAGTATCTATTTTTGTTTGTTTCTCATGGTGTTCCAATTTATAGTTTAGAAGTACTCATGAATTGGCACTGTATTTGCAAAAGTTGCAAATGGTGGCTGCGGAAGATTTTGCAATGTCAAACCATTCATATTATTCTTATTTTGCATATATGTAGATCTAGATACAGAGGAAGTAGACATAGATTTTTTTATGTTGGTAACTAGGAGAATACTGAATATTAAAAGTTTTTAATTTTTATAAATTATGCAATATAATTTAAAATTAAAATGTTTCAGTTTTATTTAAATATTTTTGTTTAAATATTTGACATTTAATCATTTAATAATATAATTTAATAATATTTACCCTTTAATTTTAATGGTGATTTGAATATTTCAGAAAAATACTCTGAAGAACATATAAGAAAAATAATTTTAACTTTTCAGTGTTTAACGTTTTATGTTATTTTACTTTGTTGTAATGCAAATACATTAAATTAGCTCATAATTGTCAATAGAACAAAAATTATGTAAAAAACTTGTTGCTACAACACAACCAGTGAATTTGGTTTAAGGAAGATAAGAAAATGAATGTTATATAATGAATATGTAATAATTTATAATTTATATGTTTTGTTATCTTATTAGTCATCCAAACATTGCAGACTTATCAATGGAACATCTAGATATATGCAATAACAAATTCAGTCATCTTGATATTTTGCCTGCTTTTAGTCATATTCAAACAAGAACTTTACATATGATTTTTAATTTTATCATCATAAAGGCATATTTGTCAGGGTATAAGAACATAAATATGCTATTTAATAGTTTGCTTGATTTAATAAAGATTGAGATGTATGGTAATTGGGCCTGTGTTTTGTACTTTTGTCCTGACTCTTGCAAAGGTTAGGAGTGGGCCTAACCCTGTGGATGTCAGGTTCTTTGTAAAAAGAAATCATGGATTTGTTCCTTCAGCGTATTCATTCTGTTTTAAATTACTCATCTGTTAGTGTGATTTTGGCTGAATTCCCTACTAGGCTCTAAGCTCCATGATAACTGAGAATGTTTCTGTTGCTGCATCACTTCTCCAGAACCTAACTGGCTGACATAGGCACTCACTAGATATTTAGCGAGTAAATAACTGATGAATGTTTGCCTGCTCTTGTGGTGAGGTATTTCCTAACGAAGATATCTGCTGGTACCACAGTAATGTTCCATGCTTGTGCTCCAAGATCACAGCTCTTTTATTTTATATGCACATGGTTGAGTGTCCTTCCCATAGCAAGATTACAAGGCTAAGGTAACCGGAGTGGGAAGGGAATCTAGCTTCAGTAATATGTAGTGTTAGAACCATTTCTACTCCCGGAACTCTCAGATCTGGGGTTAAGCCCAAGCCACCAATCTAAAATCTCTCTCTTAGAAGCAGAACTTATTAGGAGCTATTTGATCTACCCTAGCAAGTTTCCTGATTTTAACAATCACAGTAGATTTGTAGTAGGCATTAATAATGTTCAATTCTCCTCTATTTCTGGGTACTTGGGGAATTAAACTCTCCGTTTCCTTGATGATAAGTACAACCATGTGACTATGTGGCTAGTTGTGGTTAATGAAATGTGAGCAAAAGTGAAATATAGCTCTTTAGGGCTTCTGTTGTTGAGAAGATTGTAGAAGCTTGTGGTGGCATGGCTGCATCTTAAGACGGTAGAGCAATGGTAAATATATTTTATTTATTGATTTACTTGGAGATGGAGTTTTGCTCTTATTGCTCAGGCTAGAGTGGCGCGATCTTGGCTCATGCCAATCTCCACCTCCCGGGTTCAAGCACTTCTCCTGCCTCAGCCTCCTGAGTAGCTGGAATTACAAGCACCCACCACCAAATCTTAAACCACAGCTCATTATTAGCTTTCAAAATAGTGAAATACTTCTTATACTTCAGAGTATGAAATAACTTGCACCAGAGATGTTTAAAATATATGTTACTTGGGCATGGGTTCATTTATAAATTTGGAATGTCATGGGGCAAGCCCAAAATGTGGATTGGAAAGAAGACTGATTAGCTCTTAAAATGTAGATGGAGTAGAAGTCTATAAAATTTTTCTAACACTTAACACACACGTGTATACATACACAGATCTTTCAGTTCCAATACCTAGGATGACATATGCACAATGTTTTTAAAATTAGTAAGTAGTTATATCAGTTTGCTAGGGCTGCTGTAACTAAGTACCACAGACAGGGTGGCTAAAACAACAGAAATGTATTGTGTTATAGTTCTGAAGGCTAGAAGTCCAAAATTGAAATGTTGGTTCCTTCTGAGGGAAGAATCTATTCCAGTCCTCTGTCATTGGGTTGTACATGGCCATCGTCTCCCTATATATTTTCACATCATCTTCCCTGTATGTATGTCTCTGTGTCCAAATTTTCCCTTTTGATGAGAACACCGGTAATATTGAATTAGGGCCCACTCTAATGAACTCATTTTAACTTGATTGCCTCTGAAAAGATTCTATGTCCAAATAAGGCCACACTCTGAGGCCCTGAGGTTAGGACTTCAACATATATATTTTTGGGGGATGTAATTAAACCAGTAACAGTAGTTCTTTGTACGTATTAATTAAATCAATAATTTATTGAGAATCTACTACACTGCAGGTACCAAGTTAGGTGCTGGGGATCCAATGGTGAAAATATACAAATGTACTGTTTGACATCATGCTGCATGTGCTCTAGTGGGAGAGACAAATGTTAACTGGCAAATGTCATAAACAAATTAAAATTTTCACAGGAGTACTGTGATGGAGAGAAGAGATAAAAGAAGAAAAATTTTACATAATCAGAACATTCAGGAGAGGTTTCCCTAAGAAAATAGATTGAATAGAGATCTGGGGGACACCCATGAGGGAATATTTTCCAGGTTAAATAAACAGTGTGTATAAATGCTTTGTGATGGTTTGGAATATAGTGAGTGCAGAAGACTGAATATAAGCCACTATGTGTGGAAGAGAATGAGGTTGAGGATGGTGTGAGATAATGTTGGAGATGAGGAGTGGCCGAGAAACTCACATAAATCCTTGCATTTCACTTTATCTTAATAAATGATCTTAGACATAACTATTCTTTTTCAAAAGACTTCTCTGGCTTCATATAGAAACAGGCATAAGGGAGGATGCAAGAAGACTGAGGAAAGATTATGATATTAACCCAGGAGCGAGTCATTCTGGCCAGGGCTAGATTGAGTGCAGTACAGACTGACAAAAAGAGATATTTGGTAAGTAAAATTGAAAGGACTTCATGTTATAGTTGGAAAGGAAGATAAGACACAATAATATAGTATAAATATATGGTGTTCCCATTCTCTGAGCTAGGAAACACTGATTTGGGAGAAAATAACATGAATTAAACTTTTGGTTTCTTGAATATGAGGTAATTTTGAAAACTTAAGAGAAAATGTCAAGTAGACAATTGGTTTAAGATTTCAGAGAGGTGGCTATCTTCTCTTCTTATCATCTAAGAAGAGAAGATAGTCTAAGACAGAAATTTGAGGAACTTCAAATTTTTATGGTCTGCTTAAATAGAATAAACCAGAGGAGAAATGGCAAATAGAACAGAAGGAAAACCAGCTGATTGTTGCTTCAAGGAAAGAAAGGAAAGAAAATGCTTCAAGTAGAAGTGAGTAGTCAAGAGCATTCATGCTACCGAGTCTTATTTAAGAATATAAGCTCCACAAGGGATCTTTACTTTGTTCTCTGATATGTCCCAAGTATATGTTCCTCAAGTACAGTGAGTGCTTAGTAAATAATTGTTAAATGTCATGATGGTTAATTTTATGTGTCAACTTGACAGGGCTAAGGGATGTCCAGATAGCTTGTCAGATATTATTTCTGGGAGCATCTATAAAGGTGTTTCTGGCCAAGATTAGCATTTGAATCAGTAGACTGAGTAAAGAAGATTCATCCTCACCAATGTAAGTGAGAATTAGCCAACCCATTGAGGAACAGGAATAGAACAAACAGGCTGAGGAAAGGCAAATTCTCCCCTCTCTTAAGCTTGTACATCCATCTTCTGCTGCTCTCGGACCTTGGAGCTCGTGATTCTCAGGACTTCCAACTCTAGGACTTACACAACATTCTGTCTCCACTCCCCCAACAACCCTGAACCTGGTTCTCAGTCCTTCAGCCTCAAACTGGGAATTACACCATCAGACACCCTGGTTCTCATGGAATCACATCACTGGCCTTCCTGGTTATCCAACTTGCAGACAGCATATCATGGGACCTTCTTAGTCTCCATAATTGTATGAGCCAATTTCCATAATAAATCTCTATCATCTATCTATCTATCTATCTATCTATCTATCTATCTATCTATCTATCCTATTGACCTATTTCTCTGGATAACTCTGACTAATACAAATGTTGAATCAAGTAAGATAAAGATAAAAACCAAAAAGTACCTTTCGACTAAACTTTCTGGAGCTGATTAGTGAGTTTGGGGATTTTTTTTGATGGAATGATGAATGAAGGAGTCAAGTTGAAGTGGTTGAAGAAGGAGTGGGGTATGAGGAAATGGAGAAGGTGGTGAATAGACAACTCTTACAGGAATGTGGGTTGTGATGGAGATAAAGGGAGTGTGGGATCAAGGGACAGTTTTGGTTTTTCTTAGTTTTATTTTTTAATAGGATAGTACTCAAAAACTTGCAAAAACTTGAGGGGAAAAATCAAATTGAGAGCACATGTTGAAAGGCAGGGAGTAGAGAATACATACATATTTTCAAGTGTGTATTTGTGAAAATATGATAATGGTAGAGATCTAAACATAGAGGCATTGGCCTTAAAGAGCTGGAAGGAAATGTCTTTAATTGCAATAGGAGGAGATGAAATAGAATAGGTGTTGATATAGGTAGATTGTATGTTTAAAAACCAAGGAATACCCATCAAATGGCTCAATTTTTCTCAGAAAACAAGTGGTGAGATTATCTGCTAAAGATAAAGAGAAGTAAGGTGGAGAGAGGGGTTGGATGTTTGGGAAAAGTGCAATTAGCTTCAAATAGTTGTTATAAAAAGGAGAAAAGTTAACTAGAGACACTAAGGTAGTTAAAAATACTGAGGGTACATTTAAAATTGATCATCATTATTTTATGGAAAATATGTCTGCTCTCTTTGTAAGGGTAAGGATGGAACCATTTTAAAATGCTTGCTTTAATGCTATAGAGACAAAATGAGTTAGAAACTATATCAGCTCTGTCATTTATTCTGGGCACAAACAGAATAAAGTTGTTTGCTTTTATTTCCCTATAGACTTAGTATATTTCCCTAGGCAAAAATGTAACTCACTCATTTTGAAAATGAATTTTGAATGTTCGAAAATCCTCTTAATGTATTTATAGTATATTGACATAAAGATATGTTTATTATCCTTATGATATTTGTCAAATTATGTTTTTATTTGACCATATGTTTATCTGAGTTTAAATTCACTGGTGCTAACAACATATATGAATTAGAAGCAACAAGATGCTTTTGTTCTTGTCAATATGACCAATCTTTAAATGTACATACTCCGATATGTTGGAGTTCATTTGATCTGAAAATTGACTAGTTGAAGATTAAATTCCTACAACATCCATATCTAGACATTTAACACAATTCATAGCTCTAGCGGACATAAAATCACAGCATAAAGCAAACTAAGAGAAACTAAACACAGTATCATGCAAATGAGTTAGGATGCTTTAAAATCGATATTAATCATTCATTTTTTGATGAGTAATGATAAGTCAAATTGGCATGCCATATTTTACTTTTGAGCATGTTAATTTGACAATATCTGTGAAATAAAGATAAGATAATGTAACATTTGGTGAACTGTAATTTTTTGTTATTTGTGCATTGTATTCTTTGTAGACAACACATGCTTGAGCACATATAATATTTTGATTATAAATCAAAATAAAACATTTACATTTTAAAAGTGTAAAATTTAGCCAACTTCAATTCTTTACACATATAATGTTAAGAAATTGATTGATTGTGTTTTTAGAAAGGAGAAAGTCTGTTTGAACTTTGTTTATTATTCTTATAGGCAATATCTCTTGTAGGGTATTTATTTTTTAACAATTTGATTGAAGGAAATTCACAAATATTTCTTGATTAAATCAATTTTTGTTCTTTAAATGTTTACTAATAATTTAGGTCATTATGAGATTTAATGGTCTTCTAATTACTATTTCTTTTATGGCATTATAAATACTATAGAATGTAAAATTTAGAAAATGTCATAGATAAATTAATCCAATAAAAATTTGGTAGCAGCCATAAGTTAGCTATGTTTGCAGAGGGCTTGCATAGTTGTTAATCTGTTGTTCAGCAATTATAATTAGATTCCACAAAATAATTGGGATTCCATAATGTTGAATTTAACTTTAGAGAACATCATGCCAACAGAGAATGGTAGGAGAAGGTGCTGAGAGCTTAATGGTCTCCATTGGATAGTCACCAATGACTCACTGTGTTTTTCTGAGGTCCACATATTGGATAGGCTGACTCACTTATTTTGAAACAAAATGAAGAGAAAGATTCTATAGTTTCCATCCTCCTGTTTTCCTAATGCAGCATGTTGCATTTATATAAACAAGCTTGTATTGCTGTGGTTATTTGAAAGAATAATCTACTCTGACAAGGATGTGGATTCCAGGCATATGGTAAGTGGCATAGTATTGAGACTTCATTTATGAAAACAGAGCAGGAGCTGAAGATTTAAGGAGACAGGTAATGGGTCAGTACTTGAGGAAAACGAAATGTAACATCAGACATAATAACTTCATGAACTTGAAGTTATATCAGAAATTAACCCTCATCAATTTGAGGACTGCCTGAATCTGCCCATCTCAGGCATATTCAAAGGAGCCATCAGACCCTACTGCTCACCACCAGTGGTGTGGTACAATGCCGAATGCTCTTACTCCTACAATCAGGATATGAAAATTTGCTTTCTTTGTGGAGTGCAGTTTTAATTTATGCATATTTTTCTTAATTTTCCTCTGAAAACCCAAACATTTTTACATATGTAGAAGTTATAGAACACATATAGAAGTGTGCTGGTTTTCAGAGGAAAATAAAGAAAACTATGCCTAAACTAAAATTGCAGAAGTTCAACATGTGTAGAATTTCTCTGCCTAAAATGTTTTTTCTTGTCCACCTCAACATTATTACCTTGTCCCAGACTCCTTCCAATTTCTTGTCTGCCTAGTTTTTGCTTCTACTTTTGAGAAATTGTGGACATGTTTCCTTTTCTTTGCAGCATCACTCCTCACCCATCATCTTTTGTTTTCTTCTGTATGTCACATCTCACTGACCCTAACTGATATTAGGTCCTCTCACTTCGAAGTACCCTTCTGTGTAAAACTTCATTATAGCAGTTCACTTTCTTTGGTAACAGTTCATTTACTCAAACATTCTGCCATTGCATCATGGGTTCCTAGAAGGCAATAACTCTACTTCATTTTCCTTTGTGTTCCCAGTGCTTATGATGTAACTTCTGTCAATATTTATGCCTTTTTTACATATACTGTTTCTGAGATAGCATATTGAGTCCCTTAGTCATTCACTGAACCTGCTTGGGTATATAGCAAATATTTTGTTTCCAGTCTCTCATTTGTCTTTTAATGACAGTTATGGTGTCTTTTGCTACACAGAGAATATTAATCATCGTGAAGTCAAATATGTCAATATTTTTCATAATGGCTTTGTTTTATTTCTTGCCTATGAAGATGGTCCTTATGTAACAATGATAAAAATGTTTTTTTCTGTATTTCCTTTTAATGCTTTCATCCATTTTTTTTTTTTTTTTTGCTTTTTAATCTTGTTAAGAACTATACATTTAGTCAATAGCCTTTTCTATTAAAGTACCATTGGAGGATTGTACAGTCATCACTGTTTGTCAGTTAATTGAGGAAGAGGAGCTTGAAACTCTGACATTATAGAAATAACTTCAGGTTTTCTGTGACTCGGAACTTCTGGAGGAATAGAACCTTAAGATATGTCACATAGGACTGCTCCTGGAATTATGAAATGACCCCAGAATGCAGGATTCTAGGGAGTATTTTTTAGTTAGTGGGATAAAGTTCAACTATAGAATGGTTTAAGTATTTTATTTCTTAGTTTTGATGACTTTTGGTGTTATTGAAGTATTATTCTTTTAAAATTTACGATTTCTAATCATTGATGGTTTATAGGACATAGTTTGCTAGGGCTGCTATAAAAAAAGTACCATAGATTGGGGGTTTAAAAACCAAAAATTTATTTTATCATAATTCCATAGGCTAGAAATTTGAGAACAAGGTGTTGGTCACGTTGGTGTCTTCTGAGGTTTGGTTTGGATGGCTGCTTTCTCTTTGCATCTTCTCATTGTCTTCCCTCTCTGTGTCCAAATCTCTTCCTATAAGGACACCTGTCATACTGGATTAGAATCCACAATAATAACCTCATTTTAACTTACCCCTTTAAAGACCCTATCTCCAAATAGTCATATTTTGAGGCATCAGGTGTTAGGACTTCAACATATAAATTTGATGACATAGTTCAGTCCATAACATAGGAATACAGTGACAGATCTTATATCCAGTGAGCTTATTAATCTTACTAATTCTAACTTCATTTTACTTTCTAGTGGTTTTCTGCTTAGCATTTTAGCTGTCTTCTCTGAGAAGCTTAAGAATAGGGAAAATGTCTAGAGGGGGAAACCACTGAGAATTTGACTTGTTCGCTCTGTGACTCCCATCTCACTGGATCTCAGCCCCTTTAATCATAGGGCCTTGACCTCCTGACATTTGTCTCTCTAGTCTTATGAGATTGTGCTCTGTTGGCATCTCTACCCTATCACTATGGCTGTCTGCCTGGATTCACAGTCTCTGAGCGAGAGCCAAGATATACAAATACTCATAGGGGGAAAATGACTCACAAAATATTGATTCACCATTCTATGACTCTGTTTTGTTTGATGGCTTAGTTTTTCAAGTCTTGGTTGCCTCAACTGCACTGTGATGCCTCAGTATTTACCTATTGAGGCAAGATGCTGGTGACTTTTGGTAGAAGTGTTGTCTGCCTGAAGGTAGTCAATTCTAGCTTGAATTATGTCTTGCAAGAGAGATTCCATTTGACTCTGGAAATTTGCCACCATTTAAAATATCAACCCTCAGTTAACCTAAAAACATAAACTTCCCACTATAAACAGAACATGAAACTAAGATAATTTCCTTAATTGACAAGTTAAATGTCATTTTGAATATATTATTCTTAAGATATTTAGCTGTTAGCACCATTATAGAACATACGAGCTTTTTATTCTATTTAAAAGGAAATGAAAAGTTCCTGTGTTTTTTCAACCAGTTAAGTAATTTAGTTTTTAGTGCATATACTAAGAACAGAATGAACTAAAAAAAGAGATTTATTTTTGTGCTAATGGAAAATGTCCAGAATGCAATTAAACCATTTAATTAAATCATTATAATAATGTCCAGTAGCTCTAATAATGCCCAGTAGCTATAAGTGCTATAAGGATTTTAGAGCAGAATATTTACTACATCCAGCACATATTTATTTATAAATCTTAGCCCTTTTATCATTATATGTCAGGGCCAATAAGATGAAAAAGTATGCATATTATGATAAAAAGTTTTTGCAATTTAATGTTTAACATAACCTTTGTTGAGTCACAGAAGATGCCAATTTTGCTTGCTTATTAATAGAAGTAACCAATCTTATGTTACTTGCTGTTGTTGACATTGATTAATAACCACTATTAACACAATTGAATTTATATGTGAAACTAATTTTCCATGGATCATTTAGGACCTTGACCAGTCATCTTGCATAACTTTAAGATTAACTAGTGATATTTATATTGGTAAATTACCACACATGAGTAGTATTGTTTTTATCTTAGAAATCCTGTTCTATACAAAGAATACCTGTTTCTGTTATTTTCTTCTTTAAAAAGTGATTTTTATTATGCTACTTATGAATTTGCTTCAGTTTGCTGTTATTTTAAAGATGTGTTAAAAGTCTGAAAAGATAATATTATTACACAGTTTTAACAATGAAAATCCATAAGGAATCAAAACTGACTGCTTATATTAGAGTTGATTAAGTATGCAGGTCCTGGAATTAGAATCCCTATGCTTGAATCCTGATTCTACAACTTACTAGATGTCTGACTTGTAAAAGTTACTTAGCCTTTCTGTATTTCAGTTATCGATCTGTGGAATGAAGATGTATATCCTACTCCATACCACTCAAGGGATTGCTCGAGGCAATACATTTAGGCACTTAGAACTGTGCCTAGTACATAGTAAGCAGAGGAATTAAAATTTCACTTGTATTCGAATGGTAGTATATAAAATACCAGGACAGTCTAGAAAATGAGATAAATTCATTGGAGAGCTTTGGAGTTGGATATGGAAGTGAGTCCCACCTATTTTGAGTTGGTATTAATTTGACTGAATATTGTATACCATAGTTCACTGAGCTACTATATTTTCTGCATCCTTTTTTGTGTTCTCTTCCATTTCTCCTCTTCTATTTTTTGTACTGCTCCATCAAACATTATTTCATGCTGCCACTTCATTCCGTACTCTTCCACTAAGCCTTTCCTCACTTGCCAACAATCCTAATTATGTCTCTTTTATATTCAAATAAAACCAACCAAACAGAAAGACATTCCTATTATCATCTTAAACATTCTTTTGAGAGGAGTCTCACTCTGTTGCCCAGGTTGGAGTGCAGTGGTGTGATCTCGGCTCACTGAAACCTCTGCCTCCCAGGTTCAAGCTATTCTTCTGCCTTAACCACCAAACTTTGTGAAAATGTTGCATCTCTCTCTCTCTCTCTCTCTCTTTCTCTCTCTCTCTCTCACACACACACACACACAGAGCACACACACAGAGGTTATGGTGAAAATCTTCAAGCTAGAAATGTGGAAAATACATGAAACTACAGAAGATATAAGGTACATATTTCTAGAGCATCAAATTTGCTTAGTGGCATATAATTAAAATATTGATAGTGTTGTATCAAAATAAGTGCATATGTGATGGAGTAGAATGTACCAATTATGTGAATTTGTTAAGATAAATAAGAAGAGTTTTTAAAAATGGAATGTAAGATGATGACTTAAGATTTCCTGTCAGACCTCCAGAAGAACATCAGGTCAGGATAATGTTTGGTCCTCCTATTCTCAGTAGATGTTTTGACTAAAATTTGGATTCAGGGGATGACAACCTAATGTGTCTACTTTAAAATTCAATTTAAAACCTTTTTCTAACAGTTTCATGTGATGATAATTTTAACTTGATTTTTAAATTTCTTTAGGAATTACAAAGTAGCAATTTAGTAGTTCAATTATTTGCTCTGCATTTATAAGTCACAATTATTGTATATTTTGACGTTTGCCATTTAACAATATATCTAAGAGATCACTTGGTATACAAAGATTTTCCTTATTCCTTTTCTATAACTGCGTTATATTTTATTGTGGGAATATACCATAGTTTATTGAGTCAGTTCTCCATTAAATTCATCAAATCATATCCACTTTTTGCTATTATAAATAATATCAAAGTGAATAACCTTGGCCATAAGTCATTAAAATTTAACAATTTTCTTTTGGGAAATATTCCTAGAAACGATATGGCAGAATCAAAAGATTAATGTATATTTTAGAAGATAAGAATGTGGCCCTCACATATTATATCATCTTGCCCATTATCCCAATAGTGTTTATAATATTATGGCTATATCAAATAATACTGAGTGCTTAGCAAAATAATATAATACGCATACACTACCTTTGTTGTACTTTCTTTTACTTTTTCTGAAATTAAAAATACCTTCTTAAATATTTTAAGTTATATTGTTTTCCACAGGGCAAAATTAGTTAAGCAATCAATCAGTTCTATTTTATTTCCATCTATTTCTATTCCTGTACTCAAATCTACATACAACTCTTGTCCTGAGGATATTCCTCACCATTTCCTGGAAAATCTCTTTGGTTTTGCTATGCACTAACCCTGCTCCTTAGATCCTAAAACGTTTATTTTCTTGGTGGAATATGTCCTCCAGCTTCCTGAGAAAGGGTTCATAGAAGTTAAACAATTTTTGAGAGCCTGCATGCATAAAAATGTCTTTATTTTACCCTTACACTTTATTATCTGTCAGGATTGTTATAGAATTCTATATCAGAAATCAATCTTCTTGGAGACTGAAGGTTTGTCTTTAATTTCCTTTTTTCCCAAGAATGTTTTTGAGATAACTGAGGCCATGCTGGTTCCTGGGCCTTTATTGGTTTGGAAGGATATGGTTAGACCAGATGTTAGCCTAGTGAGGAACATGAAACAGAATAGAGAATTGTAGGATTATGACATAGCAAGATGTTTTGTTTGTTTTTTTGAGATGGAGTTTCGCTCTTGTTTCTCAAGCTAGAGTGCTATGGCATGCTCCCAGGTCACTGCAATCTCTGCCTCCCGGGTTCAAGTGATTCTCCTGCCTCAGCCTCCTGAATACATGGGATCCCAGGCATACATCATCATGCCTGGCTAATTTTTGTTATTTTAGTAGAGATTAGGTTTCACCATGTTGGCCAGATTTGTCTCGAACTCCTAACCTCCGGTGATCCACCTGCCTTGGTCCCCTCAAATTGCTAGGATTACAGGCGTGAACCACTGTGCCTGGCCCACAGCAAGACTTCCCTCATATGGTTTAAGTTACTAATTATGGACTCTTGAGTACTCATATGGCTCTATCTTAGCCCAATATTGCAGCATCAGTAAGGCTGTACTTCTGAGCTCCTCTCACCAGATTACTCCTTAGTCCATGTGGGCCATCTTGACCACATAACTTGTAATGTACCTCTGTGAAGAGCCAGGGAAGCCATGTGGAGCAATGTTTGTTTACTTGTGTCCTTGTCTTGTATATACCTTTGCACTGCTTGTTTATTGGTTTGTTCAAGAGTTAAAATGAGAGTAGCCTTAAATCAACAGTCAACGTGCTTGCCAGTCTCTGAAGCTGTATCAATTCTTTGTGACCTGGCTTTCATTAACTTTTCTTACCTCCAGCATTCGGAAATTACAAAGTACATCACCTTACCCTCCAGACCCCCATATGGCCTATTTTGACTTGAGAACTCATATTCTTTAGTTCTGGAAGACAGTCTTATAGTCATATATCATTTCTTTGATAATTTCTGCCCTTTCAGTTTTCTGTTCTTTCTGGAACTAATTTTAGCCATATGTTAGTCTTCCTAGTTTAATTCTATAATTCTTTTCTCATGTATTGTTCACAGTTTTTTTTTTATTCAACAGTTTTGGAGATTTTATTGAATTTATTTTTCAAACCTCCTATTAAAATTTTGTTTGGGTATCATGTTTTTCATTTTCTGATGCATTGTTTTTGTTCCTTGAGTTATTTTCTTATTTCCTGGATGCAACCTCATATCCTACTTTGAAATAATTACTTAGAGGATTTTCCAAAACATTTTCTTCTGTTGCCTGCCTTATTTCTGTTTCCTATGAAAACGCCTTTTGTTTGTTCTTTCTTTTTCATGTTTTAGAACATTCCTTAATTATTTGGTTATTCTTGAGTAACTATCAAATTTAAGAGTAAGTGATTAAGAAGATGATTAGAAGCTATGTATACATTGCTATGACTTGATTGGTGAACTTACAGCAATACGATTGTGTAAAAACACAAAAAATATTCCAAAACCCACAAATATCATTATCTGCAGGCTTTTCTGAGATGATCAGTTTCCCTAGAATAGAATACTCTCATCGTTCGCCTGCTGAGTATTCTGTTCTATCCATCTCTGCCCACATTCTTGGAGCTGAGTATAACAAAGAGACTTAGAGTTTTCAAATTGCATGTGTAGATTCTCATTTATTCCTCCCATTACCAGGGCAGTCTCTCATCCTTGATCTCTGCTTGTCTGGTGTTTCTGAGTCTTGGGATTTTCCAGTTAAACTTTTGTAGATAATATTCAATTGGTGCAAAAGTAACTGTGGTTTTTGCCATTACTTTCAATGGCAAAAACTTCTCCTGTTTCATCTGAAGGTAGAGAGATAATTTATCATCTGGTAGTTCAATGCACATCGAGTAGAGAAGTGTGGTACCTGGATTGTACAATGGCTTTTTTTTTTTCCAACAGATTTTCAAACAATCCCCATTTTCAGCCCCTCACCTCACTCTCTTCCATGATAATTGGTGCCTCTAGTATCTGAGACTTTCTGGAATTCTGTGGGTAGAAATTAGTTTATCTCTCTTTGGTATTTATTTCAAAGATCTTTAAGGTGATAGCAATCCCTACTTTGCTAAGACAGATTCAACTCATTTAGTTCACTTTCAATCCCTAATTAATTTAACTGTCTAGTCTACTTTAGACTACTGTCCTATTCTTGTTGGTTGTACGTATTTATACATTTTGAGTGAGAGGTTTGGGGACTGGAGAAGAGACAAACGCATGTACTTTTTACCATGTTAAACAATGAATTTGTCTTCATATTAATCAACTTTATTTCTTGCCATTGAATTACATGTTCATCTACTTTTTACATATTTAATCAACAAATATTTACTGCATATACTGTTGCCAGAACTGTACAAGAATAGTCTGGATATGCTGTGATCTAAACAGATGTCATCCTTTTCTTCGTGGCCTGTGTAGTCTAATGAGAGATAGACCTTAGCCACATAATTTTACAATTAGAAGAAATTAAAAGAAATACCACAATTCAAAAGTACTGGTGGTAAGAGATAGTTTTCTTAATGAGGTGATTTGAGCTGAGATCTAAAAAATAAGTAGAAGTAAATCAGTTGAAAGTAAAGCAATGGAGGTGGTAGAAAGTACTCCCAACCAGACAGAAGCAAATACAGAGAATTCATAATGCAAGAGGAAGAATGGCACGAGTAAGAATCTGAACAAAGGCTTCACCCAAGACAGTGAGGGAGATTCCTCTGTCAGATCAAGTAGGAGACCTAGGCAGGAATCAGATCATAAAAGATCCTGGACATCTGTTAAGAAATGTACTCTTTATTCTGCTGGCCTTTGGAAGGTTTTAAACAGGAAAGTTACATGATAAGGTTGAGTTTACAAAAATAATTCCAGTTGCAGTATGGGGAATGAATTGGAAGAAAGCAAAAATTGATGCAGAGGAATAATGTATTGCAGTGGTCCCTATGAAAGAAAATGGTAATGAGGATCCATGTATTGTCAGGAGATCAGAAGACATTGGATAAACCTAAGGGATTTTTAAAAAGCTATATTGTTAAAATTGACTGGTGAATCAATTATGACATATGGGGGGAGGTGGATAATCAAGATGATTCCTAGGTTTTAGATTTGCATAAAATAATAGTGGAGACATCTCTTGAGATAGAGAATATAGGGGAAGGCTAAGTTTTGGGGAAAATATTACAATTTCTTTTTTAAGGTAGTCTTACATGAGATATCCAGTAGGTAACTGAAATACAGTCTGGAACTCTGAAGAGAGTTCTATTCTAGATTGAACATCCAAATTTGTGTGCTATGTGGATAGTAATAAAAGCCATGAGCATGTATTCAATCACCTTCAAAGAGAGGAGAGAATGAGAAGAGCAAATACGTATACTCTTCTAGAAGAAAGGATCACCAGTTAAAAAATTACAATTCAATAAAAATTAGTTCTATATAAGGATAAGCTCTATTTAAACTTCCAGCTCCTTCTATAGAACCTGGCACATAGTAGAGACATATGTGATTGAACTGAACAACAACAAAAAGAGAATGAAAATTCATTGTAAAGTTCTTTAAATTCATCATTCTCACTTGGTTTGCAAAACATTATCATCATCAACCTTCTTTTCCTGTCTAAATCCTATCAGCTATTCATTTTCATCAAATAGAATTTTTCTTTTCTTTCTTTTTTTTTTTTTGAGATGAGGTCTCACTCTATCACCCAGGCTGGAGTGCAGTGACATGATCTTGGCTCACTTCATCCTCTGCCTCCTAGGCTTAAGCACTTCTTCCATCTCAGCCCCACCCCAAGTAGATAGGACTACAGGTGCAGGCCACCATGCCTGGCTAATTTTTCTATTTTTTGTAAAGACGAGATTTCTTCATGTTCCCCAGGCTGGTCTTGAACTCCTGAGCTCAGGCAATCCCAATGTGCTGGGATTACAGGCATGAGTCACCATGCCTGGCAATCAAATAGCATAATTACTGTAACATCCCCTGCTATATCGTTTCTAAGAGATGGTTACTTCCTCTTTGAGACCATAACACCTTATTAATATCTCCGTCATGACAGTATTTTCATTTTATTTTAGTAATTTATGCACAGGTCTTATCTCCTCTTCTATGACATAAGTTCCTTGAGGTTGTTTTGTACTTTGTGTTCTATACAACATCTGTCTAGCACAGTGGCTTACATGCAGTAGATGGCCAATACATGTTTATTTAATAGATCCATGAATGCATCATCATGCTCAGGTGTTACTCATGTAGCAACCCATGTGCATCACTATTGCTGGGCTATGACAAGATTATTAACCTGGGACCTGGGGTTTTGCAAATGAACTGTTACATGACTGATGCATGATCTCTATGGTCACATTACACATAGCCTACTACGTTTCTCTTACCTCCAAGAAAGTAGGCTCACCCACTTGTATTTCAAAATGGATTTATTCTTAAACACACCATAAGCCAACACAGATTTTTATTTTCTTTATTATCGAGCAACATGAGAAGTAAAAGAGACATTTAGAGTTATTACATGTATTTGTGATATCCAGATATTCCAGATTGATTTTTTTCATCCTATTTTAAAGATATCCAAAGATGAAAGTTTCACAGCTTTCTGTAGGAGATTATATAACACTAATAATCTTTACATTTGGTAAATTTCCTATGTTGAAACCAATGTTTTTAATGTAGTTATCATCAGATTCATAATATATATTAAAAACTGTTTGTCAGCACCTTCCTTATGCTTTTCAATTATTTGAAGACAGTCATTATAATAAGTCATCCCTAGTTTACTTACCTGGAGAGTACGTAACTCCAACTTTTCTCATTATGTGCACCTTCCTTTCTATCTTCTTATTTAATACATCCTCTGCTGACTATTTCCAATTTTTCAATATCCTTCTTAATTTGTTTAAGGAATATTTTATTACAGTGCATTGAATAATTATCTAGCACCAGGATTATTTATAATTTTCTTTAAAAATTTCCAAGAATACTCAATAATTAACATCATTAATTTATAAATTTTAAAAGGCAAAATTTTCTTTGCTGAAATGATTTGTTTTTGTTTTCTTTTTTCTTTTACTTATTTATTCCTACACTAACATATTAGGGCTATAGCATTTGTCTTATAAAAACATGTTTTGAATTTAAAAAGACCTCAAATAGCAAACCATAATGGAGATTAATGAAAATTATATTATTTTCCCATAGCTATCAGCAACTAGCTTGGACATAGATTATTGGATTTATACTTAGATACAATTTGACTTAATTAGTTGGCTATAGCTCTTAATTATGGTATACCTTTTCCCTTTATGGCTGCTGTAGCCATAGCTTAGGATAAATACTGATGATCCCACTTACAGTGGGACTAACTGTATCCCTTGGGTTATTTGTGTGAAAATGAGAATAGGATTTCAGAAGCGTGACAGAAGGTCTAGGCACGAAATACTGTTTGGCACAATTCCCTTCATTACTTTTCAGAAATGGCAGTTAATTCCACAAAAAGGAAAAATAACCAGTGTTTATGTGTATTGTTTTTTGGTGTGGTTTTCTACTGGGAGGAGTGTCCAGGGAAGATTCAGGCAAATATTTAAAACATTAATGAAGTCAGTTTTCACTAGAAATGTCCTAAGATCTCAAATATTAAAAATAAGAGTTACCTAAATTTTCCTTGCCGAATAAATTAAGTCGCACATATACTTGGAATCCCTTTGGGAATTCCACGATGCTAAGTCAGCCGTATCCTCAAA
The DNA here is from genome assembly GCF_002776525.5 of Piliocolobus tephrosceles. Classification (NCBI taxonomy): domain Eukaryota; kingdom Metazoa; phylum Chordata; class Mammalia; order Primates; family Cercopithecidae; genus Piliocolobus; species Piliocolobus tephrosceles. The sequence continues at coordinate 66,575,228 of NC_045444.1, read as the reverse complement.
ATTTACTCTTAAAAGGGCTACTAAGAAATAATGTAAGACATTTTGAAGTTAAAAAAGAGCAATGTTGTGTGATGTTTCCTATGAATAAAGTTGACGTGATGCCATTTTCAATGAAAAAAAATTTTCAAAGATGTTAGAGAAGAATGGCCTTTAGCTGTCGAATACCCCCACATGTTAGATATAGGGGCACAGACTCTCTATGCCACAAAATATTTTGGTGTTGGAAATAAAAAATATCCACGTAAAATATATGGTAATCCGGTCCTCTCCTTAGTCCAAATCATTCTTAGTCCATTTCATAATAGCCAATTACAGGTTACTCAAGGGATATGGATCATGTAAATCAGCTCATATTTCACTGAGTGACTGTTTCTCATGTGTTTGAGCTATTATCTTCATCACAGTGCAGCACATGAATCCAACTCATCTGTACTATAATTGCTATAAATCAAGCATTCGTTTGTCATTATTTATTGCCAACTATAAAGAGTTTTAATAATATTTAGAGGGCACTGCAATAAAAGCAATCATTTATTGTGTCTGCTTATAAGGTCACTTAAGGTTTTCAACAAAAACCAATGTCATTTCCTAATCTTTTAATACTTGTAAGGTAACAACACTTGCAAATGATACATTATAATTTATAAACATTTCCTGTCCAGAAACATAAAAGCATCATCATAATTCCTCCCAGAAAAAGCAGTAAGATTCTGCCGGGCAACCTGAGGTACTAGAGCCCTGTGTTCTAAACCTAGTCTTGTTTCTGCTTTTTTGCTGCTGTTGATCATGCCACTTAAACTCAATTCTCAACTATAAATTACAGAGGGCTTGTCAGAGTTCTTCTGCAAGGGAGGCTCTGCATTATTATTTGGAAAGATGGTTGTGTTTTTCCTTTCTGAACTTCAGTAATAATCGAAGTGGTATGGTATGGCAGATAGGCAGCTTGGGATGAAAAAGCATAAATACCTAGGTTCAAGTTCAAGTTCTATTTCCATCAATTACTACATGTGTGACCTTTAACAAATGAGTTAATTTCTATAAGTATCTGTCATCTTTCATGTTAAATGGGGATAATGCTTTGTCTGCCTATGCAAGGAATCTCTGCAAGGATTATCTGAAAACCACTTGTGAGGTATAAAGCAATTCAATGATTAGCTGAACACACAACCTCCTTGGGAAAAAGGTAGAGATAATTTTCTACTAGAACACTCTTTGTAAAATTATGTTTTACAAAGATGAAGAAATATATTGCTTTGTAATTATCTAGAAGAATCATAGAATCTCAGGTACTTATATCAACTGCATGTATTACTGCTAAATTTTCTCTACCACATTCCAGTCTCTGCTTGGGCATTTCCAATGATGTGCAAATAATGGCCCCTGACAGTAGCATACTAAATTTGATATCTCTAATTTAGTGCTAAAATCTGTTTTATTCTGGGACAGACTCAACAAGCCCAATATCTTTTCTTCTCAGTACCAATGACATTTCAAGACAAGTGCTATGTCCTCTCTGAGGTTTGTCTTTCTCAAATGTAATATTTCCAATTCCTTCAATGATAATTTATGAAACATGATCTCAAGTTATCAGTATATCTGGGTCAATGTACTTTAAACAATAATTCAATTTGATTACACTGAATTTAACTCTATGAAAAATATTGGATACCTATAAAGTGCCAGAGACGTGTTATGTTCCAGAGATACAAAGCTGAATAAGGCATGAGTGCCCTCAAGGATATCCTACTCTAGCCAAGCCAACTTTCACATTTATAATCACTTATAGTACCACATAGTCAACTGCAATGTATTGGACACATGCTGTATGCCAAACTCTTTGCCAGGGGCTGAGACTCCAGCAGTGAATGAGACAGGAATGGTTTCTGCCTTCATCAGGCTCTCATTTTTGTGAGGGAAAAAAACAGAGTCATTAGTGAACAAGTGTATTAGGTGGATGCTATGGTCTGAATGTTTATAATCCCCCATCCCAGAAGAACTCATAGGTTGAAACCTAATCACCAACATGTTGGTATTAGGAGGTGGGGCCTTCGGGAGGTAATTAGGTGGTAAGAGCACAGACATCATGAATGAAATTAGTGCCTTTATATAACAGGTCCCAGAGAACTGCCTTGCCTTTTCTGCCATGTAATGTTAGACTGACGAGACAGCTGTCTGGGAGGTGGGCCCTCACCAGACCCCAAATACACAGACACCTTGATTTTGAACTTCCCAGGCTCCAGAACCATGAGAAATAAATGTCTGTTGTTTGTAAGCCACCCAGCTTACGATATTTTGTTACAGCAGCCTGAACAGACTAGGACAGTGGGCAATGAAAAATAATGTTTCAGAAAGAAGAAAGAACATTGTGTCCATGAAAGCAGGGACCCTTTCTATCTTGTTTGCTCTTGCATTTTGAGTACCTGATGAAGTACCTAGAACACAGTATATATTCAATAAATATCTTGTATAGTGAAAGAAACAGCAAGCTAGTAAGAATTCCTAGAGCATGTGACATCAGAAGGAAGTGAGGATGCTAAGTAGAAAGGGATCTGTGGCAGATATTGTGAGAGTCTTGCCTGTATCTCTTTAGTATATGCAGGTCCAAATTCCACACATCACCATTTCTCTTTTTCAGCCTGAGGACTTTAACAGGCAAATAGCACTGAAGTCACTTTACCTGCCTCTGAACCTGGCCAGAGGTGCTGCCCACTTACCCCAACAGCAGTCTTCAACTGCTGAGAGTTGTTTAAGAAATACCCCAGCTCCCTTGTCCCTCTGGTGGGACAATTCTATGGTATAGGCTCCACAACAGCTACCAGAGTTTTCCTCAGTGGAATAATCTTTAGTTACCTTCAGTGGTAACTACCTTAATAAGATACTGACTTATTATATCTCATTTGCTCTCTTCTCTATCAGTGCTTCCTTTATTGACCAAATAAACTTATTTCAGAGTCTATTTATTATTCTTATTTCAGATTAAAATTCTTCGGAGTCTATTTCTGGAAAACCCATTCTGGAACCATATAATGAAAGTTCTTTTAAGCCATGTTAAAGTGGCTAAAGTCTATCAAAGTACAATGTGTTAGCGCTGTATTAGCAATATAACTAAAATATGAAAAGAATCTTTTCTATAGCATTTTCAGGAGTCTTATTTAGCCTAGGCTGGCCTCTGGATGGATCCTCACTCCCTGTCCCCTCCAGAAGCACATGCTAGAAACAAGAAAGGGAATAAAAATCCCACCTCTACCATCCTTCTTTGCATACACTTTATATTCCCAACTGGAGAAATCTATCTTCATATAGACCTCTGCAGGGGTTTGGGAGTAACAGAGACATGGGCAACATTCTGACTTCCTGGAGAGTTCTAGCTTGATGGCCTACACATCCTGAGCACTCTGAAGGTACTTAGAGTTTGTTCTGGGACTCCTGAACATGGAATACCAGCCACAGGGACACACAGGCTCCTATGGACATCAGTGACTCTGAAAGAGGACTGGTCCAGACACACTGACAGACCTTGCCTAACTGTTCTGAACATCCTAACAGGCCTGTCACAATCGCAGCCCCCAATCTACCAGCTCTCGCAGATACATCTTTCCAGAGCTTCCACCCTGATAGGAAACAGGCCACAGTGGACTGTGGATCACCCAGTCCCATCGATCAGTCCCAGGACTTCACGCATCCTACAGAGGTAGGAACAAGGATCATGTGCAGGGCCCAACGTGCTGTCTTCTATCTAGCTATATAATATGCTTTTGTCTTATAAAACCCTGGCTTTATAAGGATCAACAGAATATTATTTCCAAGTTATAGCTCCACACAATGAACGTGCAAGCATCAATGTTTATATGGCCATCACCCACTCTTAATTTATAATTAATGGCAATAACATGAGCCCATTTGATTATGAATACTGATGAAAATTATATGTTTATCTTAGTATTTATTTATTCTTTCTAAATTTAATTTCATCATGTAAACACGGTATAGTATTAAACAAATTCTTTTATTTTTAATTTAATAATCACACATAAATGGATATATAAGAATTTTTATTGCTTCTAAGACTGTCATAGACTTCTTAACAAGACTAGCTTTTACTTTCTGATGTTCTCTCAAAATATGATTATTGAATATCTTAAGTGTTTTATATATAAGAACATTTTTCACCTATTGAAAATGAAATATTTGGATATACAGGAATACTTATCCTAACGTGCTAAGAAAGAGTTATGCAACATTGGGTACAGCTATAAGATATAATTTTCACCAAAGCATTGACACATATTTACAATTTTATAACATATAGCCCTACCTGGGGTTTGAGTGAAACACGATTTTTACACATATACACGAAGATGCCAATTCTACATTTATAAATTTATACTAATATTTATAAAGATATATGCAATGATTTGGCTACAAGGAAGTTTATAATATTCATGGCTATAGTGTCAAAAAGCTGGGAAAAGTATAAATATTTAGGGATCACAGAATTGATAAAATTAGTGCTCTATATGAACATTCTCTTCAGCCATTAACAATGATATTATATATTAATATTTATTAATATTAGAGAACAAATTACTGTTTATTTCTTAAAAACTGGTTTTAAGAAAAAATATTAAGTGGGTTTCAATTTTTATAATATAAAATTATGTAGCTATAGAGATAGGACATAAAGATGGACATCAAATGTGGAATGCATCTTATCATTATGTGGTGGAAGTTACGAGTGCTTAAAAAAATTTCTGTAATTTTTATTTTTCACTTTATTATAATGAAGGTTACACTAGAAAACTAGCTAAGGAACAGACTAAAAGGGGTCTTTAATGCCAAATGAAGGAGTTTATCCTAGAGGTAATGGGAAAAATATGCCAGGTTTTAAAAGCAGGGAGGCAAATTGGTCAAATGAATAGCTCGGAAAATATTATCTTAACTGTTGAAACTCAAGTTTCTCCTATGTAAGAAACGTGTGTGTGTGTGTTTGCATAATAGAAAATTTTAATACGCAATCTGAAAGTGGTAGATGAAAGTCCTGAAGATATAGCCTAGAAAAAAAAAAATAACTAAGCAAAATGGAAGGACACCATGCTGCAAAAGAAGTTATCAGGTATGTAAAGGAGATGGAAATCATAGAAGAAAGAGGAACAGTGAGTTTAGAGGAGAGAGAGAGAAAGCAACAGATAGACGGAATGAGAGGTAATAATTGGAGAATATGGCAGAAAGCCAGGACTGCATAAAAACATGACCAGTGAGAGGTTTCCACTGGTGGTGAGCCTGAATTGTAATTTTAAGTACAGGAATATCTAATGTTGCATGCTTAGGTGTTTGCAATGCTGTGATATTATCCCAATCTGTCACCCCGTACTTTTGGCAGAGTCCAGTAGTCCATACAGCTTGGTATGGAGATGTTTAAATAATAAAGTGTTGGTGCCATAAAGGGAGATAAGTCTGATTCAGACAGACCTGGATCATTACTCCATTTCTTAATTTGTAAGAGAAGCTGGACAAATCACTTAATGAACTGCAAGTTTCTGACTTAACATTTAATAATTGCTTAAAAGCTGTTAGCAAATATTATTTATTAACTGCTATGTGTCAGGCAGTATTCCAAAGCCTTTATAGGTATTTACTTATTTAATCCTCATGATAACTCTATTAAGCTGTAAACTATTTTGTTTATAACCACAATGTGCCTCTTGTGAGAAAATGAGGTGCGTTGCAGTTAAATAACTTGTTTGAGGTCACACAGCTTGAAAGTGAGGGATCTGTGATTTAAAGCAGGTACTCTAGTTCTAGAGCATGTACTTCCCCACCCAGGTTATACCATCCCTCAGAGGTTGATTACAAGTTCGGAAGTACTAAACAAGATAATATATGTTAACGCCAAGCACTGTAATTGGCACAGAGAATTTTAGTTGTATCTCTTTTTTCTTCAATTCACTCTATATTTATAAAACTTGTTTGCAAAATGATCAAAACAGATTTTGTCAAGGGTCTTAAAATTTAGACACAATATTCCTTCCTAATTTTCCTGACCAAACAATTAAGAATTCCATGAAACAAAGAAATGGGGTTAGATATGTTTCATTCTCTCGTAGTAAACTCTAGTCCCTTTTCTATTCCATTCTAGGATTTTATTTCAGATGGAGAGCAAGCTCATTTGTCTGTGGCCTCGAGTTTTAATCTGTGCATTTATCAAAGCAGAGTAACATACCTTATTTCATTTGTTCTCCACGGCAAGATCAACAAGAGAAACATTCTTCATTTCTGTGAATGAGGAACTGAGACTCAGTGAAGTAAATGCTTTGATGAAGACCATCTTTCTAATAAGGCAAAGAACTATGTTAAAAGTTGGCATACTTGGTTCCAGTTCAAGATTTAAGTGTCAGAATCAACGTTTAATTTTTTAATTTTTTAAATTTTTTCATGGTCAGCTAGTAACAAATATAGAGATATAGAGACAAAATATAATATGCAATCAAACATTTTTTGCTGTAGCTAGGCAGTATATATATATATACAGCAATAAATATGCAAATTTTTAAATATAATATTAAAGACAAGTAGTTTTAGATTACTTTTATCTTCTTATATTGATATCACTGCTGCCATTCATTAGGGTAAATAAACAAAAAAGATTGCATTTATAATTTCCCACATATAGTTTCTATAGACAAAAGAGCTGAATCTTAAAGCAGAAGGAATGTAGAAGGAAAAAATCAAAGGCCCGGACAATTCAATTAAATATATGTTTTAATGACAGTAATCTTCTCCCTTTAACCTCTAGCATGTCTGTTCACCTGAAATCCGAAAATACTTAAAATTATACGTTGAGTATAGTTAAAATTGTGAACAAATCTCTGTAACAAATAGACTTTCATTGTCTACGGAGTCACTTAATAGCTGACAAATAGGTACGTTTAGGCTCTATCTTAACTGCTACTTGAACTTTTACCTTAAGCTGATTTGGCTTCTATAATCCTGGTCAACTCTCTTAAAGCTTACCATATCATGGATGTATTTCATATGTTTATGTTTCAGTTTTTTGGACATTGTCCCCAACTGATTGAGGCATTGACTGTGAGATTTGTAACAAATAAATTAGCTCTGAACTCTTCATGTAACAGGATGTCTAGTTTCTTCAATCACAACATCCACTTAATTTCATTAAACCCAGCTCATAAATTCTACAGCTTAACAACCAACTAACCAACCAGAGTATAGAACTTATATATAAAATTATCTTCTTATAGCAGATGTTGGTAGTTAGAGGATAGTCTTCCATAATCTCTCAAAATTAAATATTCATTTTATCCAAATTGCCAAATAACTGATGTAAGATAAGGAGAAAAATAATGGTGACTTCTATTCCTTTGCCTTCTCAAGTATTTTTAGCTGGTAAATGCCTTGTGTTTATGTACAAGGATGCCATAGATCAGATAGCCATTAACTGCCTCCAAGATCATTACTGCTTCCTCCCTTCTTCAGCTGGACCACCTGTCTTCCTTGCTCAGGACAGTTGGTCCTGCTTTCTATCCCTTTCTTTTGTCAAGCTAAATGACAGCTTCTTTGATTTTCCTCACCGCAGAAGCATCTATCATTGCATCCATTATCTATTCTGACATATTTACACACTGTGTGTGCTCAGCTGATTGGGATTCTGTCCACAGTTCACAAGGCACCTGCCCTCCAACCTACAGTTGTATATTGTGGTGAAATATCAGGCTAAGTCAGTGAGAAGCATTTGCTAAATTTGTTAAAATGATATGTATAATTGTACACACAAGAGTAAGCTGGACACTAGGGAAACTTCAGACTCTTGGGCTATGAATTTACGAACTACCTACTCTCTCAGAATTAGTTAATCCATTCAATTCACCTCAGTCTGGAAAAAAACAATGGGCTATTGATTTTTTTTTTAAAAATTGTGTGGAAGGAAAACTTTCAGCTAATTTGATATATCTACTGAATTAAAACATTCTCAATTTAGTAAAATAGTATTATGTTTTAAGTTATTAAAAATCATCTGTGGAAAGTACACAGTTACACACATGTTTACACATTTATCATATACTTATTTTATTTTATTTATTTACATATCTTATATTTATTATATACTTCAATATCATTTGTGACAGTCCTTCATTTGAAAAAATTGTTTCATTTTATGGTTGTGGAAATTCTAATTTCAAAAAATGCATTAAAGTTATATAAATCTAATCATTTTATTTCTCGAATTTCAAGTTCAACCACAAAAATTAAACTTTGATATACCTTAGTTTTTTAAATGGTCAAAACAATAACACATCTCATTTTAATTCCAAAGTAGAATTAGGTGAATTTTCCAAAATACGCCTTCTAATGATTTTCATGTATTTTCTATTTATTTTTCAATTAGTAAACTTCATATAAAAAAATAGAACGGCTTACCAAACAATTCTTGCCCATCAAATAGAAACCTATCTGAATGACTAAATAATCCAATGAAACCTGCAGTGAGTCTCCTGAATGAAGAGTATTTATTTTTCTCAAGTCCATTTTATATTCTGCACTCACTAACATTTGTAATACATTACTTCCCCATGCACCAATAATTTAATGATACCTTATTCTTTGCTTGAAAAGCAAAAGAAATATTATCAGGCAGTATTACAATAAGCTAAACCAATTACTTTCTACAGTGACTTTAATGCAGGCAAAATATGAGAGTCATCATTCTAGCACAGTGTGATTTATTAAGAGAAGAATTCAAAGCAGTAAACTGGACTTTATATGCTACATCGCTTCCTATTGAGATTCAATTAATATTTTGAAAGTTTTTACCTTATACTGTAAAATTTTAAAATGTCATATTCTAGCAGATTTTGTGTAAAGAAACTAATAATATCTCATAGGCCATTTGGTTGTAGCTTTCATATATATACACATTCAAATTCAAGACATATACTGCAAATGCTATTGCTAAAAGTAACAGGCTCACCAAAGAGTATTAAAAATTGTTCCCATGGCCAGGCGCGGTGGCTCAAGCCTGTAATCCCAGCACTTTGGGAGGCCGAGACGGGCGGATCATGAGGTCAGAAGATCGAGACCATCCTGGCTAACACGATGAAACCCCGTCTCTATTAAAAATACAAAAAAATTAGTGGGGTGTAGTGGTGGGCGCCTGTAGTCCCAGCTACTCGGGAGGCTGAGGCAGGAGAATGGCGTAAACCCGGGAGGCGGCCGAGCTTGCAGTGAGCTGAGATCGCGCCACTGCACTCCAGCCTGGGCGACAGAGCGAGACTCCGTCTCAAAAAAAAAGAAATTGTTCCCATGTCCATAATTCAAAAGAAGTGAAGAAAAAGTTAAACTAGTATGAATCTGAGACCTTCAGATAAATTCTGAACCTCAAATTATTAATTTGCTATGCAAAGGCTTGCTAATGGGTTATACATTATTTCTTTTAAGCACGTAAGTGGATATTTGAAATCAGATACTTACTTTTTTCCCTCAAGGATAAGAGTAGGCCCTGTCCTTAAATTCTGTGCACAAAGAGCCACTACCATAGAATGATTATTTTCTCTTGGCATGGACTCATGTGTTAGCATTAGGTGCCTTATTTTATCTGGAGAATAAGAGTGTTAAAGCATGATTTCTTCTCCAACCGCTTTTATCTCTTCTCCTTCAGTAGAGTTAGCATCTTTTGTTTCTTACTGTAATTTCTAGATTGAATACCATTTTGTTGGAAAAATTTCAAAGAACCATTAAAAGACTTCTTTAAATAAATAAAACAATCTCTTAATAATGACCTTTCTTTGCTACCCATGTGTTTGTTTAACTATGTACTCCGAGTGCTGCAGACTACCTAAAACACGGTAGGTTGGTTAAAAAGAAAAATGCATCAGTGTGCCACCACATAGAGTAAAGTATGCTATTATTAGCTTAATTATCACTCCCTCATAAGAAAATAAGAAATGCCTCCAACTTAACATTTGAGAGAGATTCATTTTTAGTTACAAAATAATAAGGCCCTTAAATTTTTTGGCCTGTTGATCATTCTTACTAACGGGCATGAATGCTATTTTCTATATTTTTACAACTGTTATTGGATAGCCTCATACTGACTAGAAATCATTGCTCTTGGGAAAAATAATCTTGTATAGCATCAAATGCAGAAGGGTAGATGCTAAGATCTCACTCCCAGATGGAATGTGGCATTGTGATCTCAAAGGAGAAGATGTGAGTTAAACACTTTAGGCATACTTTGCATTATCATGAAGATTTGTTTTTATTATGTGCATTTTTATGTGCATTGTCTCATTTATTTGACACAAGGATTTCATGAAATAAATACTTCTATTAATCCATTTTTATATGAGGAAACTGAGAAATTAAATTATGACTTGTATGAAATCATATACTCATGATTTCAATGTCAGTGCTCCAAATTTCATTTTTCCCCATTCTCCTCCCCTATATATGGCAAGCAAATCAGGACATGAACTACAATACCAGCAATATACAATATACGTAGTTGTTAAGATCACAGGCTATGGTGCCAGGCTTCCTAGGTTCATATTCTACCTCTACTAATTATATTACCAGTACTAACCTTCACCTTGCTTTAGGCAACATAACAATCCCTGCCATATAGGATTATGGCAAAGATTAATGAGGTGGCAAGCGCAAAGTACTAAGAACACTCCTGGCATATAGGATGTTCTCAGTAAACCAGGTTGTTACACATACATTCACCCCCTAATCATTTATCAACCTCTATTTGCAAAGTACTTGCAGACTGGTAAAATGAGTAACAGTCTATGTTCTCAAAGATACTAGAATCTAGTAGAGAGACTTACCCATCACTAGATAAATGTTAATAGTGGCTATAAATCCGTTGCTAAAGGAGAATGAAGAACAGACTACAACATGCTTCATAAATGAGGAAGTGTGTTTAGCCATAACTCGGAAGAATGGTTAGATCTTAGATCGAGGAAAGGTGGCTGAAAGTAATTTTTTGACACAGGTAGATGAAACAGTAGGACAATCTCAAAAGTCTCTTTTAGGAAGTTAGGGTCTTTCACTCTTCTGGAGTAGGTTCACTGCCCATTCTGTGGATGAACACACAAAACATCCTTCTAGACACACACATGCAAAAACTAGTTACAAAAGAAAACTCTTTTCTTAAAAGAAAATTGAGGTCAGGCATTTCAACACCCTTGTCTCCCACATACAACAGTTTATACATATATTTTTTCATGAAACAATGCAACTAAGATTTCATTTTGCAATAAGGGGAGGCAGAAAACCAATAGCTACAATCTGCAATTGGTTTGCCAGGAATTTTGTTAGAAGAGGCCTGGTCTTATCTAGAGAGATAGAGTCTGAATGTCATGAATCTTTGTCATCTGTCTGTCTTCAGAATATCTGTCTCTACCCCTCCTCCTGGCCCTTTTTCTCGCTATAGCTTGTCTTTTGGTTCCACAATCTAGGGAAGATAATAGATAGCCAGATTTTATTGGTCCCAACCACATCATCCCCCCCACAAACCAGCAGCTCACTCACCCTTCTATTTTTTACATTGGCCAGATTAGAAACTCATGTAATCATCATCATTTTCCCCTAGCTTGTCTCACAGAGCTAGGCTTTGAGAATAAAATTTCATAATGTCACAAAGATTGGAGGATTCAACCCCTACAACTTTACCACTGGACTTTCAATTACTTTGCAATTGGTCTCTCTGTTTTCTGTTCATTTCTCTTACAATCAATACTAAGTGTTTTTCTACTAAAAAAAAAAAAAATCTAAAGAAAAACATTTCCTGTGCTGAAACATTTTCACAGTCTTCCTAATCTCCACGGAATGAGGTTTATATTCAGCCTACCATTCAGGACTTTCTTGAACCAGATCCCAGCCTGCTTGTCTCTCACTCTTGTCCTTTTAATGAGACTTCAACTTAAAAACAAAATAAAGTAATCATTCTGTTGAACAGATTCCTTCTTTCAAATGCCTACTCACTCAAAAATCTTTCCATTGAAATTCTACACATTTTTGAGAACCATCCTTAATAACTACATCTCTGAATCTCACCAGGAATTCCTTCTTTCTCTAAATCATCGTATTACTTCATATGTACCTTTGAGGGGCATTTGGCACATCCCATTCTAAACTGTGTTATAATCATGTATGCAACATTCTCAGTTAGGAGTCACTTATGTTTTTTTAAATGTGCTTTTGTTGTTGTTGTTGTTGTTGTTGTTGTTTGTTTGTTTTCCCTACCTCTCTACAGTGGTCATCTTAGTGTCTTAAATAAAAAGCTGGATAGATACACATTAACTGAGTGAGGGAACAATGAAACAACCATAGAGAGTGCAAGGATAAGGATAAGAAACAGAGATTTTCAATTTGTAGAAACTAGATTTCCAATAGTTCCACTTGCTTAGCAGTGACCTGAACTCACACACTTCTGTTAATTTCATACAAAGACTGCTGTTCTGTGTAATAGGAATGGATTAAGAAGGCAGGCTTTTGTTAAAGCAGGGAAATACAGAAAACAGCATTGAGATTAGTTCCTTGAGAATAATTCTTGAATGTTTTTGATATATAACTCAACATCATTACACTTATCTATCAAGATAAAAATAAATTTTTCCTGTTGAAGTATTTCCAAATTTATAATGTAAGACTGTCTTAGTAGTAGACTGCGAAGGACACAAAGTTTTAACAAGGTGTAAAAACAAGTGTTAAGATCTTTTTAAAATTTTACAGCTTATAATGAATGCTTCTTGCCTACCTAGGGAGAAGCCCCTGTAATTATGTGTAGCAATTTGTTAAGGCTTATTGTTAGAGATAAAAGGTTTTGCAGATTCAAGTGCTTCCAGGTTCTTCAGATTATAACATTTCAGAGTCACCTTTGAATGTGCTGTCTAAATTTGAAAAAAATAGTACAGGAATCATACCATTCTTGGACTGGCAAATATTCATTCTTTGTATGATGCTATGCCACACACCTATTGAATTCTAAGGTTACTGAAGAGAAGGGATAAAACATTTGGAATCATATAATTTCATTCCATTTTAACTGTTATTTTTCTTTTTTATTTCTATCAACAAGTATGAGCTTGAATTAACTGTTTTGAGAGGTAAGCATCACTTGGAATTTAAATCAAAGCCAACCTTAATGAACTAAACCAACTCTGGATGAAAATGCCTCATTTCATATCAGCTCACCAACCTGATTATGCATGTATGCTATTTGCAGAGATGAAATTCGATTGGCTTCCACATTGAACACTGTGTTGGAAGTTAGTATTACAACCGCTGATATCTCAGATGACTTAAGGCATTAGTTTGCTTTGATAAAGTAAACGAGACTCGATGCAGCGATCATTAACACAAACAACTTTTTGCTAACAAGGTTTGCAGGTCATTTAGTTATTCCTTATACACTCACTGGATTCAGGTCTCAGATTTTGAAAGATAAAGGGAGTTGTGCTTTAGAACAAAAGGGCAAAGAAATTCCTGCTTTTTCCCAGGTGAATTGCCTAAATCATGACCTACAATATCCTGCCTGATTGGGCCCCTATCTCCCTGATAAACCTCAACTTGATCACTCTCCTTCTTCTTTACTGTGTTCCAGTCACTTTGGCATGCAGATCTCTTTTTCCGCTCAGTCTTTGCACTGAGCTCCTCTCATTCTTATCCTGTAGGTTTGCCCTGTGCCAGACTGTAGCCACTAGCCACATGTGCTGTTGAGCACTTAAAATGTGGCCAGTGTGAATTAAACTGTGCCGTGTTAAATACACGCTGGGTTTTGAAAATTTAATATCTACAAAATAGAATGACCTCATTGATATTTTTTCATATTGGCTTCTTGTGGAAGTGATAATATTTTGGGTTAAATAAAATATACTATGAAATTAATTTTACCTGCTTCCTTTTAGTTTTTTAGAATATGGCCACTAAAAATTTGAAATTACATATGTGGCTTAGATCTGTGGCTTGCATTATATTTCTAATGTACAACGCTGCACTGTATATTAACTCACATGTCACCTTAGAGAGTTAAATTTGTCAGAAGGCATTTGTTTATTTTCTCCATTTTATGCATTGCTATATCCTCACCACCTAGATGCATGTCAGGCAAAAAATAAATATTTGTGGAATGAATGAATACATTATACATACAGTGATTGAGAGTTTGGGATCTGGAATCCTGCTGGGATTTCAATCTCAGTTCTCCTATTTATTAACTGTAACAGCTTGAACAATGGAGTTATTCTTTCACAGAGTGGTTTTGAAGATTAAATAAATTCTGACATCCAAAGGGCTTAAATCAGTTCCTGATATATAGTAGTACTGAATACATATTAGCTATGGATAAGTATTAGTGTTCCATTCTGTAGCTAGGAATGTAAGACACAATTAAGATAATTATTTGTTTACTGAAATGTTAAAATGGAAGAGCTGTGATTTAACTCCAGAACTATTTGATTCTGAGATTTATTTTCTGTCTGTTAAGCAAATGTAAATCAATATTTGACGTAGATAAAAATCTGAAGTCAATTTAATGTTATTTCCATAATATTAAAAATAGATACATGAATCACATCTGGACATCCTGAAAGATATCAGACTTTATACTCTAAATTAAATATAATTGGCCAAAAACGTGGCATATGATAACAAGTATTATATTAGCTAATACTTAGTTTATCAGCAACAGGCACTCTTCCTACATTACATATATTAACATATTCAGTTCTCACTCCAGCTCTGAAAATAGACACTATCTATCATTATTTCTGTTTTCCAGATGAGGAAACTGAGGTACAGAGAGGCCAAGCACATTGCAAAGGTCACACAGCTAGGAGAAGAAGGAGGTGGAATTCTCACTCAGCTGATGTGGCCTCAGTGCCTGCACTCTCCTGTTGTCTGCTGAACTGCATTCTGCCTTCCCATTTTATGCCTGTGGAACAGTAAAAGATGGGCGAGCATTCAGTCTTGTAGTTGCTGTGATTAACTCAGAGATAGGAACTGACTTCTGGTATTTATCAATAAGAGTACCTTTCTAAGAAAAATTGTTTTTCCATCTCAAAAAGTGGAATGGACTGTCTCAAAGTAAATTTTCCTTCCAGAGGACATCTTGGTAATCCATGTAAGCCTTGGTTAGCCCATCAAAACCTCTGCTGTCTGAGGCGTGTTTCTCCTTAATTGGACATAAAGCAAGAATAAATTATCCTACATATCATAACACATCAGGCCCAATCAATCTCAGAAAATGACTATTTACTTCTCTCTTTAGAAGCCCAGCACAATAGATCCTATGCTGATGACACTTTCAATATTTAAATTAAACTAGACCAAGTTTATGATTGAAGAAGCCATCATCTTTCATTAGAATGGGAAAATAAATTTTCAGTGTTAGGCTACTAACATGTTTGAATGGCTCAATTCATTTTCTATCAGGTCACGGCCAATATCCACCACAGAGCAGCCTTGTTGAAAACAATCCTCTTAAAGAATCTACTTTGTCTTGATGACAAAGAGGTGTGTTCTTCCCCTGACAAGAAATGAGAAAAAATAAATAAATAAAACAACCTAAACCCTCTAAATGTTTTTACATTTCAGTGATTTGGTCATGTAACATTCTCCCCTGTGTGAAAGGGAAAAAGGATAAGGGAAAGGACAGATCATTATCAGCGAGCACTCTCCTGCATGTGGCAGAAGCAACTGAAATCTGGAGGAACCAGCAGCCAGAGGCAGACTGGAGCAGAGGGAGACAAGAGTCCGAAAGGCCAGGCTCTGCTTCAGCAATGCCATCTACTACCTCTGTGTATTTGAGCATCTCACAAACCTTTTCCAAGTAATTATTTATACAATGAGATAGATGGTTTGATTAGATCACGAGATCATTTTTCACCTGTATAAGATATTTTACACAAAATCTGGACATATGTCAGACAATTGGGGGAATTCCAATGTCCAGTATATCATTAGAATGTGGAAGTCAGAAGGAGGACTCCCTTCCACAGAACTTGGAGATAAGAAACATAGTGATGTCTGGTAGATAAAGTAGCAAAATCCACACAGTATGGCCGTGGTCAGTCATCAGAGAAAGTTAACAGGGGAAATGCATGTGACTCTGTGTCCGAAGGGTTTGGGAACATTGGAAACTCAGAAGTACAGAAATGGAATATGAAGATGCCAAAGTATCCGGAGATCTAAACACAAAAATTGATATTCTTTTTTATTGTTTTGTTTTTTGGAGGATGTATGTGTACGAAGGATACAAAGTCAGCCAGAAAAATAGAAATTAGAAGACCAAATATTTTTGTACTCTTTCCAATTCTAAGTCTGGAAGGGTGGCAAGGGATGTATCCTCTATGCAGATGGACAGAGCAGCCTCCAGAGCTCGACATACCTGAGTGTTCCAGTCAGATAATTCTCACTTGCCTTATTCTGACCTGCCTTTAGCAGGCATCCTTTGGCCCACGAGAAGAAAATGCATTAGAAAGAAGACTGGTATCAATGTCCAATCTGCCTGTGTTTGATTTTTTTTTTACTGGAAATAAAAAAAGGCCTTCCTACAAGAAATGGGCCTCAGGGAATATATGTATCAAATGGCTATTTCAAGTATTCTAATCTATCTCAAAATTGTATTTATCATTCTAAACAACTAGTTGAAATTGTGGTTGAAATATACCCACCTCATTGAGCTTTATTAATGTGAGTCTGTGCCAATGTGATGGATGGTGTTGGCAAGATGGGGTTTAAAACCACATATCCCCAAATATTTATTCGTTTTGAAATGAAAATAATGTTCCAGTCTCCATCCCGCTTGATTAGTAGGGCATTCTGTCTCTTCTCCCTCTGGGTCTTTCTGGGTTTCTTAGGAATGTTTACAGGTCCTGAAAATCTGTACTGGTTTTAGCATCTCTGTCAACTATCTTCTTTCTTCCCTACCAGCAGCAGGTTTTTTTTCCAATTGCTTATATTTTTTTCTGTTTCCTAATCAGCATTACTAAGTTCCTCTGGAGGTTTTCCTATATAGCATCACCACACGTCTGGCACAGGCTTGAGAACAAACCCAGTTTATTTCACCAAAGATTTGGAGTTATAGAAAAGAATGATGACCAAAAAGAAAAAGAAAAAATTATTAAAATTGGACAAAGATATTGTAATGGGTTGAATTGTGTCTCTCCCAATTCACATGTTGAAATCCTAACTCTCAGGACCTCAGAATGGGACCGTATTTGAAAATAGGATTGTTGCAGGTGTAATTAATTCAGATGAAATCATACTGGAGTAGGATGGACTCCTAATCCAATATGACTGTTTTCTTTCTAAAAATGGGAAACTTGAACACAGAGATGCATGCACTGGGAGAATGCCATGTGAAGACTGGAGTTAGGCAGCCACAACAAAGGAATTATGAGAAGTTAGGAGAGAGGTCTGGAACATACCTTTTTCTAGTGCCTTAAGAGGGAGCATGATCCTGCTGATACCTTGATCATGGATTTCTGGCCTCCAGCACTGTATGACAATAAGTTCTCTTGTCTAAGCCACTCAATTTGTGGTACTTGGTTACAGCAGACCTGGCAAACTAATGTGGGTATTATGGCTCCCTCAATCTTCAGAGTAGGCCTCACCATAGGACCTGTAATGTTACAAGCCCTCACTTGCTGTGAAAATGCAGGGACTGGATCATCTATAAATATATAAATTCCATAACAGGGACACTAGAAACTTCTTACCTATAGTCTGCACCTCAAGGTCAATTTTCTTGCATCACCCAATGACAGAATAAAAACACTTCTCTACAGTTAGTGTGAGGTCTGGTTTACAGGAAAAATCAAAACAAGCTCTTCTGAGGTACAATTCTGATCACAATAAGAAAGCTTATCTCATATGTCACCATTATGTTATGGTATTTGGTTTTACCTTTGCATAGGCAAAGAGGTGATATTAACCAAAATTAAAAAATAATTTTAAAGAAGGTTTAATTCTGCTATTACTTCAAAAAATAGTTGTAAAATAGTAGATTGCCTCCTCCCTAGATATTTAGGTTTCAGAAGTATTTATGTAAGGCACCTGGTACCCTGCTTTAGGATCTATGAGAATGATGAATTCACTATAGACACGGTGTGAATTCTTAGGTCACTAAGATGGTCATCATCAAAAAGATGATCATCTTTCGAGGTCTCCTGGTTGGTATTTTTCATGTGCAGGGAACAGTGTCCACACCTCACCCACACATCACCATATTCCTTCAGTACTCTCTGTTCTTATATATGCTAAGGGCTTTACATAGCAAACTGCCTGAGGGTTCTTTATTTTTTTTTTCCTGGCCTTGGTGTTCTTGGCCCACTCACCAAGCAAACTGAATTGCTTGAGTGTTAATAGTCTTGGAAGTAACCCTCAACCAATGCAGAAACAGATGGTGTATAAATATTTATGAAAGTCAGTGTTATGAGTTGAATTGCGTCCCTCAAAAAGATATGCTGAAGTCCTGAACCCTGGTCCCTGTTAATGTGACTTTATTGGAAATAGAGTCTTTGTAGATGTAATCATTTTTACAATAAGGCCATAGTGTATTAGGGTGGACTTTAATCCAACGTGACTCATGTATTTATAAAAAGAGGAAATTTTGGATATGGACAGACACGGCAGAAGCCAGCCACATAAAGACAGAGGCAGAGATTTGAGTTATGTGGTAACATAATGGTATGCCTGGGGCTACCAGAAGCTGGGAACAGCAAGGAAGAATCCTCCTGTAAAGACTTTAGAGAGAATGTGGCCCTGCCAACACCTTGGTTTCAGACTTTTAGGCTCCAGGACTGTGAGACAATAAATCTCTCTTGTTTAAAGTCATCTAGTTTGTTGTACCTTATTATGACAGCTCTAGGAAACTAAGTTTTATGTATTAGCTTGGCTGGGCTACAGCGCCAGATACTTAATCAAACACTGATCTAGGTGTTGCTGTTAAGGTATTTTGTAGATGCAGTTAACTTTAAGTAAAAAATAATACCTTCAATAATATGGTGGGTCTCATTCAATCAGTTGAAGGCCATAATAGCAGAAGATGGAATTTCTCAGAGAATAAATTCTACCTCGAAACTACAGTACCAACTTCTGCCTAAGTTTCCAGCCTGCCAGCTTGTCCTGCAGATTTTGTAGTTGCCAGTCTCCACAATTATATGAGCCAGTTTCTTAATAAATTCCTGTGTGTGTGTGTATGCACGCACAAACACACACACACACACAAGCGCACACACTTTTCTGTTTCTCTTGAGATCTCAGACTGATACAATACTCTAACTCTCTTGCTTCTGGAATGGGACAATTCTGAGATATATTTGTGTATTAGTTCGTTCTTACGCTGCTATAAAGAATTGCCAGAGACTGGGTAATTTATAAAGGAAAGAAGTTTAATTGACTCACAGTTCTGCATGGCTGGAAAGGCCTCAGAAAACTTACAATCATGGCAGAAGGGGAGGCAAACATGTCCTTCTTCACATGGCAGCAGGGACAGAAGTTCAGAGAGAAGGGGGAAAAGTTCCTGATAAAACCATCAGATCTCGTGAGAACTCACTCATTGTCATGAGAAGAGCATGGGGGAACCACCCCCGTAATCTAATAACTTCCCACAAGGTCCCTCCCATGGCATGTGGGGATTATGGGGACTATAATTCAAGATACTCAAGATGAGATTTGGGTGGGGGCATAGCCAAACCATATCAGTTCGGCATTATTTCCCAAAAGATCTCAGCAGGATTGATGCTCACAGTAGTAACCTGCTTATTAGCTTTCTTGTATTGGCTCCTTTCCTGTTGTGGCAAATAGATTCTAAGATGGTTCTCATGATCCCTGTTTCCCATTATTCCCATCCTCATGTGATTCTCTTCCTTTGTAGACATGACCTAAGACTTGTTTGTAATGGAGGTAATGAGATACACATTATTACAAGTACATAATTACATTACATAAGATTGTAGCGCCTGTCTTTCTGAGAAAAAGTCTCTCTCTTACTGGCTTTGAGAAAGGAAATGGCCATGCAGGGAAAGCTCACCTGGCAAAGAATTGAGGGCAGCCTATGACCTACAGCCAATAAGAAACTGAGGTTGGCTAGGCATGGTGACTCATGTCTCTAATCACAGCTATTTGGGAGGCTGAGGTGCGAGGATTGTTTGAGCCCAGGAATTTGAGATCAACCTGAGCAACATAGCCAGATCCCATCTTTATAAAAAATTTAAAAATTAGCTGGGTGTGGTAGTACATGCCTGTAGTCCCAGCTGCTTGGGAGACTATGGTGGGAGGACCACTTAAGCTCAGGCTGAGGTTGCAGTGAGGTATGACTGTGCCACTGCACTCCAGCCTGGATGACACGATGCGACCCTGTCTCAAAAAAAAAAAAAAAGAAAAAAGAAAGAAAGATACTGAGGCCATCAGTATGACAATTCACAAGGAATTGGATGCTGCCAGTAACCACATCACCGTGGCAATAGATACTCCCCAAGTCTAACTTCTCATGAGACTCCAGCCCCACACAACACTTTGATGGCAGCCTTCGAGACCTGGAAGCCTATTGGTTAGACTGCTCTCTATCTTCTCTGGAAAATTTCCTCAAATTTTTCTATGTGGTTTTAACAACCTTATGAACCTCATAGAACTATCATTCACATTTTTCTGATAATGGTTAAGTGATATTTTAATGGTGACGTACTAAAGGAAAAATGCAACTAGAACTTGGGTCATCAAAGTCCTAGTTCAAGGACCTTTTTGTTCTACCCAAATGTATTCCTCTGGTGCTCACAATAACTCAAATGTTGCATATAAACTTCTGGTGATATAGAAAGGCTCTAACTGACCTCCATATAGAAGTCAGTATGTAAGTATGGATGTGGGGGGTGTACAGGTCTTTTTTTTTGTGATTTGTGATAATTTGATTTTTACATCAACATTTTTATCCATCAGCTCATATCTCTATTTCCAATTCAGAGCAACTTGGCAGTAAGAAGCATCAAAGATAATCATTTCATATGAGGAAATAGAGGGTTATTCAGCTATTAGCAGTCAAGAAAATTTGCCCTCTTGGCCTCTAGCTTCTTGATTGACATTGATTCAATTGGAAAATTGCAAAGATGTGGCTGTTTCACCTCCATTTAAAATAATTAGAATTAGCAAGAGAATGTCTTATTGCCATACCTGTCGCTAGTTTTCACAATTACCATGAACTTCTGGGAAAGGATAAAGGGGAAACCCATACTGACCTTTCTAGCAGGCCAGGAGATATTAACAATCAGCCCAAAGAGTTTACAGGACATCCTTTTCAGTAAGTTGTTCTCATTTATTTTTCCGTAAAATTATGACCTGATTCATTATCTCGGCATTGATCTATAACTGTAGTTCTTTAGAAAATGTATGAAGTCTGAAGTCAGGAAAACATCTCAGAAGCATTCACTCTAACATGTAACTATTAATTTACCCTGAATTGGAAAAATAGCCTGAAAACCAGAGACTGCTTCCCTCTCAGGAGAAGCTTCAGTGTCACTATATATGGTGAACTATAGCATGCTATTTAAACAAAATCCCAGAGCAAAAAATGGATGAATCTAGGGGAACTATCTATAGTACCATCTGAGGCCCAGGATGTTAAAAATTAAATAAATAAATAAATTTTAAAAAAAGAAACCGAAACAAAACAAAATGAAGACCTCCTTGGTAAAACAAAATAATTCTTAAATTGAATAAAAGCTAATATTTAACTAATAATTATAGAGAATCATTAAACAAAATTTGAAACTAAAAATACGGCAAAGACATGCCTGGCAAATACTAACCAACACCAAAACAAACACACAAAACACAACACTGACAGCCTATATTAACATTAAGCCAGGTTGCATTAAGAGCAAAAACAAAAAAGTTAAATGATGCCAAAAAGTATAACAATAAAATCATAAAGAGTATCATCTGTAACATAGTATGTAAACTATCATGTTAACATATATTAGATAATATAGCTTCAACTATTTTTAAGGCAAAACTTCAGAAAGCACAAAGATCAATAGAAATACCACAAATTTGAAAGATTTTACTTATATTATTTAGTCTAAGACAAAGCAAGCATACAAAAAATTTTTAGATAATTTATTCGGAATAGGGAGACAGAGGATTTCAAGAATCATCACAAACTCCTATCCCACCATTTTGGGGTTACAGTCCATCCTTCTGAATGTTATTTGACACATGAACACATAGGAACATACTTGTAAGTGACTATTACATCAGAGAAAAAGCCAAAAGAAAAAAAGAAAAAAAAAAAAAGACACAGCTAGAAAATAAATAAAACACTGCTTGTTGTCACCCATGAAATTTTGGCTGGAGTTGAGTTCTAATGAAAAGTCAAAACTCTAAGAAACTGAAACTGCGAAACATTTTAAATTTTGTATTATAAAGAAACATACTACCCATTGTAGACAAGGGTGTGGAGATATGGAACCTCTTTATCATTGTAGAAAGGAGGTATAAATCAGTAAAATCTTTTTGCAGACTATTATCTGTCAAAATAAAAAGGAAAATGAATACACCCTTTGGTCTAGCAATTTTACTTGTAGGAGAAGTGCAAAAACACATGTTTTTCAGTGGGTAATGGGAAAATAGCGATTATCTATGAAAACTCAGGTAATCCCGTGCTACTGTGAATTCATTAAAATGACTCAAGTAAATAAATAACAAATCAAGGTATAGAAAGCATAGTTCTTGCAGAAAATCCCCCCAAACCCTACTATAAATTTATATATGGATATATACATTCATATACAAATAGTTATAAAGATACTTATAAAATATTAACAATAGCTATATCTTGGTAATGGTTTCAGAAGAAGGTTGCTTTTTGTGACTTTTTATTAACTATAAGGCTGTATTACATAAAAAAATACATACCATTTGAAAGGTTCTCCAGATTAAGAATATTATACAAGGATTTATTATAATAAATATAGGAATGTACATCACAGCATTATTTATAAATTTGGAAAATTGAAATAATTAAAAGGTCTAGAGATAGGAAAATAGTAAGTTTCACTGAAAGTATAGAATGAAATTCAGGGCAACATTTGAAAATTAACTCATAAAAGAGTATTTTTGGTGAAAAATTATGTTAGTAATAAAATGCCAGATTGTTTTCAAAAGGCAAGCTATAATGTATATGGCCTTAATATGCAATGATTATATACAGACAGTACTATTGACTAACCATGTCTGGAGGGGTCCTCATTCTTTGTCTGGTATCAGTCATGGTTCTACATGCATGGGGCACTTTGAAGACTTTGCAAAATCCTTCATGCCCCCATTATCTGCTACTTAACAATCTAACATGTTTTTTAAATTTGGGAGATCATTTTAATTCCTAAATATTATACATGTAATTGATTTTTACTTTGCCCATTTTTTGTCCATTTGCAATTATATATATATATATATATATATATATATATATATATATATATATACACACACACACACACACACACACACACATACACACACACACACACACACACACAGAGAGAGAGAGATCATATATTTCCGTAATTGTAATCTAACATTTTTATAGCCTTTAGTTCAAGCAACTTTACCTGACTGAATCTGTGCCTTTCTGTCAATCTTATCATCATGATGTCATCATGATGTTGGTACACATACACAGTGGCCATGGAATTGGGGTTGATGTGTCGGGATATGGGAGAGAATAGATTATCATATTAATTTGTTTGTATTTTGTGTTTAAGTGGTAAGACTACAAGTGGTTTTTATCTTCTGTTTGCTTATCTTTATTTTATGAATGTTCTAAAATTAGTATGTATTTCTTCAGTAATTTTAAAGTTAGCCAAAAGGCAACTTTAAAACAATGTAGATAACGGAACCCCAAGTTTGATTCGGTACTTATGTATATATTGTATACCCCAACTTAGTTGTGGTTATGTCTTTGGGTAGTAAGAATAGGATTTTTTTTCTTGGACATATTTTAAAAATTTATAATCAGAATAAAATCAATAATTAAAAAGTTAAGTATGTTCTTATACTTGAAAATGTTAGGGATCATAGTCTAAGGTCTGGTGACTCAAAGTGTAGATCACAGTCCAGCAGTGTTTGATGTCACCTGGAAGTGCAGAAACTCAGAGTCAACCCCATTTCTGCTCATTTAGTATCTGTCTTTTAGCAAAGTGATCAGCATGAATATTAAAATTTCACAAGTACTTCTGTAAGTGATGATTCACTACCCAGAGACTTTTTTCATCTATATTATCATCGTTCTTTAGCTCCTCTGTTAAAAATTGATTGGCATTAAGTGCTGCTACAGTTAGAAGTGACTAAAGTTGGATGATGAACACTTAAACACTGGGTCACTCCTATAGTACTTTGAATAGGATTTATTTTCTGTGATGTTTTCATTAAAAATATACATACTTTATATGGCTATAAGTAGTCTATTTGAACATGGAGTAAACAAGGGAAGGCAGGGACAGGAGAGCGGAGAAACTTTGACTATAATTAATCCTCGCCCATAAGCAGAGAGGAGGTACTCAGAGGCATAAGTCATGATGGGGTTAAGAAGTGGATATATTTTTATCAAATCATTTTTGTTCAATACTGATTATCAGATTACAGAAGGACTTATTAACAATTTATAACCATATGTAGCTTTTGATTTTATAAAGAATTTTTCGGAAGTATCTAAATGTATTGTTACCACTAGCCAGTGGGATAGACATTTTAAGCAAGATCACTGTGGTTCAGAGAGGTTCACATCTGGCTAAAGAACTGAGAGCTAATCTCAAAGGGTCAAAGCTCCTTTCTGCAGCAATAGCCAAGATTAAACAGAGCAGAGTCATGACGACTATTCCTCATGGACGAGTCTCTGACTACGATCCAATTGCTTTAGCCGTATGTCTTTATTACCTACCTAAGCCCGGGACTGTGTTGGGTACTAGGCAGAAAGCTAAGAAACATAACGTATAGTCCTCACCAATAAAGAGCTTACAATCCGCTGAAGACAGACTATCATTCCCATATTTCATATATATTTATGTCATCCTTACAAACGTGATATATACTAGGTGAGTGTTCATTCTGGAAATCATTTTTTCTTAACCTCTAGCTAAATACACTTATTTTGTGACAATGCTGGGGACTTATATATATGAACCAGTGTGCTTGTATCAAAATAAGTAGTCCACTTTTATCAGATTATTTTTCCCTTTTCATTGTGATGTCAACATTTATTCCCAGAAAGCAGGAATAGCATTTCCCAGATTAACAACCCCAGACTGTTTCAAATGGAAATCCCTCCTGATTATGTGACTTGTTCCTGTTCTGAAGAGCCACACCCCAGAGAGCAGAGAATGACATTCATCTGCCGTTGCTGCTGCTCCTAGTTAGAAATGACTGTTAAGTATCGTCACCAAAGTAGCAGGTTTTACTGCTCTGCTTACTTGGTTGCTGGACTCATTAAGATAACTGAAAGGGTTGGCTTAGAAAGAAAGTGTGTTCAATAATGAATGCTGTATTGAAAACTACAGCTTTTAGGTTTCTATAAATGTGGACTAGAAAATATTATCAAAATTTTGCCTTAGAACTGAGCATTATAGGCACACAGACGTTTTTTGCAACCTCATTTGCATGTATTTACTCATTCTAGTTGATAGCTCCAGATATGAGTTGTTAGACAGCAGCAAAGCAGCACGGTAAGAGCATGGAGTCTGCAACTGCATTTCCTGAGTTTGAACTGAGATTTGACCAAGCATTAGATGTATATACTTAGGCAAATTGCTTAACCTTGCTGTGATTCAGTTCATTCATCTATAAAATGGGAATAATAATGGGATCTCATAGTGCCGTCAGGAAGACTGAATGAGATCATGTAACCATGGTGCTTAGGACAGTGCTTAGCATCTACTTGGCATCACACATATATTAGTTACTGCTAAATAGTACCTTCTCTGGAACTGAAGTTTAAACATCTTCCCTCCATAGGGAATATACAGTGCAATATTTCTGTACATTCTACGTGATAGTGCAAGTCTTTACTCCTACAGAAAAGGAAGATGGTAAAAATAGTACTGAATAAGAAATCAGGAGTTACATGTCTGTAATTATAATTCTCTAAATTAATTTGGTAACTAATTTCTTAGCCTTTTCAAGATACAGTTCCTCATTTGTAAAAGAGGAGGTTAGAAGAGCTAATCTCAAAATTTTCTTTGTTTTAAATTTCAATGATTGTGAGATTTTGGTTTGGGTTCCACCTCATATAAGAAAGGGAAGGCTGGCATGAGTGATCATAACTAATAATTGCATGTATAATAGTTCATAATTGAAGCTGAAAGAAAGGGCATTTTAAACTGTCTTAGCTAATATGTATTCTTTATAATGTTTATTCCAATTATCTGGTGCTTTTATCACTGGAAAGAGAATCCACTGTATTAGAGCTAACTGGATCCCTTAGAAAACTCACTCCTGGGAGTGAGTATTTATCTATTGAACCGCACCTCTAGAATAGTGTCTAAAATGACCCTAGGAAGCTGACCCAGAAATGTTGGAACCACTGCTCTAATAATTCCACGGCCCTTGGGGCCCAGTGGGAGGTCAAAGCAGTCCAGCCATGGGAGGTTGACTCTTGGCCAATAGCTGATTAGCCTGCTGGAGGAAGGAGATCTGAACTGAGGGGACAGACTACTCAGGAGTCTTTGAAGACCCACTGAGCCCCCATATGGCTTATTTAGCAAATGCTTTAGTTTGTGTGGTAGTGGGTCGTATATGCGAATGTAATGAAATGACTCTTGATTTATATCAGACCGAGACAGCTTAAAAGTTTTCCATCTACTGCTTTCAGTAATAATGGAGGGTAAAAATTATATCCAAACTAAACACAAAATGTAAAAAGTCATGTTGGTGACATTGATGTGATTCCTTGCCCTCGTGGTGCATGCATCCTGGAATACTTGTCCACCTGGAACTCCCTTAGCCTGTGACATTGCCTGGGAAATCGCCCATCACATTTGAGTGAAGATTGCAATGGTTTATAATTCGCACACCATCACCCTTCCTCCAACTCCACATAACTCCATCTAAAACAGTGGAAAAATAACAAGTCCTTGTTGAAATATGATAAGTGACCAGCACTAAAAATGACATATTAGACTTTTCAGTGTTCTTGAGGCAGGTAAAATGAGAAAAACTGTTCTTTATTTAATTGCTTTAACAGATAACATTTTTCTAATAGTAAGAAAAAAATTACAAGAATAGTTGGGAGAATTTCTATAGATTACTGCTGTCCAATAGAACTTTCTGCAAAAAAGGCAGAAAGTTTGACTGAGGTATCAGTGTCTGTAAAACGTCTGAGGCGAGTGTAATGTACAGCAAGATTGAGGACCACTGGGCTGGCTTCATAAGAATCTAACAAGCATAGTAAGCACTAAGCTTACCAAGCACTTAGTAAACACTTAGTAAGAGATATTTTTAAAATAGAGATACTTTTCAATCCTTTTTCAATTCTGATCTACAGTGAGCTGTAAAAACCATCCATCTAATCACAGTCCCCATCTGTGTGCTGTCCAATATGGTAGCCACTAGCCATATGTGCTTACTGAATGCTTGCGATGTGGCAAAGGTGATCGAGAAACTAAATATTAAATTTTATTTAATTTCAATTCATTTAAATAATATGGCTAGGGGTTACCATTTTAGACAGTGTAGCTATAGATCCTACAAGTCAAGAAACTTGACTTGTTACTATTTAGTAAATAATTTTAACCTGAGCCCTCTGCCATTGTTTATACTTTTTTTTTCTTTCTCAAAACCACTTGAGAAAAAAAATTAACTTTTAATTTCCAACCTTGGTATTGAGTAGTCTAGGTCCAAGGAAAATTATTAGGGGGCTGTTGTATCTGTTTTCCTCCCATGGCTTTTCTTAATATCAGTCTTCTCCTTTAACTCTATTAACTTCTTACCTTTTTAAACCCTCAAGCACTATTTCAAGTCCCATCCTCCTGTTTTGCTCCACTGCTTATAAACAGTTTGTAATGCCGCCTTGGAGCATTTTTATTGCAATATGTTTTTACTGAAGACCAAACAATGTGTTTGAATCCTAGAGCCAATGTTTTTCAAAGTGTGATCTGAGAACCCTGGCACTAGAGCCACCTAGGGGTTTGGAGAAGTGCATGTTGAAAATTTGGATTCCAGGGATCTACCCTCAGACACTAATTTTTTTAAAAAATTGTAGAAGAGGGAACAAGGGCTCTTCTTAGGGACCAGTATAGTGGGTAGACTCTGCAATCAGGCTGCCTTGGCTTGAATTCCAGCTCCAGATTTTACTAAATGTTAATCTTTAAGCAATTAACAAAACCTATTTGTACTTACACTTTCTTCCCTGTGAAATCATAGGGAATGATGATTTCATGAAATCATAGTCCTTAATTCATGGCTGTTGTGAGGAAAAATTCAGTTGATATATGTGAAGTGCTTAAAAGAGTGCCTGGTGATATTAAGCATTACATTAACTAGAATTCCTGTTACATGTAGCAAACAACTTGAATGAATCTTATATACCTTTAAGTTTGAGAACTCCATTTCAAGGAAAACAGTAGAAAGGTAGAGAACACAGATTGTGTAGTGATAGCTCCTATATTGCATCTGTGTGTCCTCAGCTGTCAAATGAGATGGTGATATTTGCTCAGAGTTAAATGGATATAGAAAACAAATGTGAAAGCCCTTTACATTTCACGTAAGCTGTATTATGGTTTACACATGAGGATACCAGATTGGGGTTTTAGATAGAATGAGATGCTTAGGGGCTATCAAATAGACAGAGTATCACGTCGGGAAACTGCGAAGAGAAGGAAGAATAAAATTCATGTATGTGGGAGGGAGGAGTGGTATCCCTCTGTGAGTGCAATTTACAAATAGCTGTGCTTATAACACATAAAGACTTTCAGTGGAACCATTGTGCATACCGGGTTATAAAGCCTTCCATTTCCTAAATAACATATACCTGCCAACTGGGACAGGTGCTTTTCTCTTGTCAGCAAGTTGGAGTGAAAGCTTTGTTGATCATCATGCTGGTAGGTAGAAAATGGGCCTCATCATCAATTTATTCTGGAAGTGAGAAGCTCCTTGCCCCTGGGAGAGATTGTAAGATGGAGTCATTTTACTCCCGACACCTTCAGATTCAGTTACTCGTTGTGGGAAAACTCAAGATTCACTTTCTGTGCCTTTGGCAAGAAAACATTTTCTACAAGCTACTGGCTAACACCTCACAGAAAAGTTTTATTTAAGGTCCATGTGGGACCGGAAACCAAAAACCAATAAATTGACTCTAGAGAACACAAAATATCTCGAGGCTGAAGCTGGCAGATTTCTTTTCTTTTCTTTCAGTATTATAGATCAGTATTGTTTTAAATGAATAACTGAATTCTGAAAGCAGTATGGGCTAAGTTTTGACATTTTCTACCCTCTCAATTTCTGAAATAGATATATAAACTAACCACCTTTCATTTTACTTAGATAGCATACTGTGCTCTATTTCCATTAAAGAAACTATGCATGCTGCCCTCTTTTAATATTTTTTAAAGTACTATATGTCTATCATTCAAGTATTTTTCTATGAGTATGATTGTGCCTTAGAGCTTACTTAAAAAGCAAAAGAGAAATGAAAAATATATACTAATTCTTGGCTTTTGAGCTTCCAGTGACCTAGTCTAGGCAACATGAGGGTCATTTAAGAAAGTTTCAGAGGTAAATCACTATATGCCATTTTAGCATTACTGCCTGACTTTAGTGCCAAAGCCACTGTGTAATTTGACTTCACCTAAGTCAGTTTTCATCTCATGGAGACTCACAGAAACCTTTGACAATCCAGTTAAAGCAATGAATTTAGTCTGTAGTTAAAAAAAAAAAAAATCTCATATATATATAAACACAAAAATTTGGACACAATTTTAGAAGGTTTTTGGATATTATGAAGTCAATTCATGGATGTTCAGAGCAAACCTAAGTTAAATTGCACTAATTATACTATTGACTGGAAGGAATAGATTTTGGAATCTGACAGCTTAAATTCGCATCTTGACTCTGTTACTTCCTATGTGAAGTACCTCGTCTAGACTTCATTTCTCCCCTTTGTAAAATGAGAACAATGAAAGCATCTATTTCCTAGAGTTTTATAAGAATTAGATGAAGTAATATGTACAAAACTCTTAGCACAGGCCTAGCATAAAGATAACACTCAACAGAAGTTGGCACTATTTTGAAATCAATCATTTGAAAACAATGTGAATAGAACTCAATAAAATGAAAATTTTCTTAAATGCCATTATTCCCCTTTTCTCTTATCCCAGAAGATGTAGTAGATGTAAAATAAAATGGATTTAAAGGAAAAAAAAAGAAACAGACAAAGATTGAGAGGAGTGCTTGAACGTGGATGCGGTAGAGGAGCAAAGTACCATGGTGGAGGAAAAAGATAGGGTGGGCTTTTAACCTGTATCTTTAAGAACTTTCCTGCCATGTCGTAGCTCAAGGGACAGAAAAACAGTACTGACTACCCAGTGCCACTGGGCCAGCAGATAGTATTCAGGCTACACAGGAACCTGACAAGTGTTAGGAGAGATACCAAAGAGATCTGTAAGGATGGCAAACTCCATAGCATCTCCAAATCCCATAACATCTCCAAACACATTCCCATTATTATCTGACTACAATCAAGGGTTGAGAGTCATCTGGTGAGGAAAGTACCAAGAGGGATGGTCATGTTCAAATTGTGGCATGGCGGGTTCTCTACCAACAATCAACATCCACATTCACCCACTCTTCACCCCTCAGGAGCACAAGCTAGAACCTGGGCCTCCTTCTTCCAATAACAGCCAGAGCAAAACAAGTTCAAATGCAAAAATAACTGTACACCCGAGGAGCATAATTGCTACAAAACAAAGGCAGCTATCCAAACTGCACATACTAGGTAACCAGGTGACCCAGCATTAGCACTGCTTCTGAAAATTCTAGCCAAAAACTCTAAACAAAACTAGTAAACATTCTTAAAGAATTAAGATAGAACAGTTGTAATATGAGGCAGGAAAAAGCATTTATAAATAAGAACCAAGTAGGCATACTTGGTGTGAAAAAATGTTTGTTTAAATAAATTACCAATACTTTGGATAAATAACTAAAAAGATACAGCCAAATAATAGAACAGAATACGGAAAAGTGGGCTAGAAAATTCTCCCAAAATGTCCTTGGAGAGAATAAAAAGAGAGAAAAAGTAAAGTCAACATATTTGGAGTCAGCAATAGAAATATCAAAGTATTTTTAAAAATAAGTTCCATTTGGAGAGAAAAAAATGTATGTAGATACAGAAAAGGAAATATTTCAAGAAGTGACATCCAAGAATTTCTCTAATTGAAAGAGGTTGGAAAACTTCTGTTTGAAAGGGCTCCAGAATGAAACAGCATAGAGAATAAGAAACCCAACCCTAAAAACGTTGTAAAATACATGGCTATTGAAGACAAAGAGAAAAATTTAAAAGTTTCTAGAGACAAAAGGAGATTCTCCACAGAGGGAAACAAGTCATATTGGCATCAGACTTCAAAAAGGCATGCTTGAGTGTAGAACACAGTGATATAATATTTTCAAAATGTTGCAAGAGATAGCTTTCTGATTTTTAAATCAAAATCAAAATCCAAAAATATGCTGTTATATATAATCATTAAGAGACATATTTAAAAACAGATTTTTTTGTAACTTGGAAAACTCATGCTCAAATCTATATGGAAGAATAAAAGTCAGTTTAAAAAAAAAAGAAAATTAAAGGTATATGGGGCAGTTAGAGAGGAGGGGCTTATTCTACCTATATTAAAATATAACCAAATCTCTAGCAATAAAAGTCAGTATAGTATTAACTCAGGAATAGACAAATAAACCAATGGATGGGAACAATGTTTAGCCTTCAACATAGCACCACGAAGTAACAGAGAAAAAGGATCATTTAGGAATGGTATTTGGAAAATAGAATCAGTATATGAAGAAAAATAAAGCTAACCATGAACGCTTCCATAGCATAGATGGTAGATTAAAAACTTGTTATTAAATAAAAAGAATAAAAGTTTAAACAAAAGTTTTGTAATTTAGGCATAGAAAAAGCTTTTTAAATGAAACCCCAACATATAAACTGTATGGCAAAAATATATGGATGATTTGACTACATTGAAATTAAGGATTTCTGTCTAAGGGGCAACAGACAAAATCAACAGACAGATGGCATAAATAGAAAGACATTTGTAAGTCAATAAGAAAAGGCCGGGCGCGGTGGCTCAAGCCTGTAATCCCAGCACTTTGGGAGGCCGAGACGGGTGGATCACGAGGTCAGGAGATCGAGACCATCCTGGCTAACACGGTGAAACCCCGTCTTTACTAAAAATACAAAAATCTAGCCGGGCGAGGTGGCAGGCGCCTGTAGTCCCAGCTACTCGGGAGGCTGAGGCAGGAGAATGGCGTAAACCTGGGAGGCGGAGCTTGCAGTGAGCTGAGATCCGGCCACTGCACTCCAGCCTGGGCGACAGAGCCACAGAGCCAGACTCCGTCTCCAAAAAAAAAAAAAAAAAAAAAAAAAAAAAAAAAAAAAGTAAAAGTAAAATAAGAAAAACAGAGAAATATCAATAGAAAAATGGGGAAACTAGGTGAACAAGCAGTGTATAGGTAGATAAGACCACAGCTAACAGGAACGTACATGAAAGAATACTCCATCCGACTATTAATCAGATCAAGGAAAAATTAAACAATAATATATCACTTTACACAGTGAGAATGGCAAAACATAATTTTTAGGAATGGCAGGAAGCTGGAAACAACCTGTATTGTTATTGATCAAAAACGTGTAAAATACGGACCATGAAGACAATGGAAAAACCTACTATAGGAAGGAAGGAAGGAAATATCACAGAGTCAAATTTCAAATGTGTTAAGCATGAAAAGTGAGAAGCAGAGATGCATAAGCAGCAAAATATCCTATACACAAGATTTAAAATACCCTGTCACATAACAATATTACAGGAATATGTGCAGGCTTAAGACCTGTATCACAAGTAGGGTGGTGCCCGTATGTATGAGGGGAATGGAGGCAGACATTGAGAAGAAGAAGAAAAATAACAATAGATAAGGCGGAAACCTTGAATTGACCAATGATGACAATGTGCAATGGGCTGAGAAATATGTTAAGTCAACTCTGCACTCAACTGAAAAATAAAAGCAAACACATAGATATTTAAGGCATAGCACAAATTAAGCAAGTAAGAACATGAAGATGAAATAGAAAATATTAAGGAGATAAGAAAAACTTTAGATTTGGATAGATTTCAATATCTTTGTATGGAAAAAGTTAACAAGTAATTTTTTAAAGTCTAACACAATATAATTTAATATTTTATTTCAGAGATTTAAAAAGTTGTTTTGTGTATTTTAGAGAAATAGTAAGACACTGATCAAGGAAAGAAGAGAGTGTGTTAATTTTTTAAAAGTATCTGCATAACTATTTTTGTCAACTCTATTTCTGGCTATAGAGGAAAAATTATAGAGAACTGTGTAAATTTATAGAATTAAAAAAGTGTTTTAAAGTATAGAATGAAGGATTAGTGGAATAAAAAGAGTTTCTGGAGGGAGCTGTTAAAATACAAAAATTTCATAATGTTAGTTTAGACTAATGGTCTGATAGAGAATAAAACTGAGATGACCAAGTGATTAGGCTTGGCTCTAGAAAAGGATAGAGATTTTGTTTTATAGAAATAGTTCCTGTAGTGGTGACAGACCTGGGGACATTTTGAATATCTTGCTTATCCTTCCTTATTTTCAAAGGATCATATATCTAGTATGACAATATTGTAAGTCAAAGATAATAGAACCAGTCATACCTAAAAGGATAAAACTGCAGAAAGAGTTGGAAAGTCACCTAATATTTAATACTGATAATATAAATAATAATACCATTGATATCTTGAATTAATATGCCCCTTCACTTCCTAGGTGCTGAAGGAGCTGTGACTGTAGCCCACAAAATGTTTCACATGAATATAAGACTGCCATCATTTTTATAGGTTATTATATTGATTCAATGCAATGAGACCCGGTAGTGCCCCATCTTCTCTGTCAACATCAGAAGGATTTGTGGTTACATTCTCACAATGAAAAGGAAGAATGGGCTGTTAGAACTAGCCCAAGGCAGGGATTTTGATAAAGAAGATGAGTCACGCATCAAGACAGGGACACAGAAAAGAAATGACTAAAAATAATCAGGGTAAAAATAGTTTCAGAAACGGGAGAAAATACTACTGGAATCTCTATATTCATGTTTCAATGATAGGTATTTTTATTGCCTCCATATGCTTCCTATACACTGATCACCTACCTTAAATGTCCCCATGTCTGTAAGAATCAGAGCTTCTATTTCCATAATTACAAATCCCTGTCCTTTCCTAGAGCCAAGCCTAATCATTTTGTGACCTCAATTTTATTCTTCATCTGACCATTAGTCTAAACTAACATTATAACATATTGATATTTTAATGGTCCTGGTCCCCCGGCAAGACTCTTTTTATCCCACTAATCCTCCATTCTACACTTTAAAACACATTTTCATCTATGAATTTACACATTTCTTTATATTCTTTCCTCTATAGCTGGATATAGAGTTGACAAAAACAGCTATGCGATGACACTTTTTTTTAATTTAACATACTCCATTCCTTAAAAAAGTCTGACTACATGTCTTAATTGCTGAATATTGAACATTTTAATGGGACTCTGAATAAATTCTTATCTTGCTACTGTTAAAAATTAGCTTTATATTATGATTTCAGTGTCTTGAGTATGTCAAGCATTGTTATAATTCCTTATAGAATCGTATATATAAGATTCCTTATAGAATTATAAAACTAAACAGTTACATAACTTGCTAAACCATGTTGACCACCTTACATAAAACCAATAATATTGTGTGGATGCAATGATTTACAAAGATTGTTTTACTTCTAAAAGGAAATTTTTATGACACAAGGTTGAAATAGTTTGGACATTATAACCAAATATATCATTATAATAAAATATTCTATGAAATAAACAATGCAACAATTACCCAGAATTCTCTATTCCTACTAATGTCAACTGAGAATGAGAGAAGAAATTCCAATAGTTTCATGACAGGGCTACAAATTACATGTGGTTCATATGCTAAGGACCAAGACAAAAAGCCTTAGAGTTTACACAACAGTTTAAACTGTTGAATGAGTATTTTGTTTTATTAGATAAAAAGATACAAGGTCACTGAAACAGTGAAAGAAGAGAGGGAATCTTTTATACTCAGCAGAATATTGAAAAATTCTTCACTGAGTGAAATAATCAAATATTCTCACTATGTTATTATAGTGAGAAAAACAAATGTAACTTTTTCAGTCTCAGGCAATTCATCTAGCTCTAGAAAATATTTGTGATTATTAGTATATTCTCTGCTGCCTCATGATTTTTGCTTAATAATAAAATACATGATACTCTCATAAACCACAGATGTTTATGTAGAGGTTTATTACTTTCCTTCATATACAGCTTTAATGTGTTCGCTAAATATTTTCTCTTTTCCTCTGTCATTTTCATAATTAACAATTTTCAGCATCCCCAGGCTGGGTTGCATTGCTTTGTAGCTAAAAGATCAAATACTTAATTTGAATTGAATAAATCAGTTAGGAAATACAGCACCAAAGACAGTGCTCGGAACCCTCTTGCAAATTCTAAACAGAGATGTTTACTTTGCAGTAGAACTATTGCTCGGGAGCCTGTAATCAGAGAGAGAGAGAGAGAAAGAGAGGGACAGAACAGGAGCCACTGCTATAATTAGTTCTTCATTCTTCTCATATGTTTAATCTAAAAATTACTAATAATCATTTTGCTGACATGACTAGTCCTCAAAATTATGGCCCTTTATAACTTTGGTTTATTAGAGACACACTTCTTTATTTGAAATCCTCAGGGCTCAGTTGTAAAAGTCATAAATATAAGAAAAAATTATATCAAGGGTATGGTTCATTTCAAGAGCTTATATATGAAATATACAAATTGATAAAAAGATGACATTTTTATTGAGATATAATTAACATGGCATAATCACTATTTTAAAGTATAGATTTCAGTGATTTTTAGTCTATTCACTAGTTGTATAACCTTCACTTCTACCTAATTTCAGAATATTTTTAATATTCCAAAAAGAAACCCACACCCATTAGCAGTCATTCCCCAATCCCACCGTCTACCAACCCTTGGAAACCACGAATGTACTTTCTGTCTAGGTAATTTGTCTATTCTGGATATTTCACATAAATGGAATCATATATTTGCCTTTTTGTGTCGGGCTTATTTCACTTACCATGACGTTTTTAAGGTTTATCCCTGCTGTAGCATGCATGAGTATTTCATTTTCTATGATGATATTTCCATTTTCATTTTTTGTTAGCCATAGAACACTTTGTCTTGCTTTCATCAGTGCATGGACATTTGAGCTGTTTCAACCTTTTGGCTATGATGAACATGTTTGGAATGCTATGAACATTCATGCACAAGTTCTGGTGAAGACAGACCTCTTCAATTCTCTTGGTTATATACTTTGGACTGGAATTCCTGGTTCGTATGCTAACTCCATGTTTAACTTTTCAAAGAAACTGACAAACTGTTTTCCAAAGCAGCTGAACCATTTTACATTCCCACAAGCAATGTATGAGAGTTCCAATTTCTCCACATCCTCACCAATACTTGTTTATTGTCTTTCTTATAGCCATCATAGTACATGCAAAGTCATAAGGAAGATGAGTTATACAGAAACTCATATTAAAGGAATCTTTTGCCATGGGATTTCTTTAATGATGACTTACCTTGTCCATTTAACTTATGTCAATTTATTACAAAAATCAATTTTGACAAAACTGTAAAAGAGTTTTTAAGAAACGGATCCCTTAAACAAACCTGTTAATTAGTTGAAATGATATGGTAACTAAGAAAAGTCTCCAAGCATGTGAGGAGAGTGCTAGAATTATTCACTAAGAGACTGATATTGCCACAGTAGCAAATAATTTATCTGGCATCATTGGTGAAAGATATGGTTTCTTCAGGGGAGATGTCAGGAGTATTCCTTTTTAAACTTCTAATACTTTTAAGTCATTTCTGGTGGAATCCTTTCTAAAGTGTCTTTTGAAACAGAAAGTTCAAAAATGCTTTGGTCATTCTTGATAACTCAGGGAATGTGCTCTGAACATCTATCATAATACTCTGTTTAAATCCAGTTAAACAATCATGGACTTGTCACATGAGATATATAGAGCCGCTTACCACTGCAATAAATTTCCGTGCATTTTCAAATCTTCTGATTGTTTTATAGTTCTTTTTTTTTTTTTTTACCCTTCTTTGCTAATGGGCTACATTTATTGATACTGTCAATGAAAATTCTTTTGAACACACTTTTAATGCTCTTCTTGATGATTTTTAAGCTAGGATAAAACATTAATTGGAGCATTTCTGAATCACCTGTATCTGCATACAAAATTTTATGTGTATATACATACATTTCCTGGGGAGGCTTTATGGTTTTTTAAAATATATTGGAAATAAGAAAGGCATACATGTTACCAAAAGCTAACAATGCCTTTTTTAGAGAAAATATAGTATCACTGCTTATTAAAACTGACCACTGGTAAACTCTGGATAAATACACTACTAGTGTAACTCTTTATTTACTGTCAATATTATTGAACCATATGCCTTTATATTTTGAAGTCTGTGGATAGCATAGAGGTTTGGTAGGTCCTTTCCTTCCAAATCACCCAAATTTTGACATGATTCAGTTTGAGTGTGTTAGCAGGCCCTGTTGTCTGATCACGAATACTAATTAAGGATCTTTAGATCTTGTATTGGTTATACCTCAAAAATGTATCCACTCAACTCCCTCTTATCACTGTGTTACTCTTTAAAATTTGCTCTTTTAAAATTAATTTTCAGACCAGTTATTTTAAAGGCCAGAAACACTTCTTAACTCTACACATATACTTACTATGCACTAAGTAGACAAACGTCATTTTATTTACAGAATTTTCAGTTGGAAACTAATTATCTAGGTAGGGCGCATTTCTGAGTTACAGCTTTCTTACCTAGTTCTTCTAGAAAATTTTATTGTGTCTCCACTGCCACAAGGTTTCCATCAATAAGTGAAACTGAGATTCTGTTCTCTGACTTCAAGAAAACCAAATATTCAACACCAGATAAGTAAGACTAGTTATATAAATTGTGTTCCATTCATATGATGAAATATTATGCTCCCACTAAAAATATGAAGCAAACATTTTAATGACATAATTCTTGTGGTATGTCATTAAATTAAAAGCTGGAATCCAAAATTATGTATATAAATGATTTTTTTTTTGTACAAAAGCCATCAAAAATATTAGAAGGAAGCATGATAATTATCAACCATGTCTGATCCTAGATTTGGAAATTATGCACGATTCTTGGTAAGAAATTTAGATGTTGTTCTACTGTCAACTGAAAAAGTATTATTTTTAGGTTGGAAGTGGCATCATTTGATTTATAATTTTAAAAAGGCTTTGGTTAATACATAAATAACTAGTAAGGAAGTTGTTAGAAGTCTATTGCTAGAATCACATGAAAACTTTTAGAGGCTCAAACCCCAGTGATGACATAAGGTGAATGAGAAGTACCAATATTTATGAAATAATGTAAAGGCAGAATGTAAATTTTTGGACTGAACAACTGGAAATATAAATGTATTTAAGTGGTGAACTCCAATGTGTAATCAGAGAGGATTGAATACATAACTGAAAGTGAGCAAGTGAAGACAGTGAGTATGGACAGTGAGTATATACTGTACAGTGAGGCTTTTGAGGCAGACCTGATGTATAAAGGAAGTTTTAAAATCATCTTTGTATACTGATAGAGATGATCTGGGTGAAAGTGAAAAATTGATTCTGGGGATAATCGGGAAAATTGCAGAAAGAAAACTTTGAGAAAAAAAGTGATTGACAATTATAAAGTGCTTATTATGCCCAGATGTAATATAATCACTTTACACTTACTTCATTATCTTCTTACTCAATTTAAGTGGGGTACTGTTACTATTCCCAGATTATGGAGAAGAAAACTAAGGCACACAGAGGTAAGTAACTTATCTTCATTCTTAATGACT
Source organism: Piliocolobus tephrosceles (assembly GCF_002776525.5). Classification (NCBI taxonomy): domain Eukaryota; kingdom Metazoa; phylum Chordata; class Mammalia; order Primates; family Cercopithecidae; genus Piliocolobus; species Piliocolobus tephrosceles. The sequence continues at coordinate 66,535,960 of NC_045444.1, read as the reverse complement.
GCCTGGTACTACCTCAGAAAACTGATTGTAGGGTTAATTCAGGGGACATATGGAGGTTTAATACTAGAAAGAAAGAGAGACTTTTTTTTTCTATTTCAAAGGAAATGAGGTATACATGTGGGGTGGTTGGTGAATTTAGTTTTGGGAAGAGGAAGCAGTTCTCATCTGATAGAATTGATTTTCTCTCTATACGTGAGGGGAAATCGGCTGAGATGGAGATAAGGACAAGGGCTAGAAACTCAAAAGAAAAAACAAGCAGGTCTGAACTATTCATTTCAGAGACTAAGGGAATGAAATGTATTAAAGAGGTACAATATAATTACTTGACGTGTGACTGCCCATTGAGATTTGTGAATGTAGGTACCAAGCAAGGGAACATTTGCATTTACAAAGGCAAATGTATTGACGGATAAAGAGTGCCTATTTTATAGACCCGGGATCTAAGCTGAGTCTATAAGCAAGGACATGGGAACATGGAGGTGACCAACAGCAACGTGAATGGATTAAAGACCCTGATGTAGTCTAGGTGTTATTAAAACGCAAGTGCTAGAGTAACAGACTGGAGGTTAGAAGCGGAGATGCTTGTAACTGGGATTTTTCAAGGTTGCACAGTTACGGAGGAAAAGCTCTTTGGAAGTGGCATGCCAAGGAACTAAGATGCCCAGTGATGAAGGAAAAATGACCTAGAAGCATCAATGGGGAAATAGGAGGATATCTATTTCATGTCATTAAAAATTATTCTGCCTCCTATAAATAGTTGTTTAAGGTTACTGAAATCTATGCATTTGTATTAATGACAGAAAGTATGAACTTGCAGCAACCAAAAGTGTGTTTTTACAAACTCATAGTATGTCAAGTTAAACAGCTCTGATAGTAACAAAAGGATAATGATTGAATATAATATGGCTATCAATTATAACAAAATCTTGAAATATTTTCTTTATAATTCTCAGAAACGAATATTTCCATAAGGAATAAGTAATAAAGATGTGAGAGAATTCAACTCATCAGTGTGCTTCCAGGCAAGAATGCATCTAATGTGAAACTGGCAAATAGCATGAAATGAAATGAGCACAATTTTACGTATTATTTATTCTAAGATTTTACATTTATATTGACACAGGAAATAAATATAATGAACAGTCGTATGGGTTGAGCAGCATTTAAATAGTAAATCATCTAATTAACTAGTCACTTGAAAGCAAAAAGGAAAATTTGCTTTGGATCTGTTGATTAATTGTCACATTTCAAGAACATGTTTTAGCTGGCTGCATTTAAAAAGAAATAATATGAGATCATGAAAGCATTTCATAGTAATGAGCAGTCTCCGGTTTCTGTTTATTGCATGTACAAAGGATACTAACAATAGTTTTGGAAAAATGAGTAAAGCTCTCAGAATAACTAGCACAGAGAGATGAAACACTGGTGTGAGGCAGATCAATTCTAACACTATCTCCTGGGAAAAGAACATACTTTCTTAAAGCTAGAGTGGAAGGAATATGTGCCTCATAATTGTATGGTTTTAAATAGTCACCTTTGCACCAAATTCCAGTTCTGGCCACATACATTCACAAGAGGGTAAACACAGTGGTTTACTAAAGACTCATCTGTCATATCAACCATTACTGTGTTTTATATTCTAGCAGGCCCGCAAACAGGGTCTTCCTTTATACATGATGGGGATCCTCTGATCCTTTATACATGATGGGGATCCTCTGATCCAATGTCTGAATGATTTCTTTGCAATTTCCCTTTTTGTTAAAATTGCTCCTTTCACATTCAAAATGAAAGCTGGAAAAATAAAAGATCGAGACCCTAATACTTTAAGTTATATAAATATTAGGTTTTTTTTTTCTAGGCATCTACATGTGGTAATGGGAATAGGAAAAAATAAGTGGAAATAAATTGTGAAGAAAGAAGAGAGATTTCAAAAATAGAGTCTATCTGGTATGTGTCTTTTTCTGTTTTCTTTTTTCCTAGAAGGTTGGTTATGCTCCATTGGTCAAAACAACACCACTTGGGGAATTATTTCCTCTCTCTCATGCCATATACCTATGCAGAAGAGAATGTAACAATGTGGAAAATGTTTCTGATATGATTGTAATGAAAAAAATAAACTCCAAGCGGAAAGTCTTAAAGGCTCTGTCCTGACTCCCTATTCCCTCCCTCACTTCATTTCCTACGACTTTCCTTACTGTTCCCTGGATTCCAGCCGCAATGGCCTCCTAGGCATGTCCCTGCCCAGGGACCTCAGCCTGGCTCTGGCCCATGTCTAGACTACTCCCTAGATATCCACGTGACTGACTATTTCTTCTCTTTTAACATTGTTTCTAGTGTGAGCATCTCAAGTAGGTCTACTCTTTTATCCTATTTAAACTTTCAGAGCCCTTTCCCAAACTCCGAGCACACCTTTCCCCTGCCATATCTTCTCTATTTTTTTTTAACTATAGTATGGCAAAACTTTATAATGTCAACATACTTTACCTCGCTCTCGCTCTCGCTGGGGGTCTCACTACGCTGCTTAGGTTCCCGGCTTGAAGTGATTCATCTGCCTCAGCTTCCGAAGTTGCTGGGTAATTCTTTTATATTACCTGTATTGAACCTCCCAAAGTTTTATCTTCATGAAGGCAAAGATTTTTGGTTTAGAATGTATTCTAAGGTCTTAAAATGATGGTGGTCAGTGAATATTTGTTGAAAAATGAATAGATGCATAAACGGTATTGTCACTATGTTTACTGCAGTGTTAAAAATTTTAGGCCGGGTGCGGTGGCTCAAGCCTGTAATCCCAGCACTTTGGGAGGCCGAGACGGGTGGATCACGAGGTCAGGAGATCGAGACCATCCTGGCTAATACGGTGAAACCCCGTCTCTACTAAAAAAAAAAATACAAAAAACTAGCCGGGCGACGTGGCGGGCGCCTGTAGTCCCAGCTACTTGGGAGGCTGAGGCAGGAGAATGGCGTGAACCTGGGAGGCGGAGCTTGCAGTGAGCTGAGATTCGGCCACTGCACTCCAGCCTGGGTGATAGCGAGACTCCGTCTCAAAAAACAAACAAACAAAAAAAACAAAAAAAAAAAATTTGTACCTATATTGCTAAGGCTTCAAAACAATGTGAAAAATTTAAAAGTTAGATTTATTGAGATGACAGAATTGTGAAGAAATGATGTCTTCTTATTTGGTGTTGAATTGTTTCTAAAATGCTGTACAATGAGATAATAAAAATAAATGAAAATGTATGGAGAAGGTTTTTATTTCCTGTCATATAAAGTAAGAATATTACTGATTTGTTTTTCTAAGACCAGCCGAGTGGGCACAAAAGAACCAGCGAGTAGGCAAGGCTAAAAGCAAAACTGCAAATTTATTCTTTGGTCATCTAGCTTCAGGGACCGGAGGTGGGGGGGTGGAGTTTCTAATACAGTCCCGACAAGAGTGGGGGCTGAGAAAGCCCGCCCCCGGCGCATCTGCGGGGAGCGACTTTTCTGGGAGTGGGAGGGCAATAGGCGGGGCACGGGCATGTGGGGGGGAGGGGGTCGCTCCGCAGGTGCCACCAGGTAAATCTTGGTCTCCTCGGATTGACATCACCTGGTGCATGCCTGATTAATCTGCACCTTCCCGGGCGTCTCGCACACACGGGAAGTGTTGGTGGTGAAGAAGAACCCGGAAGTGCACCATCCTGCCTCCGCGTCCAAACAATTACCAACAGATAAGGTGATCAATTCAGTAACTATTGAATACTATGAAGCAGAGATGGCCTAGTTCATCAGTCAATATTAAATGTATTTATCTGTTTTTGAGCAGATTTCAGCCTGTATTAAACAAAATATGCAGCATAGAAAGCCCTAGGCATGAGAACACGTACTTTCTTTTAGAAATGCACTTTAACTCTAAATTCATATGATGGTTTGTTATCCCAAGTATGTGTGGTCTCTGGAAAGAAATTTTACATAGTGTTTTGCTTTGTTTCTAAGAATGTTTATTTTTTTATTTCAATGTGCAGCATTACCTGAGATACCTTTCTTTGAATTAAAACTGAATGATCAGTAAGTCACAGGGCAACACATTAAAATTATAGTAAATATTGTAGCATTAGCACTTAAAGGATAAATTCACATTTCTCACTTCTTTCTAATTCACAGTAATGAGTTTTATTATACTGAATATGGGTTATTGTGTGAGATAATTGATTTATCAAAGCACTGTATAAAAAAAAAGAAATAATTCAAAGTCCCTGCATCATTTCGGATACTCTTTTACTTCTAATTCTTTTCCAAATGGTGGCATGCAATTGAGCAAATTCCCCATGATAAATTCCCTTTCAGGTATATAAGTATTGCATAGGAAACATTTTCTCTATCCTATTTCGAAGTAATAAATATTTCTGACAAAGGATGAAATCAGAAACTTCACTGTGAGTATTTGAAATAGTTTTTGAACAAAATGAAATCATTTATGTCCATTATTTTACCTACTTGCTTACAGATTTGGTATGAAAAGGGAATTCAGAATAAAAGAAAAAAGAAAAAGCATCCTTAAATAAAATGATCCTTGCCAAAGTGTAACATACCTGTAAACCCAGCAATTTGGAAGGCTGAGGCAGGCAAATCTCTTGAGCTCAGGAGTTTGAGACCACTGTGAGCAACAGGGCAAAACCCCATCTCTACAAAATAAATAAATAAATAAATAAACAAACAAACAAACAAACAAACTAAAAACTAAAATTGACAGGCATGGTGGCACGCACCTGTAGTTCCAGTTACTTGGGAGGCTGAGGTAGAAGGGTTGTGTGAGCCCTGGGAAGTTGAGGTTGCAGTGGGTAGCAATCGCACCATTGTGCTCTAGTTTAGGTGACAGAGTGAAACCTTGTCGTAAAACAAAATCCTTTAATTAAATCTTTAAGGTAGAGTTTTATGTCAATGAAAAAGTTTAAAGGAAAAAATCATTATGTGCATGCACTCAGATTATATTTAAAAGTGAATGAAAAGAAAAAGGGATCTCAAGATTGCCTTCAAACAGTGTTATTTACCTAGCAAACATTGAATAGACATTTGGGAAAATAAATGTATTCTTTACTTGTTTCACTTCTATATAGAGTGATGTTTTTAACGTCAGTTCATTGAGCTATAATTTACTTACAGCAAGATTCACCATTTTCAGTGTATAGATCTATGCATTTGACGAATGTGTATGGTTGTGTAATTGCCACAGGAGTCAAGATATGTAATAGTCTCACTCTACCAAAATTATTTCAGTCTCCTTTGTAGTCAGCTCCTCTCCTGAGCCACCGCCTTATAACGTTCCTTCTTTTTTTTTTTTTTTCCTGGTAGTATTCTTTGATCTGAAGTCTATTTTGTCTGATATGAATGTAGTCACTTCAGCTTTCCTCTAATTAGTGTTGGTATAGTATATCTTTTTACATCATTTTATTTTGAATCTATACTTGTCTTTATATTTAAAGGGGTTTCATCTGGACAGAATAAATTGCTTGTTAGCCAATCTGACCATCCCTGTCTTTTCATTAGTGCTATGATAGCTATTATTAACTGTTCACTTGACTAAATTGAGAAATATCTAGATGGCTGGTAGAAGAATTATTTCTGTGTGTGTCTGGAAGGATTCTTCTAGAGGAGATGGACCCGTGAGTCAGTGGACTGAGACAGGAAGACTCACCCTCGGTGTAAGCAGACATCATCCAGTTGGCTGGAGGACAACAGACCAAAGAAAGGGATACCCAGTATTCTCTAGCTTCTCTCTCCCTTTCTGCGTAGAATACCTTCCTCTCCTCCTGACCTTGGACAAAAGACTCCAGATTCTTTCAGCCTCTGGATTCTGTGACTTGCAACAGCAGCCTCCTGGAGGCTCTCAGACTTCCCTGGTTCTAAGGCTTTTGACTAAGCCATGCTACCAGCTTCCCTGGGAGCCACACTACTGGCCTCTCTGGTCCTCCAACTTGCAGATGGCCTGTGCTAGAACTGTACCTTTGTGACCATGAGCAAATTTCTCTTAATAAATTATCTTTCTTGTATATGCTATTGGTTCTGTCCCTCTGGAGAGCCCTGACTGATATAAATGCATTTAAATACTTTTATAAGTTATAAATATATAGTTAAATTAAAATCTGCTTTCTTGCTATTTGTTTTCTGTTTGTTCCATCTGTTCTTTGTTCCTTTTGTCTCCTTTCTGTCTAGTTATGATTGAGTAATTTACATAATTCTATTTTATTTCATGATTAGCTTATTATATATATCTTTTTAAAATGTAGTGGCTGCTATAGGGTTTTCAATGCACATCATTAATTAATAACAATATACTTTCAAATAGCATCATACTGCTTCATTTAGATTGCAATTTACAAAACAGCATACTGACAATCTTCCCGCTCATCTTTCGTGCTATTGATTAATGTTATCCATTTTATATTTACATATGATATAAACCCCAAATGCATTTCTACCAGTGCTTTTTAGGCATTCAATGATACTTTAGTGCATTACTGAATGTTTAAAGAAAAGTGATTTAGAGTAGTTAAAAAAGTGTCTTTTAAATTTACTTTCATTTTAACTATTCCTAGAGTTTTTCATTTGCCTGTGTGGGTATAGATTCAAATTTCTGTCTAGTATCATGTTCCTTTGCCTAAAGACTTGTTTGTTTTCTGTTTGATTGTTTTTTGAAATATTTCCTGTGGTGCAGGTCTGCTGATATTAAATTCTTTTACATATGTATACATGTATATTTGTATGTATGTATTCTTTTGTTTCAAAAACTATTTCACTTTCATTTTTGATAGATAGTTTTTAGCATTTCTATTTGATTCTTTTTAATAGTTTTCATTTCTCTGCAAAAGTCCACATCTGTTCATGGCTGTTGACCATGTTTTCCATGAGAAATTGTAATTTATTAATAATAAGTATTTAAAAGTTCCTGTCCAATAGTTCCAATGTTTGGGCCATTTCTAAGTCTGTGTCTGTTAATTGCTTTATCTCTTTCCAGTGGGTTCTTTTTTCTTACTTGTTTGTGAGCCTTCTATTTCTTCTATTGAATGCCACTCATTGTGAATAGCTCCAGTAACAGGGAGAAATAATATATGTGCCTGAAAATAGGCATGCCTTTTTGCTAGACCAATAGTGCATGCAGTTGACTCAGTCTACTCCATATCTGAGCTGGTTTGAGTTTTGTTGTTCCTATTGTTTCCTTGAGTGTATCACAGAGTTTAAATCCTGGAGGGTTATCTTGTGTTTATCACGGGAGCTGGGTTGCCAGAGCGTTTTGCTGAATGTTTCTACTCCACCCTTGGCTTTAAGCCTTCCCTTTGTGCCTGCACCTCATAGTGGGTGTCAATCCTCTTATCTCTCTCACAGAGATAGACATTTGTAGCTTGTGAATTGGGACTTTCTAACCTTATTATAGAAGTGGAAAGGAGTTTCTTTATTGTCCTGCTCTAGCCTCATTCTTAGGCTGGCCTTGTGTCCCTGGGCCTTAGGGATGGAGCTTTGGCAGTCATCCTGCTGCTCACCTCCCTGGCAGGCAAACCCTATCTTATATTTTTGGTAGTTCTTGTGTGGGACTTTCTTGCTGCTCCAGTGATAGGGTTGAGCATGGTTTCCTGTTTCCTTAAAAATAAAAGTTTTTTTTTTTCTTTTTCTCCAGCTGTAATGGATCTTAATTTGTGCCCTGAGGTTGACAGGGCTTACTGCTCTTTCCTCAAGGGCTTAAAACTCTCAGGAAAAGATGGTTCTGCCAGGGCTTTGTGCCTTTCCTGCAGTGGTGGCCTCTCCCCTCCTCCAAGTCATAAAATAAAGTTAGATTTTTATTGTTTTCCTGCCCTGGCATCAGAGTTTCTCATCAACACTAGCTGCGTTCTGCAGAAAAAAGGATGAGTGGGTGCAAATCCCCCTTGTGTTTATGGCTCCATGGATTATATGGTTTTGCACCCACCCACAACCAGCCTTTATCAATTCATTAACAATTTCAGTTAATTTTTTATCTGTTTGTAATGGCAACTCTTCCTTCCATGCTCTGTGCTTGTGATGGGCTTGTGTCTCATTTTTCTTTGAAGATGCATCTCTTTTATTAGATTTTAGGCTACTTGGTTGCCCTGAGAGTTTCAGTCTGTGGTTCAAATAATTACAATTGTGTAGTTCATTCAGGTTTTTGTATTGTAGTTGTTAGAATAAAAGCAATGCTCTTTCCAGCTTTCAGCATCTTAAGTAGTCAGGGAGACCCTAGAATACTTTTTTTTCACAAGATCTCCCTCTGTTGCCCAGGCTGGAGTGCAGTGGTGCAATCTAGGCTCACTGCAACCTCTGCCTCCTGGGCTCAAGGGATTCACCTGCCTCAGCCTCCTGAGTAGCTGGGAATACAAGTGGGCACCACCACGCCCAGCTAATTTTTGTATTTTTTATAGAGATGGGATTTTGCCATGTTGCCCAGGTTGGTCTAGATCTGCTGAGTTCAGGTGATCTGCCTGCTTCTTCCCCGAAGTGCTGGGATTAAAGGCTGTGAGCCACTGTGCCCAGACCCAGGATACCTTTGTGAGTGGAAAAGGATGCTACTAACAGTTATACTGGAAAGTAGTATAAGCAAGCACTGGCCAGGGAAACTGGGAAGCATGGTCATTTTACCTAGGTGGGTCTTTTGTGCTATGCCTCTGCTGCTCACGTAACTCTTCCTTGTTTCTAGTGCCTTGCTCTGCTGGTGAAAATCCTACTCTTTAGTTCATTCTTGATACCACCTCTTCTAAATTGACTTCTCTGATCCGATTTGCCAAACCTGTTCTACAATTTTTGCCTCAATATTTATAAGTGATATGGATTGATCCTCCCTTCCCTTCCCCTATAGTCATGGTTTATTATCATGCCTATAAATATGTATTGAATACATTGATAATCTTTCCTGCTTTGTATGTACTCTAGATATTTGTAAATAAAATATAACTTATGTTACCAAAAAGTTTGAAATAACTCACCTATGACATGGCTATGTTAATTAGCCTAATTTGCTCATTCCACGATATATGCATGCATTGAAGCATCACATTATATGCCATAAAAATACATACAATTATTATTGCTCAATAAAAATAAAATAAAACAAAGAACACACCTCAAACTTTGAGCCAGTCTCTTTGAAGATGAGTGGGATAACTTGTTAATTTTTAAATTGATCTACTTAGCTTTATTATATCATCTTCAGCAAGTTTAGGTTAAATGTAAATCTCTTAAAATTATACGTTTAATCCTGATTATGTTTTTCAACATCATGCGCCATATAATATTCAATTATAATTTATTATTTTTATATATCTTATTTATCTATGACTACTCAGCATTTTTTCCTTCCAACTTGCTACACATATTTTCTAATTTTTAAAATTAATTGAGGAGAAAAGCCACCTCTGGTAAGAAAATAATTATCACATATAGTATTTTTGTTTTCTGTTCTATTGACATCTGCTTTAATCCCTATTAATTCCTTCAACCTACTGTGCTTAGGCGTGTTTATTTTTTCTATGTTCTTGAATTCTCAGTTTTGGTAGGTTTATTTTCATTTTTAATTGGTTAATAGAAGCATTTAAGTTATAAATGTTTTTCTAAACACAACTTTGATTATAAGTTTCATCACATGGTATTGTTTGTAAGTATATAATTGTACTTTCAGTTTTCTCTTTTGATTAAAAAATTATTTAGCAATTAGTTTTAATATTCACCTATTTGCTGTTTCTGTGTATGCTATTGGCATTAATTCTAATCTTATTACATTTTGTATTAGGCTGAGATATCTAAGAACAGGATGCCAAGACAGGATTAATGTACAAATTTTAATTAGAAGACATGCTTGTGTGAAGGGAAACAGGAAGGAAACTGGGCGAAGCTGGGAGGGCTACCATACAGCAATGCAATGCTGACCCTGAGTGAGAGAGGGTGGGAAGTGTTGGCGAAGTATCCTAGACTACTACTGTGCAGTTTTGAAGTTTTGACAGTACTTTTGAGGAGTCCTGGAGTCAGTTAGTTGAAAATGTAGTCCTCAATCTCCCAGGCATAAATCTTCCTAACTATAACAACTGCACTCAGCCTTTGTTTTAGAAGGGCTTGTGGGATCACGACCTTGGTGCAAATGAGGTGATAGATTTCAAAGTATAGCATCCCAGACCTCATTCAGTTATGTGCCCTATGCCTGGATTTCTGTGAGGTGAATTCTCACGCTCACCACCCACCTGATCAGAGTGTATTCTATATTGATTTGTACATTATATTTTTAGATTCTCTTTGGGTGTAGTTCAAATTATATTTTGTAAACTTTCCATGGCATTTATAGTACAATAATTTACATATACTATTAAAAAGGTAGATAAATGTATGAAATAAATATTATTAATTTTATTATTCAATTCCTTGATTTAATGTTTTACTTTTTATCCATTTGATCTGCCAACGACTCAGAGAACTTTTTGTTGTTGTTGTTTTACTCGTGAAGCTTTACGTATTTATCAGTACTCTTGTCAGGGGAACATAAATGTGAACTCACAGTTAACCTGTTTGAATAACAAACATTTTTCTTTGACCCATGGAAAACTTTTCCCATTGAATTCTAACTTTTTCGGTACTAACATTATTAACACGTGCCTTCTTTGTGTTTATTTTATATTTCTGCTTATTCATCACATTTAAACAATAACTTTGTGTTACTTTCTAGTACATCTTTAATAAAGAGCATATATTTCAATTCTCCTTTGGTCTAATATGATGATAATATTTTTGTAAGTAGAGGAGAATAATCTATTCACATTCATGTGATAAACATTAGCTTACTCTAGTCATATTAAGATGTATGTCTTTTCTCATGTTTTGGAGAGACTGAAGTTTATTCTCTCCTTTGCTGTATATGCAACCTTTTTAGTGATTGTGAAATCACCCCTTCAGTTTTGTCCATTTAGTGTTTAGATTCAATTTTAGAAATAAGTTTTTATTTAATTTTATTTCATTCTAGGTTCCAAGATACATGTGCAGGACATGCAGATTTATTACATGGGTAAGCATGTGCCATGATGGTTTGCTGCATCTATCAACCCATCACCTAGGTTATTAAGCCCCACATACATTAGGTATTTATCCTGATATTTTCTCTCCTCCTGCTCCTGAAAGGGCCCCTGTGTGTGTTGTTCCTCTTCCTGTGTCCCTGTGTTCTAATTGTTCAGCTCCCATTTTTATGTGAGAACATGCAGCGTTTGGTTTTCTGCTCCTGTGCTAGTTTGCTGAGGATAACAGCCTCAAGCTCCATCCATCTTCCTGCAAAGGATATGATCTCATTCCTTTTATGGCTGCGTAGTATTCCATGGTACATATGTACCACATTTTCTTTATCCAGTCTATCATTGATGGGCATTTGTGTTGATTCCATGTCTTTGCTATTGTGAATAGTGCTGCAGTACACATACACATGCATGTATCTTTATAGTAGAATGATTTATATTCCTTTGGGTATATACCCAGTAGTGGGATTGCTGGGTCAGATGGCATTTCTGGCTGTAGATCTTTGAGGAGTTGCCTCACTGTCTTCCACAATGGTTGAACTAATTTATATTCCCACCAACAGTGTAAAAAGTGTTTCTGTTTCTCCACAGCCTCACCAGCATTTGTTGCTTCTTGACTTTTTGTAATCATCATTCTGACTGGTCTAAGATGGTATCTCATTGTGGTTTTGATTTGCATTTCTCTAATGGCCAGTGATGTTGAGCTTTTTTTCATATGTTTGTTGGCCACATAAATGTCTTCTTTTCAGAAATGTCTGTTCATGTCCTTTGCCCACTGTTTAATGGGGCTGTTCATTTTTTTTTCATGTAAATTTGCTTAAATTCCTTATGGATTCTGGATATTAGAACTTTGTCAGATGGGTAGAGTGTAAAAATATTCTATCAGGTCCACTTGTTCCAGAGCTGATTTCAAGCCCTGAATATCCTTGTTAATTTTCTGTCTCGATGACAGAAAAGTCTCCCACTATCATTGTGTGGGAGTCTAAGTCTCTTTGTAGGTCTCTTTGTAGGTCTCTAATAACTTGCTTCATGAATCTGGGTGCTTCTGTATTGGCTGCATATACATTTAGGATAGTTAACTCTTCTTATTGATCTCTTTCCCATTATGTAATTCCCTTCTTTGTCTTTTTTGATCTTTGTTGGTTTAAAGTCTGTTTTGTCAGAAATTAGGATAGCAACCCCTGCTTTTTTCTGCTTTCCATTTGCTTGGTAAATTTTTCTTCATCCCTTTATTTTGAGTCTATGTGTGTCTTTGCACATGAGTTGGGTCTCTTGAATACAGCACACTGATGGGCCTTGACTCTCTCCAATCTGCCAGTCTGTCTTTTACTTGGTGCATTTAGCCCATTTTTATTTAAGGTTAATATTGTTATGTGTGAATTTGATCCTGTTATCATGATGCTAATTTGTTATTTTGCATACTAGTTGATGCAATTTCTTTATAGTGTCATTGGTCTTTGTATTTCAGTGTGTTTTTGCAGTGGCTGGTACCAGTTTTTTCTTTTCCATATTTAGTGCTTCATTCAGGAGTTCTTGCAAGATGGGCCTGGTGGTGACAAATTCCCTCATTTGCTTGTCAGAAAAGGATTTTATTTCTTCTTTGCTTATGGTACTAGATACGAAATTTGCTTGGCTAGATATAAAATTCTGGGTTGGAAGTTATTTTCTTTAAGAATGTTAAATATTGGCCCCAAATCTCTTCCAGCTTGTAGGGTTTCTTCTGAGAGATCTGCTATTAATCTGATGAGCTTCCCTTTGTAGGTGACCTGGCTGCCCTTAACAGTTTTTTTTCCTTCATTTTGACCTTTGAGAATCTGATGATTATGTGTCTTGGAGTTGATCTTCTCATGGAGTATCTTACTGGGATTCTCTGGATTTCCTGAATTTGAATGTTGGCCTGTCTTGCTAGGTTGGGGAAGTTCTCCTGGATGATGTCCTGAAGTGTGTTTTCCAACTTGGTTTCATTCTCTCCATCTCTTTCCGGTACCCCAATCAGTTGTAACTTCAATCTTTTTACATAATCCCATAGTTCTTGGAGGTTTTGTTCATATCTTTTCATTCTTTTTTGTCTGACCTTGTCTGTCGGTCTTATTTCAGCAAGATAGTCTTCAAGCTCTGAAATTCTTTCCTCCACTTGGTCTATTCAGCTATTGATACTTGCAGTTGCATTGTGAAGTTCACATGTTGTGTTTTTCACCTCCATCAGGTCATTTATGTTCCTCTCTCACCTGATTATTTTGGTTAACAGCTCCTGTAATGTTTTATCATGGTTCTTAGCTTTGTTGCTTTGGGTTAGAACATGCTCCTGTAGTTCAATGAAGTTCATTATGACCCAGTTTCTGAAGCCTACTTCTGTGAATTCATCCATCTCAGCCTCTGCCCAGTTCTGTGCCCTTGCTGGAGAGGTGTTGTGATCATTTGGAGGAGAAGAGGCACTGTGACTTTTTGAGTTTTCAGTGTTTTTTCATTGATTCTTTTTCATCTTTGTGAGTTTATCTAGCTTAGATTTTGGGGCCGCTGACTTTTGGATGGGGTTCTTGTGAGGACTTTTTGTTGATGCTGTTATTGTTGTTGCTTTCTGTTTGTTTGTTTCTTTTAATAATCAGGACCCTCTTCCATAGGACTGCTGTGGTTTGCTGGCGATGCAGTTCAGACTCTATCCCTTCTGCATCTAGAGGTGTTACTAGTGGAGGCTGCAGAACAGCAAAGATGGCAGCCTGCTCCTTCCTCTGGGATCTCTGACCCAGAGTGGCACTGACCTGATGCCAAAAGGAACACTTCTGTATAAGGTGTCTATCCCTTTTGATGGGGGCTCTCACCCAGTCAGGAGGCAGGGGATCCAGGACCCACTTAATGAAGCACTCTGGCTGCCCGTTGGAGGGGGTGCACTGCATTGGGGGAAATTTCGCTTATCCAGACTGTCTGGATTCCTCAGAGCCAGCAGGGGGAAAGACTAAGTCAGCTGATCTGCAAAGACTCAATGCTCCTCCCACTGCAGACTTTGTCCCAGAAAGATCAGAGTTCTATCCATAAAGCCCTTGCTGGAGTTGCTGAAATTTCCGCAGGCAGACCCCACCCAGTGAGGAGGCATGGGTCAGGGTCCGGCCTAAAAAGGCAGTCTGGCCATGATCTGCCACAGCCACTGTGTTGCACTGTGGAGAATTCCTCCTGGGTCAAAATTGCCTGGTCTCCATGGCACCGGCAGGGGAAAAATGGCATACTGGAGCTGCTGTGGTGGCTGCTGCCTCTCCCCACTAGGAGCTCAGTCATCTTAGGCAGCAGGCAGACACAGTGAACTTGGTAGATTTAGATAGTCTCCAGCCAAATGGCTGCTGAGAGTTTGCATAGCTCTGTGCTTGGGACACAAGACCTGGTGGTATGAGCTCACTAGGGGGATCTCCTGATCCGTGTTTTGCACAGATTTGTATAAGTTATAACTTTGTATGCATTGAGCACCTCCCCAAGTGCACCTCCTTCATCTCCTGGGAACTACCATTCTGTTGTCTACTTCCATAAGTTTGACTATTTTTGATGCCTCATATAAGAGGAATCATGAAGCTTTTGTCCTTCTGCAGCTGACTCATTTCATTTAGCATAATGTCTTCCAGGTCTATCCATATTGTTGCAAATGACAGGATTTCCTTCTTTTTTAAGGTTAAATGGTATTCCATTCTATGTATATGCCTTGTTTATTCAAGTTCTTTGCCCATTTTTAAATCAAGTTATTTGCTTTTTTTTAGTAAGTTTTAGGAGTTCCTTATGTATTTTGGAAGTTAAGCTCTTATTAGACATATGACTTGTAAACATTTTATATCATTTTGTAGGCCAACTTTTCACTTTTCATTATTTCCTTGGCTATACAGAAGCATTTTAGTTTGATATAGTCCCACTTATCTATTTGTGTTTTGGTTGCCCACGCTTTTGGTGTCACATTCATGAAATCACTGCTGAGACCAATGCCAAGAAGCTTTGCCGTATGTTTTATCCTAGAAGTTTTATGGTTGCAGATCTTATGTTAAAATCTTTAATTTATTTTGTGTTAATTTTTGTATATGGTATAAGAAAGAAGTTCAATTTTATTCTTCTGCATGTGGATATCTAATTTTCCCAGCAGTATTTGCTGAAGGGGATTTTCTTTCCCAGTGTGTATTGTTGGCACTCTTGTCAAAGATCAGTTGACCACATATGAGTGGGTTTAGTTCTCTATCCTGTTCCATTGGTCAGTGTGCCTATTTTGTGCCAGTTAAATATATTTTCTTTAAATAATTAGTTTTAATTGTTGTTTTGTCAGTTGATTCCTCAAACTGAGGCTGAGATACATTTATGAGTGTTAGAGGTTGAGAGGGGGTTGTCTATAAATAGGAAAGGAAATAATATTAATCTGAGAGAATCTCCAGAACATAATGCATATCTGACAGCTATGACAAGAAAGGTGAAGGAAGAAAGAAAAGAAAGGTGAAGGAAGATTGATCAAGGAGAGCCTCTGACTGCGATTCAGATCTCACAAAATTTCAGCTGACTCCACCAGGAGCTCCCAAAGATTGCTTTTAAAAGAGTCCTGCATTGGGTAGAAATGGCCAAATCCCAGTATTCCTCTTGTTCTGGGTCATTGGCTGAGGTATGCCCAGGAAGTGTATGACCTTCCCTTGAATGCGGAGAAAGATCTTGAAGGCACTGCGATCTGAAGGCTGTCAGCTCACTACAAACCTTGTTCTCAGACAGCAAGTTCTTGCTCTGCCATGGTTTCTGCACTTGTACGGTATAATAGTGTCCACAGCTATTGTTTACACATTATACAGTTTTATTGTTCATAAAGCTCATTGCCATGCCTATTATAATATGTCTTTCTATACTTAGAATCTTTATATTTTTCATTTTCCCGATTAGCTAGATCAACTTTTTATGCATAATTTTCTTGGTGGGCTTTTGAGGAGTATGTTTTCTGAGTCATGCCAAACTTGAGAAAATCTTTCCATTGCTCTGACAATTGGATCAGGCAGAAGTTTCATGGGTTTTACTGTTTGGCTTAAGTATCCTACAGAAAATGCTCTATTTTCTTCTGGCATGCAGTATTTTAGATGAGAACGCTAATATTTACTTTGATGACCACCTAATTTATTTTCCTTTGATGACCACCTGATTTAATTCTCCCCAGATTTTTGTGGAATTAAAAAATAACTATAATTGTTTCAAAGAGTTCTTCTTAGAAAAAATCCATGCTCTTACATGTATAATAATCTTTTATAACTTTTGCCTGAGTTTTGGTAGAAATTTTGAACTGGTAACTTGGTCTTCCTTTAGCTCAGGGATCTTCGAATATTGTAGTTGGCCACCTTGGTTCTGTCTTTATGTTTATCATTTGTCTATTAGTTTGCCAATTCTCTTGTGCTTTTCTCTGTTATCTTACTCTTCTTCCTTTATTCTTTTTTCTTTTTTTTCTGAGGTCTGGAAAAAATTTTAATATTTTAAAAAGCAATTTTATAAACCATCAAATGTATTGATCACTATCTTCACTGAGTCCTAAAAATTCAGTAACTGTGAATATTTATTAGAGTAAAGAGCTCTCTCAGTGGCTTAACACAATAGAACTTTATTGCTCATTTATATAAAGTCCCTATCAGTGTTTTGGTCAATGAGAAGCTGTGTGTGGTCAGGGACTCAGGCAGTTAACCCCACAACTTCTCATATTGGAGCAGTCTGCTTGCTAGGACCTCAGGCTCCTATCCATTCAGCTAGGAGGTTAAGATAAAGTGGAGAATTACACTGTATTTTTAAATGAACATGTCTGAAATTGATGTACATTACTTCCATTTATATTCCATAGGCTAAAATTCAGTTACATAAACAAGAGAAACAGGAATATGGAGTTTAACTATGTGCCTAGAAATATTAACAACCAGATTTTGTTGAACACGGAGCAGTCTCTCCCATATAATTAATTGTTCTCAGCTAAAATCAAATATCTCTGATCTAAGATTGACTGTCTTATGAAATCACCAACTTTTTAAAAATGTGCCATTTTCCTATAAGTTTATTTTTTAGAGGATTTTTAATAAAAGTAATTCAGCAGAATGATTGTTAGGTTTTTTTGGATAACTGAGTCTTTTCATAGTTCTAATAATCACAGCTTAAAAGGGAGCTCTATATTTGTACCATTGATGATGGAATTTACTCCCAGCCCTCACACGATCATATTCTAAGCTCTTCTTGTAACTCAAGACTAGTCGTCTATAAAATACAGACTCCAGACTCACTTGCCCACAGGAAACTATAGTTTGGAATCTAGAACAGATCCACAGCCTATTTTTATATATAAAGTTTTCTTATAATTGATTTTGTACTACAATGGCTGAGTTGAACATTTGCAATGGATATTGTATGGCCTAAAGCCCAAATATTTACTCTCTGGCCTGTTACAGAAAAAGTTTGCTGATCCTTGGGCTAGAAATTACAGGGTATAGAAAATTAGGAGATGTAAGCCCTCGGGTCTAGAACTGTGGAGAGTAGGTCTGAAGTGGCAATTAGGAGATACATAACCAGGAGGGCAACACAGAATAAGTCTACATTATTCTTAGATTTACTTTCTCCAAGTGAAACTTTCCCCATTCATTCAGTCATTTTCTAATGATATGTTTTCCCTCACCTCTATCACTACTACCTGGGAGTTCATACATGTCACTTAAAATGTGGCTTCAAATTTAATAGTTCATTATATACTTTATTAAAATATATGTAATAGTTTAAAAACCCTGCCAGTATTTTCTCTATATAAATACTTCTTTAAAATGCAGACACTTGGGTATAATCTGATCAAAATTTCCAATTTAGAAATAATGTCACAAATTTTTTCTATATATGCCATATTGAAAGGGAATAAGCAAGTAGAGCTCTCTTTCCTGCCTAAAACTCTTCACACCAATTTATTTCCATTTGCTTTTCAGACAACTGGAAGGAATGGCTTGTCTGTGAATTTTCAATTCAATGTCCAACAAAAATATCAACAGGTTTAGGTTATAAATAATAATCTCCTTTAATAGGCAGACATTAACACTATTTTTAAAAAACAAGATTGGAAATATCTACTGTAATCCCCTTTCTCCCTCATCAGTTAAAAAGAATTCAGGGTTTTAGCCAAAGCAGTTTTTCAAGCATAACTTATATTTATATTCCTCTTAGTTCCATCCTTTGAGCAATAGCATGTGAAGAAAAACTGCTTTAAGTAACAGCTTCTCTGAGCTGACACCTTATTTCTTCCCTGATATCTTATATATATGTATATAATATACACATATATAAATATGTATATAGGAATATATTTTATATGCATACTTTTTTCCTATGACTTTAAAGATGATATTAAAAGTCATGGTTTAATTCTTTAATTGTAGACCAAATCAAACTAAGTGAAAAAATGTAAGAATAATCTTGTAACTTTTAGTTTGTATTTTATATATTAGTTTGTATCTACCCCTTTCATATCCAAATTTAGGCTCTCCTGAAATTCCTTCAGTCTTTCTAAAAGTATGCAAAGTCTTTTATTTCTTCTTTCACAGAACCCAGCTAAGAGCAGAGTAAAGAATGTAATGATAGGAATTTTTTATTTCTATCTCTAGGCTTCCCATAGGACTGTAATATTATATAATGCCTTTCCATAGGACTGTCTGATTCTCATCCCAACTCAGAAGAAGATACTGTAATCAGTGTCAGGCTAAATATAGGAACTTACAAACCTCAGCTTGCCAAATTAAGAACAGAAACTTTTAAGGCTATAATTAAAGGAAATATTTGAGAAAAACTAACAACCCTGAAATCATAGAAAAACTGTTAAAATATTAATTTATATAATTATCTAGTGTAAGAATAGATTTAATGCTTATGTTATTAGCATATGTGACAAGCATAAAATGCTCCCTTTCCACCATCACCAATGGTGTACATGTTCTAATTACTGGCACCTGTGATTATGTTACCTTCTATGGCAAAAGAAACTTTTTAGACGTGATGAAGTTAAGGACATCCAAACAGGGAAGTCATCCTGTATTATCCAATGAATATTGAGCCCAGTCCTATTGAAGTGTCCTCAAAAATGAGGGAAGCAGAAAAGAGGAATTAGAGGGAGATGTGATTATGGAAATATGGGCAGAGAAATGCAACACTGCTGGCTCTGAACAAGGAAGCTGGAGACTGTGAGCTAAAGAATGTTGACAGACTCTGGAAGCTTAAAAAGGCAAGGAAATGAATTATTCCTTAGAGCCCCCTAAAAGGAATACAGGCTTGCTGACACTTTAATATTAGCCCAGTGAAAAACCATGTCAGATTTCTGACCTATAAAATTATAAGATGATAAATTTGTGTTGTTTTAAGCTACTAAGTTTGTGGAAATTTGTTACTTAATAAAAAATTAATGTATCATACATAGTTATCAAAATTCTTTATGTTCCACTGGTTTTGTTGTTCACTAATAATCTTTTTAATACCCTGTTTCTCTGTTTCTATATTTTCTACTTTGATTAAATTCTTAGTCTTGGAGACTAATTATTTGAGAGACTTTTTTCAGGAAGGTCACATATGCGGCATTGTCTAAACCATTCCATATATGAGAATAATTTTTAATTATCCTTGTTCATAACAGCAAATTTATGTTCATAACAGCAAATTTTAACAGTATAAAATTGAATTGTTGGGTCACAATCATTTCCTTCATCCTCTGGATTTTATTTCATGGTCTTTACCTCCAACTCTCTCTCTTTCTTTCCGCTAGGCTACACTGGTTTTTCTTTCTTTGTAGGAAATCTTTTCCTATTTGTAACTTTAAAAAAATATAAATGCAGGTCTCTGTGTTTCTTTTCCTTATATGTAGTTCTTTTGCCCCAAAGACACAAATATTTATTCTGAAAAAAATATTATTTTTTAATATATCTACTCAGTTATTTACTCCTTGAATTTCTATTATTTGTATGTTACATTTCCCTCATCTGTTCATTGTCTCTTTTCTCTCATTATCTTACTTCTTTTTCTAAATATTGTAAGAATTCTCAAGCTGATGTTAATTTAATTTTCCTTATTGTGTATTTTCTTTACTGTGCTTTTATTTAACCATGTTTTTATTCTTTTAAAATCTGCATTCAGGCATTTTGGCTTTTAGATTATTCTCATTTGTTGTTTAACTTTATAAGCATAGTGTCTTCTAAAGAACATGGGTTAGACATTTTCTCAATTTTGGTTTTCTTCATCCTCTCATTTGTACTGATTCTTCAGAATAGGTACTACCTCTTGAATTCAGTGATATTTCTTGGCTTTCTCATCCTAAATTCAAATCCTAAATCTGCTTTTCTCTCAATATATGAACTTAGACAATTTAGTAATTACCTCTAAATTCAAATTCCTCATTTATAAAATATTGACATGTACTGAAAATAATCATATTATGAGTAACTGAAATAACACAAAAAGGAGCTAAACAAGGTGTCATGCACATGGTAATTCCTCAATGAGCACTAGTTGCCATTATAATCACTGTTACATCCTCTTCCTCCTCCTCATCTTCACTGTAGAAGAAGGTCTGTTATTATCTAGGTAGCAGCTGAGGTTGATTTTGTGGCAGTACTTGGATACCTACTTTAATCTAACACATCGAGATAAAAGAAGGAAAAAAGCCATTTAGAGTTACTATAATGTTTCTTTGCCATTTCAGAATTTCATTTCATTGAGACCAGCCTGATTGACAACTGAGCCTGAGGCAGCTACAGCAGAAGATTTATTTCTGGCTATGAGTGTCTTTCCTTTCTTTAATATGGCAACCAGAAATTTGCCGGGGTTTTCTGCTCCAGTCTTTATTTCTCCCACTTGCCTGGACTTGCCCACTTTCTCTTGCTTGAAGGTGATCATAGCCATATACAAGCTCTTTGCCTGAGTTGATAGTCTAAGTTTCTTCTAATGCTTTCACATTATGACAAAACCATAAATGTGAATCTTTTTTCATTTTTAAAAAATTATCAAATCTTGTATCTGTTCATTTAGAATCTATTTAAGGTTCAGTAATTTCTAAAAATAGTTTGCTCTACTAACCTAAAATATCTAGCATTACTCCATTATAATGGAGTGAAAACTAAGCCAAGTTTTTACATCTATTGATTTTTCTTGTATGTTCAACTATAGCTCAATCCCTATGTAAAGTTATAAGGCACTTTAAATAGGCAGTTATATATAGTAGAAATGGAACCCCCCTCAATAATATGAAGCAACCTAAAAGGCATTAAAAAATACTTTCAAAGAAATCTCCTTCAGTTGAGGTTAAACAGATGTTGAATATGTTTTCTATTTTAAACACTATCATTGTGGCGTGCTCAGATTTTTT
This sequence comes from Piliocolobus tephrosceles, assembly GCF_002776525.5. NCBI lineage: Eukaryota > Metazoa > Chordata > Mammalia > Primates > Cercopithecidae > Piliocolobus > Piliocolobus tephrosceles. The sequence goes on along the minus strand of NC_045444.1, from coordinate 66,514,579 downwards.
CCACCTAGCCAGGAATAAAATGATTCAGACTTTTAAATTCTCCCTCTTAAATTACTGGAAGTAATTGTTTTGTGATAAGAAGTTTTTATTTTAGCTCATATATTGTTTTATAATATTCTATCATTTTTCATATCTCTTATCTTTTTTTGAATTTCCACTTAAAGTTAAAAGACTCTGAAATGAACTTTATTGCCAATTCTTTGTCTGTTTTGGTACCAGTATCATGCTGTTTTGGTTACTGTAGCCTTGTAGTATAGTTTGAAGTCTAGTAGCATGCTGTCTCTAGCTTGGATCTTTTTGCTTAGGATTGTCGTGGCTATACGGGGTCTTCTTTGATTCCATATGAAATTTAAATTAGGTTTTTTTTTCTAATTCTGAGATGTCAATGGTAGTTTGATGGGAATAGCATTGAATCTATAAATTACCAGGGAAGAACAAGTTAGGTGAGAGTGTAAGTTTAACCACCGCCTTTTCCTCCAAGCCTCATTATTCAAGGATTTGACTAAGGAGTGAATTTTAGAGTGGATGTTAATGCAGCTTCCTTTTGTTTCATCAGTTAAGGACAGGGCAGCCAAACATATGGCATTAGTAAGGTGGCCTTCCTCACTCCATACCTTCAAATCCAAATAATCAGCAAGTTCTCTTGTTTTCTTCACTCAGTGATTCTGTAGCCTTTTTTCTTTCTCCATGGCACTGCCACTGCTTTTTTTTTTTATAGTCATAGTATTGCTACTAGACTATTATAATGGAGTAATTTGCTTATAGTCTTGCTCAACCTTCTATCCCCAAATCTTCTTTCAAATTGCTGATGAATGAGATTTCAGGAAAGAAGATATGATTAACTCATTCTGTTGCTTTCAGTGCTTCTAAGAATCTCCACTAATTTCAGGATAAAAGTCAAATGTTGTAGCCTTTTGTGATGTAACACTTGCCTGTTGCTTCGCCTCTACACTAACCTTCAGCCACAATGAAATATGTTCATGCTCCAAGACAAAACTTACTCCTCCATATCCAAAAACTTTGTCTCCCTGCCATTCTCTTTTCCAAGAGCACTAAGCACTGACTGAAGAAGGTTGACTAATATCTACTCATCCCTAAGAGTTGTAGTTTGGCTTCTAGATTAATAATACTTAGACATCAAGTAAATTTCTGCATAAATAAAAACTATGAACTTAAGCAACATTTAAACCTTCATCAGAATAGCAAAGAAATATTGTTGCCTTTAGAAAAATTTTAGTGGTTATATAAAATGTTAACCATACACTCCAAATCCTGTGATTACAAATTATTCCTATTTTATGCTTTTCTGTATGTTCTAAGTTTTATGGCCTAGCCACTTAAGTTTATGATGGAAAGAATAATTCTTATAACTTTTTAATGAATGACTAACAGCATGAGAATCTGTCATTATTTTATAATTTCTTTCAAAGTAGTATAAGTGCTTCACAGGTTTTTCATTCATTTTTAATTTGACATCCTTCTCAGGTATGTTGAGGACTGACTTTTTCCTACTTCAAAAGGACAAAGAGTAACTTGCACATCATATCTCAGGGAATCACTGGCAAAGTGGTATTAGTTATGTTTTTCCATCATCCTTTTAGCAGAAACCACTGGCAAGGTTCACAGAATCTCAATCAGTTATCAAGTTGTCACCATTTATTGAGCATCCATGTGATACAATTCTCTGTGTCAGGATATCCAAAGCTAAAGATTGAGCATCCATGTGATACAGTTCTCTGTGTCAGGATATCCAAAGCTAAAGAAGCCTTTCAACCATCTGACACAGTCCCTGCCCTCCATCCGTGTCCCACATCCCTCAGCTGAAACAAGACAACACACAAAATAACGGACACTTTTTAAATGTGCTGGCCAGACAGCGTTCTTGATTGCAGAAAACAGAAACAATAATGGTTACGTTGAACAAAGAAGGAATACATCAGAAAGATCTTGCCTAGATCACAGAATTCATGGAAAGTCTGGAGAACCAAGCTCTGTAAAGAGAACACAGCCAGAATCAAACAACAGGCATGACTACTTAGTATGCCAAATGTAAATCTTATTATCATGTCTTCCCATCACAATGAGAGAATTAAACTCTCTCAATGTGCAAATCCCTTTGGGAGTCTAAAACCTTGAAGTTGTGGCCAGTTGGTGAACCAAGTTTGTGAGCTTACAACTTTAATAATACAGTAATATGGAATTCTCCTGAAAGAGGAAGTGTGTTTCAAGGCTAGGTAGAATTAAAAGAAAACAACGTTTCCTACTCAAAGGCCCATGCAGAACCAACAGATGCATATGTACAAGCTATGGTCCTGAGTGCTGAGAGAAATGCTGGTTGTGATAAAATCAGTCTTCACTCTGGGTTGATCACCTTCTTACTGGAAGATGATGAGGATGCTTGTGACACCATTTTGAAAGGGCAGTGACATAATAATAGAAAAACAAGAGGAGGAAGAAGAGAAGGAAATTGAAGTCAGAAGAGAAAAATGAAAGTGGAGTGTCTTAGACCATTCAGACTTCTACAACAAAAAATACCACAGACCAGGTGGCTCGAAAACAACAGAAATTTATTTCTTACAGTTCTGAAGACTAGGAAGTCCAAGATCTAGGGGTTGGCAGATTCACTGTCTGGTGAAGACTTACTTCCTAGTTCATAGATGACTTATCTTTTCACTGTGTTCTCACATGGTAGAAGGGGTGAGGAAAAACTCTGGGGTCTCTCGTAGAAGGGTGCTAGTTCCATTCATGAGGCCTCCGTCTTCATGACATAATCATCTCCCAAAGGCCCAACTGCCTAATACCATCACACTGGGGATTTAGTTTCAACATACAGATTTTAGGGAGAAACAGTAGATAGCAGAAAGGGAGAGAGAGAGAGGGAGAGCCCCAGGATGGCTATAAACAGAAACAAGATGTAGGGAGAAAAGGAGGATGTCAGAGTCAGACATGTAAACACAAATGGCAAAACAAAATAAAAGAAACTAGCTTAAAATCTGTAGATCCTTGTTCTTTATGGCTATAGGGTCATTATTAATAAGAATTCTAAGATTAGAGAATTCGTACTTCCTAGGATGTATCAGGTAGGCACTTAACAATAATTGTTCCTAATAGAATAAAACACAAATATTAGTTAATTAAACATTTAACCTCATTAAATAATAGCAATTCTGTCAGTGCTGTAGCATCATAGTCACAAAGTGAGGAGTTTTGAGACCAATAAAAGAAAAATATTGTACTATTGGCTTTTATCCCTATCTTTAAATTTTTCAGAATATGTGGTTTTATACATTACCATTTTTATAGTAATGACTATAAGTAGCTTCATAAAATGTTCTACATATTCAAGAGATGAAAATTTGTTTTTAATCTATGTCAGCAGCTTTCTTGATCTTTTTCCTTCTTATCTGAACACCCCTAATTTGGTTTCTTTTGTGAACAACACTTGATTTTATTGCTTATATTTGTTAATATGACAGCACATATTTTCTTAAGCATCTAATAACTCACAATTTTAACTCGTCTATTTTTTTTCTTAGCCTGGAATAGGAGTAGTGGGATTAGAGTGTGGGAAGGGAAATAGGACCAATCCAAGTGACATTTTGTGAAACAAGCCAAATTTATTGGTAAAAGAAAAGATAACAATGATTTACTCAGTCTTCATTATTTTATTAGTCTTGAGATACGTATTATTCAAGGCTAATCATCAAAGTCATAATTGACAAAACTATGTATTCCTATAGATTGCGATTAGTGAGATGGAAGGCAAATTATATTAATATGGGCATTAGGATGTTGCATTAGTTCAGAGTTCTACAAGAAAACCCTAGTAGAAGCAGGGTTATATGAAGAGATTTATTGCCAGAAACTGGCTAGGCAAGTCTATATAATCTGAAGGCCAGTGGGCTGGAAACTGTCAGGCAGGAGCTGACACTGTAGTTCATAGTTGGGATTACTTCTTTCTCTGGAAAGCCTCAGTTTTGCTCTTAAGGTCTTTCAGTGGATTGAATGAGGCCAACTCAGATTATCAAGGATAATTTCCTATACTTAAAGTCAATTTACTGTAGCTATTAGTCACCTCTAAAGAAATACCTTCACAACAATAACTAGATTAGTGTTTGACTGAATAAACAGCCAAGTGGACACATAAAAGTCATGATCACAGATGTTTAGTGAATTAAAAAAGCCTTGACAGAGCTGGAATTAAAAAGTCAACAATATGTACACTAAGGCCTTAGTAGAGTAGCAAGGGTGACTCCAGAGTCAGGGCCAAGGAAGATTTTCTGGATATTCAATGCAATTTTAGAAAGGCATTGAATATTTATTGAATAACCTTGAGATTGGTTAAAAGAGAGAGAGTTGTCTTGAGAAACTCCCAAAGCATATCCCTTGTCAGGGATTAGCAGCAGCAGCAGGTTGATTAACCATCAACTAACTTCTATTTCAGGCTCTGTGCTAAGTGTAACCTCATTTCATCTCACATCATCTTCATGAGTTAGTGTAATTAATGCCTCCTTTCACAGTTCAGGAAACTGAAGTTTAGAGCAGTCCAGGCTTGCCCAGTAAATTAACACTTGTTGAAGCCCCATGGTGCGGTAGAAACATTGCTAAGCCTTTACGTTACTTGATCTTTGTCATATACTTTTACATGTGGAATTCTCTCTCTCATTTTATATGTGCGCATTTTGAAGGCCAGAGAGTTTAAGTAGTGCATCTTGCATTTAGTATCTAGTAAAAGGTGAATTCAATCACAGGTTTTTTCACTCAAAGCCCGTATTTGTTCCACTGCTTGGTAGAGAATCAACGTTCATTTTTTATCCAGGACATTTCTGACAAAAGCAGAACAATTAATACAAAATAATGACGGGGGTGGGGTGAGGAAGGGAATTTTTTCTTAACTGGCTAGACAAGAGAGAAAGTGGGTCACTCTGCAGGGCTTCAGGATTCACGAAATGCTACCATAAATAAGCAGAGAACTAAGGAGTGTGCTGCGTGTCCCCCCGGCATGTAATTTTGTATCTGTGTTAAAGTTTGATCATTAAATATTTTTATTAAATATTAAATATTGATATATACAATACTCATGCATAATTACCCATATATGAGTAATTATTGCTCAAGTGAACAATAAGGCTTATAGCCATGCTATTGTTTTACTACAGGGAATTTAAGCAGCAATACCAGAGAGGTACTGAGAGGTGACAATGTGCTAGCAGTCCTCACTCTCAGGGCGTCCTCAGCCTCCACGTCCACTCTGGTGGCCTTGAGGAGCCCTTCAGCCCGCCATGGCACCGTGGGAGCCCCTCTCTGGGCTGGCTGAGGCCGGAGCCTCCTCCCTCTGCTTGCGGGGAGGTGGGGAGGTGTGGAGGGAGAGGTGCAGGCGGGAACAGGGGCTGCGCTGGCAGGCCGCTGTGAGTTCAGGCAGGCGCCAGCGTGGGCTCTGCCGGCCCCACACACAGAGCGGCAGGCCAGCACCACCAGCCCAGGGCAGTGAGGGGCTTAGCACCCGGGCCAGCAGCTGCCGAGGTTGCCCCAGGTCCCTCAGCAGTGCCTGCGGGCACTGCACTCCAATTCTGGCTGGGCCTTAGCTGCCTCTCCGCGGGGTAGAGCTCAGGACCTGCAGCCCGCCATGTCTGAGCTCCTCCCCCTGCGGTGCGCTCCCACCCAGCCTGAGTCTCCCCAACGGGCTCGGCGTGGCGCCGGGACCCATCCACAGCCCAAGGGCTGAGGAGTGCAGGCGCCCCTAGGGACTTGTGGGCAGCTCTGCCTGCAGCCCCACTGCGGGATCCACTGGCTGAAGCCAGCTGGGTGCCTGAAGCGGATGGGGACTTGGAGAACTTTTATATCTAGCCAGAGGATTGTATGTGTACCAATCAGCACTCTGTGTCTTGCTCAGGGTTTGTAAATACACCAATCAGCACTCTGTCAAAACGGACCAATCAGCTCTCTGTAAAATGAACCAATCAGCTCTCTGTAGGTGGGGCTAGATAAGTGAATAAAAGCAGGCTGCCAGAGCCAGCAGTGACAATCTGGTTGGGTCCGCTTTCACATTGTGGGAGCTTTGTTGTTTCCCTCTGTGGGTTCTTGCTGCATTTGTGAGCTGTAACACTCACTGCAAACTGCAAAGGTGTGCAGCTTCTTTCGTAAAGCCAGTGAGACCACAAACCCACCAGGAAGAATGAACAACTCCAGACATGTGGCCCTTAAGAGCTGTAACACTCACCAGGAAGGGCTGCAGCTTCACTTGTGACAGCAAGATCAGGAAGCCACCAGAAGGAAGAAGCTCCAGACACATCTGAACGTCTGAAGGAATAAACTCCAGACACACCATCTTCAAGAACTGTAACACTTATTGTGAGAGTCCGCAGCTGCATTCTTGAAGTCAGTGAGAATGAGAACCCCCCAGTTCCGGACACAGTACTAATATTAGTAATACAGCAAGCGTTTCTTAACCAGTGTCACAATACATAATTTTTTCATATTCAATCGTGCAGTATAACTTAAGTGTTCTTATTAACAGTGAAGTGCTGCAGTTTGTGAGTAATGTACTTTTTCCCATAAATCAGAGCAGAAACAAGGTTATACCTATGATATCAATCTCTCTAGATTTGGTCTGTCTGAGTTCAGTCAGGAATATAGCCCCTGACACTATTCTAGGAATAAAAGATTTAATACAGAAATTAAAGTTTGTACGAATATGGCAGGAGCTGGATGGTCTATAGATGCTGGTTTCAAGAAGCAATCATCAATAATTTCAGTTCAAAACACTGGAATGGCGGGGAAAACTGGGCATGTGGTGAAACCTAAGACCTTGTGGTGTCTGGCCTGGCCACTCTTGGCCTGCATAGTGGGAGCTGGTGGAGTGGTCTCCAAGGTTGCCGCGCCTGGCAATCTCCCAAGGATAATGGCTTCCTCCTTGCCTTCCCAATCTTCCTTGAGTGTCCCTTTTTGGCAAACTAGCCCAGAAGCAGACAGGAAAGGGAGTTCAAGAAAATAAGTCTCCAGCTTCAGCAGGGAGCAATGGTGGTACTAAGTTGATCACTCACTTGGGTTATTGTATACATTCTTGAGAGAAGGAATGTATGAGGTAAACTAATAAACCAAGAATTGCACATGGAGATGTGTCACCAGTATGAACGTGTTCTTACAATAAAAGAAAAAAAAAAAAAAACAGTTTGAAACACCTGTGATAAAATGTATGCCTGAGCAGCCTATGGCTACTAAAGGCTGATACAAAGCTGTTTGAAATGTAGCACGATAATCTCTTTCATTAGAATGAGATCACATTTTAAATGTTTGTGTTTTCAAGCTGGATACCATGGAGTGAGGGAAGGAAGGAGGTCAGGTCTATCTCCCTATTTTCCAACAGTAGGGGTCAACCTCAGGAGGAAAATAAGAAGCAGCAAACTTGTTTTCTGTAGCAGTGTAACATGCTGCTCTCCTGGGATTCCTACCTGTATAATTTCCCCTGTTACACTGACTGCTGAATAGGAAAGCTTGCTGTTTTCACCACTGCTGTGATGTGACACTGGAAGTCTGGGCAAGTAACTCATTTATTAAACTGGCACCATAAAGTAAATCATTAAAATACAGCACTATGCATTCAGGATATGGTCCCAAACACAGATGAAAAACTAAGATCTTTTAAAATGAGGTAGTATGTACTTTTTAAGTGAGGCAACATGTGAATTATTATTGGTTAATATTTATGAATGCCAGCAGTGTGCTAGGTATTGTATATCACCCTGAGCACATAGTTGTTTATATTGTTTACATAGGGGTGTGTGTGTGTGTGTGTGTGTGTGTGTGTGTGTGTATACCTGGTATCCTACCATAGGGTCACATGGCATATGGGAGAATGGAGCGTATCTCAGAAAAAGCAGATGAACATTATCAATCATAACTAATTTATATTTTTCATGTCTACCAGCTGAAGTTTCATTTTTTATATGTATTAACATTTATATTATACATCAGTGCTTATGAAAATTATGACTGCTTGAAAAAGAGTTAATAAGCTTTCATTGTCCAATTGTAAGTTGCCCTAAAGTGGAACCTCCTTTTTTTGATATGTGAAGTACTCTATTTTTATTGAGATTGTAAGTTGTTGGTGTTGAGCAATCTATTGTAAAGAGGAACAGTAGCTATGTGAGACAATATTGGTCAAAAATATGGTAAGTTGAACAAAATTTTTTAAAATAAAAGAAACCAATAAACCATGTGTCAAGAGCTGTGCTAGGTACTTTCTCAGGTGATTTCCCTGTATAGTTTATTCCACCTTAGAAACACCATATTAAAGATAGTGATCATGGTTTTCAATATTGAAGATCAGCGATTACAAAGAGAGAAATACTACTGGATGGAATGGATTAAAAACTGATTGCACAAATGCACCAACAAGGTCTTTGTAATTAAAAAAGAGCCCCTTTCAACTGCTTTTCTTATGCCATTCCATGGGAGAATTAGTTTTGTGAAAAACAAAATGGTAACAGAGTCTCAGTTCATTTGTTCTGATGCCTAACTTTTAAAAGTTCTTAGAAATCAAGCTATCTGCAATAAGGATGGTTGAATTTCTATAATTTAAGGTACAGATGAGATAAACATTCTCATTATAAGCTCAGGTGCTTATAACTTTTTTTATAGTTCAACAATTTCCCCATGTACTAATTGATTCACAAGACAGTTCTATTACTTCCACAGCTTGGGCTAGATATAATCAAGAAGAACCACTGTGGCACCCAGAAATAAAAGTTAATGGAACTTTTGCTGAGCCACAAAGAGAGTATTTTTAGTGTTTGGCTAAGGGTTCAGTTTCACGCTTGAGAACTTTCTAGTATATCCCCCTTTTCACTGGTTTGTACCACTCACACTTCAGGGAGAGATGGAAGAAACTAAGTCAAGCCAACAGGAGCCATGTCTTTCAAGCCAGAAATACAGCTGCCAGAGAACACAAATGAGGACTTTATATAAGCATAAAGCCAGCAGGGTGTCTGGGGACATCACATTTCATTGCTCTTGTCTGTTTACTACAAGATATAAAAACAGTCATTTGCCACTGGGGAGATGTTTCATGAATTGAATGTTATAATTTTATAATCAGATACTATGACTTTAGGGGACTAAATGAACTTTTCAGAAAGATTATTTTTTTCATCCTGTGTTCCAAGAACAGGTTCCAGTTGTCTTTCAATAAGTGAAAATTAATGGCTTAAGTAGCTCCTGTTAGTGCTTTCTGGCCTGAACAAAGAACATTAGGAGTTCTCTGTTTCTCTCTATCTCTGTCTTGCAAAACAGGTGTTTTTTCTCCTATCATTTCATAACTTCCTTATATGAGTTCTTTATTTTTGTTTATTTTTCCATTGTTTGGAATATAAGACACAACCACTTTTAGGAAGCATGCTTGAGTTGTATAATTCATGAATCATATATTTAAAATGTCTTTTTGTTGTCTTGGCTCACGAAATTAATCTCATGAATGACAACTTGACTGGGCATAGAAGTTATTGAATTACACTTTCTTCTCCTTCCAAATAATTACACACTGCTCTACTTATATTGGCATCTAATATTCCAAGATTGTTGTACCTTTTCCCACTTTACAGGTGACGTATTTCTTCTTTACAGACGCATTCAAGCTCCTTTCCTTAATAAAATATTCAAATAAGAAAAAGTCATTAGTTTGTATCCTAATGTGGATCTTTTTCCTTTATAAAGATAAATGAAATGGAAAACACTGTGATGTTCAAGACATTAAATGAACCAAATGTTGATATGCAACACAAACTAAACTTCAGTGGTTTTATTATAACCTCAGTCAGACTCATAGGCTGCAAGAGAAGACTTCAAACTGAACTAGCAGTAATAATGCAACACTCAGCGTGTTCTGGAGATTGGACAGCTGACAGTCCAGCAACTTGCCTAGTTCATGAATTTTGTTTACTCTCTATTCAGATCTTGCTTACGATCTTATGCCCTAAAATTATCTTAAGACACATCCTAGCCTACAAAATCCTCTAAGTATCTTTTCTTAACATTTTACACTGGAGACTGTGTCAAGGTGGTGCCCTCCCTTATGCATCTATTTCAGAGACTGGGTCTTGCATGATCAACAGGTGTTCCCCTATGTTCTTTGCATGTGGGCTTCAACAGAAATTATCTTTGGGATACAGTTTGCCCTTTGTATCTGAAAACCCATGCTTCTTTTTAAAATTTCACAAAATTTCTGTTGTATTACATTTTTGAATATTTGTATTTCTTTTTTGTCCTATTTTCTTCATGAGGCATACGAATTATGCTTCTGAGTCTCTATTATTTTCATAACTGGCATCTTCTCACTCTGTTCTTATTTCTTTGTCCACCTTTTTAAAAACTATTTGTGATATTTCATTTTGTTTTTCTTTTTCCTCTGGTTTTTTGCAGTATTGATTTTGTTCTCTTTTCTTTCTGAAGCATTGAATATAAAATATTCTTCAATATCTTGGGGAAATTTTTTTCCAACTGTGTGTTTTGACTGTCTTTTGTTTGCCATTTTCTCCTTCAACTTTGTGGTTGAATAATTTTTTCACAGATAACATACTGATATTTTTCTCTCAGTTTTTTTCTTTTCTTTTTTTTTAGTTTAAGTCCTACATGAGTGTCCTACTTGCACAAAAAGAATATAAGTAGAAACTCTTTGACTCTGTCACGTTTTTATCTGATCTTTTATAAATTTTCTCCTCAGAATTGAGGTTAAATTTTTGAATGTTGAATTTCTCTAGTCTGTGTTAGGACTTGGATGCTTGAGGAGAGTACTATGGAAGCTGGGACCAGGAGTACCATTAGTCTTGAAACTTGGTCCCTGTGTTCCTCCCTCTAAATCTCTTTAAACCTCTAGTCCTTCTAAACTAGCAGTATGTTCTGTTCCATGATGGGAATGGAGACCGTCTGGAGGATTTGGCCTGCTTTTGTGCTTTGGCTTCAGCAGGGAAAATTAGCAAGATGCCAAGTGTAAACTATAAATCCATAGTACATTTTGTTTTCTTCAGATGATATTGGTCTTCTATAATTACGAAGGTGGTTACAGGATATTGTTTTATATCTCTTTTCTTCTCACAAACTTAACTTTCAACATGCACTTAGATGTTGGAAAGTCAAGTCAATAAAAATGTCACTGAGTATACTGTTTCTGCTTCAGTCCTGGCTGTCATTTCCGTTTGGCAGCAGGGAAAGATACCACAAATATAGTGTTTCATATTTCCAATTTCATTTGTTTCAAGTTGAGTATCTTAATTATTCAAAAATGTATTGTTTTTCTTTTCTTGTGCCGTACTATTCTCTAGATAGAAAAAGATGTGTCCCAATTACAAGCATCCTGCTAAACTTCTTTCAACCTTGTCTTATGTCCAGCAGGTATTCTTTGGGGTCTGTGCTTTAAATTTGGAGCTCTCCACCTGTTTCAATGGAAATGAAGTCTTATTATTTCACCAATTTTGGTGGATTTGGGAGTGTAACTTGGGACTGCACACCTTTCCCAGAGATCTTGTTGACCACTTTAGCTATAGGATCTATGGTTGCCAGTCCTTCTGGTTATCACCTGACACTGGGAAAATCTACCTTAAGCTATCAATTCCTCATGTCTTTCTAGTATTCTCTTGCATAGAGCCCTACATAAAAATATCCAGAGGGAGGGAGATAGCATGTATTAGTGGACATCACAGAATTTATAGTAGGGCTTCCAGAAAACCATGAAGTCCTTGAAAATGCATACTTTGCATACATTATTCACAATCTTAAAAAATGTCTTTTTTATACTAAGAAGCAGATGTGGATATAAAACTTCTTTTGCATTATATATAGTCTTTGTGTATGTGTGTATATACATAGGGCTTCGGGAACACAGAGTTTCTGAGTCTGTGCAATCATCTTACCTCTTAGGGGCCTAAGAATTTCTTAAACAATGAATATCAAAGTCCTTAACATAACTGGCTGATAAAGTCCAGGCATAAGTCACTATAGCTTTTGCAAGTAAATTCTTTTTATTTTTTCAGTGCAAAAGGGTCTACTCCTATTTCCTTTCTCTGGTTACTTTCCGTAGCTACATGTGGAAAATTTAATCAGCCTCTACTGAGATTGTATAATGCTGCCCCATGGTTCTGCTGTTGAAGTTGATTCTTACACACCTCTGTGGACTTTGCACATTCTGCAGTGACCCTCTTGCTGGCTCCAGTTCTTACAAAGGTTGTAATAGTGTGTGCTGGGGTCCCAGAGATTATCAGATGCCTTAGGTTACACCCACATATTCTGTCATTTTCTTTTCCCAAAACATCATACTATGCCAAAGTGGTTGAGTCTTAAAAGATATACTGGAACAAGTCCTCCTTATTAACCTCAAAATCATTTTATTCAGTTGCTGCCTTGCCTTTCCCTGTCAGTGTGTCTGCGTTGAGACCACCTTAATCTCTCTGGACATGTCTTCCTACAGATTTCTTTTCCTCTAGAAACTGTAGGCTATTTAGCCCCTGTTGAGCAGTGATAAACTTTGCAACTTCCTATGTGATAACTTCCTATGCAACGTAATACTATCCTAAGTGATAACTTCCTATGCAAAGAGAAACTTTTCTGAGGAAGTGAAAACCTTGATAAAATCATAAAAATTCCCATCACGTCTTTTCCTACATGCATATAGTCAAAGGGCACTGCTCATGTGATACCTGAAAGTTGCTACATTCAGGGAAGAGCAGGGAGGTCACTGTGGCTAGGCCAGAGTGATAGAGGTTGAGTAGGTTTGGGATGGGCATCAATGATGTGAGGTAAGGTCTGACAGATTATAAGTGGCTGAGTGAAGGGCTTCTGCTGGCCCATATGGCAACTCTGTGAGACCTGGAAAAAGGTGCACAAAAATTGCATTGTTTGGAACTCAAAAGATAAATGTTTGAGTGGATGAATACCCCATTCATTCCCCATGATGTGGTTGTTTCACATTGCATGCCTGTATCAAAACATCTTATGTACCCCATAAATATATACCCACAACACTTTATTTTTTAATTTTAAAAAAGAAAGAAAAAGGTACACATTAGTCATGCAAACTTTTAACCTCTATTAGCTGGTTCAGCCTAGTGCACACATACACAGTACAAAGCCTATCAACCAAACAGAGCAGCCCAGAGCTTGCATGTCATCATAAGGACGTTATGCTCTTACTCTGAGTCCAAACGGGAAGCCATTGGAAGCTGTTGAGTAAATCAGTGACATGACCTGATTTACCTTTCAAAAGGATCATTTGGGCTGCTCTGCTGAGAAAAGAATCATGGCAGAAGCAAGAAGGCCAGTTGGGAGGATAGTACATAATTTGGATGAAAAATTCTGGTGGCTTGGATTAGGATGTTAGCAATGGAGGCAAAGAGAAAGCTCAGGTTTTGGCAATATCTTTTTTTTTTTTTTTTTTTTTTTTATACTTTAAGTTCTAGGGTACATGTGCATAACGTGCAGGTTACATATGTATACATGTGCCATGTTGGTGTGCTGCACCCATCAACTCGTCAGCACCCATCAATTCATCATTTATATCAGGTATAACTCCCCAATGCAATCCCTCCCCCCTCCCCCCTCCCCATGATAGGCCCCAGTGTGT
>NC_045444.1:66281492-66500570 GCF_002776525.5 Piliocolobus tephrosceles | reverse complement strand
TGCATGTGTCTTTGTAGTAGCATAATTTATAATCCTTTGGGTATATACCCAGTAGTGGGATGGCTGGGTCATATGGTACATCTAGTTCTAGATCCTTGAGGAATCGCCATACTGTTTTCCATCATGGTTGAACTAGTTTACAATCCCACCAACAGTGTAAAAGTGTCGGCGCGCGGTGGCTCAAGCCTGTAATCCCAGCACTTTGGGAGGCCGAGACGGGCGGATCACGAGGTCAGGAGATCGAGACCATCCTGGCTAACACGGTGAAACCCTGTCTCTACTAAAATACAAAAAATTAGTCGGGCGTGTTGGCGGGCGCCTGTAGTCCCAGCTACTCGGGAGGCTGAGGCAGGAGAATGGCGTGAACCCGGGATGCAGAGCTTGCAGTGAGCTGAGATCAGGCCACTGCACTCCAGCCTGGGCGACAGAGCGAGACTCCGTCTCAAAAAAAAAAAAAAAAAAATGCTGTTGTTTGGCAATATCTTGATGGTAGGTCCTATAGGATTATGATAAAAAGAAACATGTCAAAGATGACTAAAATAATAGAATAAGCCATTTTTAATCTTCTCAGAATCAGTCACTGAGTAGATAAATTTGGGAAGTACCTTCAGTGCATTATATTTTAAATTCCTATTTGTTTGATGATAATAATAATATTTCCCTAATTAGTATACTCAGTTGGCATAAGAATCACATGAAATGTTGCATGTCAAATTATTTTCATATGGCAAAATATAATAAATATAATGTTGATTATATGAGAGCTAACTATTGGGCCAGTTTTGGCTTCAAAAATTGTTTTAAAAGAATTAAGTGTGACGCTTCTTTTACTGGCAAGCTTTAGTCCAAGCACAGGAATTGAGAGAAAATGCTATATTAAGGCTAAGTCCAGAAATCCAGGCTGAGATGACCAAAAGATCTGAGGAGTTTCCTGAAAACGTCTAAAGAAGTTCCCAGAAGTTTCTATAGTCCTGCCATGGCTGTGCTATTATTCCCATCTGCAGCCATGAGCTATATAGATGTGCACAAATGTTCATGTGTCTTCTGGATTCTTTCCCTTCCAGTCTATGCCTTAATAACCATCCTCAATTGTCTCTTCGATTTCTGTATTTGCCAGAGAAAAACATACAATACAGACTTGTCCCCTTTTATAAAGGAATCCAGACTAGTAAATATTGCTAGTGATACTTCACAGTGAACATTAGCCAAATATTTAATATTTAGTCACAGAGTAAATTCCACATCTCCAAAATGTGGAAGATTTAAAATGCTTAACTAGCTTTTAGGGTTACTGTGAAAATTCATTAATGGAAAGCCTTGGGGAAAAGTGTTTATAATACACTTGAAAAGAATAATTACAATGAAAGGCATATTTAGCAGGCATGTAGAATGTGGTTTAATTTCTTTTGGTTATAAAGCTCATCACTGTACATAAAAACCCAGCTTTCTCATGAATGGATAAGCCAGTTAGAAGAACTCTTGGTAGTCAGTTCTGCAAGATATTATATTCAGTAATTAATTTTACAGTAACTGGTTCACACATACAAAGCAGTCCATTTGCATAAAAAATTACTGCTTAAATGACAAATCAATTATTGCACACAAAGTCAATTATTATACACTTGTTTAAAACCGAATATCATAATTAAAATTTGAGTAATTTGCTGTTTTTCCTATTGCAACACAGTACAGTAATTAGTATTCTAGCTCTGTGAGATTAAGTATCTCTATAAAGTCATTAAAATAAAAATCCCTAAATCTAATGCATAGTAGATGCATGATAATTGTAATGATTCAGGGAACGTTTTTTTTTTTTTTTTTCTTTAAAATAGAAATGATCACTGAGTTTCCATCTTGTTTCAAAACTTTATGACTGAGTCTACATGGCTATTGGTTAGCACTGTTTTTTTCTGAAACAAAAGTGAGGGCAAGAACTGAGAATTGCAAATCTGGAGAGCAAATGTCTTTCATATTGAAATAAATTCACCTACATAAAACAATTGAAATTGTTTAAAAGAAAGCATCAGTTGGAAGGTTCCAAGATGGCTGAACAGGAACAGCTCCAGTATACAGCTCCCAGTATGAGCGATGCAGAAGATGGGTGATTTCCACATTTCCAAGTGAGGTACCAGGTTCATCTCACTGGGGCTTGTCAGACAGTGGGTGCAGCCCACAGAGTGTAAGCTAAAGCAGGGCAGGGCATTGCCTTACCCAGGGAGTGCAAGGGGTCGGGGAATTCTATTTCCTAGCCAAGGGAAGCTGTGACAGACGGTACCTGGAAAATTGGGACACTCCCACCCTAATACTGCACTTTTCCAACAGTCTTAGCAAATGGCTCACTAGGAGTTTATAACCTGCCCCTGGCTCAGAGGGTCCCATGACCACAAAGCCTCGCTCACTGCTAGTACTGCAGTCTGAGATCAAACTGCAAGGCGGCAGCGAGGCCAGGGAGGGGCATCCGCCATTGCTGAGGCTTAAGTAGGTAAACAAAGTGGCCGAGAAGTTCAAACTGGATGAAGTCCACTGCAGCTCAATGAGGCCTGCCTGCCTCTGTTGACTCCACCTCTGGGGGCAGGGCATAGCTGAACAAAAGGCAGCAGAAACTTCTGCAGACTTAAACATCCCTGTCCGACAGCTTTGAAGACAGTAGTGGTTCTCCCAGCACAGAGTTTGAGATCTGAGAACGAGCTGACTGCCTCCTCAAGTGGGTCCCTGATCCCCGAGTAGCCTAACTACACCTACCAGTAGGGGCTGACTGACACCTGATACAGATGGGTGCCCCTCTGAGATGAAACTTCCAGAGGAAGAATCAGGCAGCAACATTTACCGTTCTACAATATTTGCTTTTCTGCAGCCTCCACTGGTGATACCCAGGCACACAGGGTCTGAAGTGGAACTCCAGCAAATGCAACAGACTTGCAGCTGAGGGTCCTGACTGTTAGAAGGAAAACTAACAAACAGAAAGGACATCCACATCAAAACCCCATCTGTACGTCACCGTCATCAAAGACCAAAGGTAAATAAAACCACAGAGATGGGGAGAAACCAGAGCAGAAAAGCTGAAAATTCTAAAAATCAGAGCACCTCTTATCTTCCAAAGGAATGCAGCTCCTCACCAGCAATGGAACAAAGCTGGATGGAGAATGACTTTGACAAGTTGAAAGAAGAAAGCTTCAGATTATTGGTAATAACAAACTTCTCCGAACTTAAGGAGGATGTTCAAACCCATAGTAAAGAAGCTAAAAACCTTGAAAAAAGATTAGACAAATAGCTAACTAGAATAAACAGCATAGAGAAGACCTTAAATGACTTAATGGAACTGAAAACCATGGCACAAGAACTACATAACGCATACACAAGCTTCAGCAGCTGATTTGATCAAGTGGAAGAAGGGGTATCAATGATTGAAGATCATCTGAATGAAATAAAGCCAGAAGGTAAGATTAGAGAGAAAAAGAGTGAAAAGAAGTGAAGAAAGCCTCCAAGAAATTGGGACTACTATGTGAAAAGACCAAATCTACATCTGATCGGTGTACCTGAAAGTGATGGGGGAGAATGGAACCAAGTTGGAAAACACTCTTCAGGATATTATCCAGGAGAATGTCCCCGACCTAGCAAGGCAGGCCAACACTCAAATTCAGGAAATACAGAGAATGCCACAAAGATACTCCTCGAGAAGAGCAACTCCAAGACACATAATTGTCAGATTCGCCAAAGTTGAAATGAAGGAAAAAATGTTCAGGGAAGCCAGAGAGAAAGGTAGGGTTACCCACAAAGGGAAGCCCATCAGACTAACAGTGGATCTCTTGGCAGAAACTCTGCAAGCTAGAGAGTGGGGGCCAATATTCAACATTATTAAAGAAAATAATTTTCATCCCAGAATTTCATATCCAGCCAAACTAAGTTTCAAAAGTGAAGGAGAAATAAAATCATTTACAGACAAGCAAATGCTGAGATATTTTTTTCACCACCAGGCCTGCCTTACAAGAGCTCCTGAAGGAAGCACTAAACATGGAAAGGAACAACTGGTACCAGTCATTGTAAAAACATGCCAAATAGTAAAGCCATCGATGCTAGGAAGAAACTGCATCAACTAACAAGCAAAATAACCAGCTAACATCATAATGACAGGATCAAATTCATACATTACAATATTAACCTAAATGTAAATGGGCTAAATCCTCCAATTAAAAGAAACAGACTGGTAAATTGGATAAAGAGTCAAGACCCATCAGTGTGCTATATTCAGGAGACCCATCTCGTGCAGAGACACACAAAGGCTCAAAATAAAGGGATGGAGGAAGATCTACTAAGCAAATGGAAAACAAAACAAAACAAAAAAGCAGGGGTTGGAATCCTAGTCTCTGATAAAACAGACTTTAAATCAATGAAGATCAAAAAAGTCAAAGAAGACCGTTACATAATGGTAAAGGGATCAATTCAACAGGAAGAGCTAACTATCCTAAATATATATGCACCCAATACAGAAGCACCCAGATTCATAAAGCAGGTCCTTAGAGACCTACAAAGAGACTTAGACTCCCACACAATAATAATGGGAGACTTTAACACTTCACTGTCAACATTAGACAGATCAACAAGGCAGAAAGTTAAAAAGTATATCCAGGAATTGAGCTCAGTTCTGCACCAAGTGGACCTAATAGACATCTACAGAACTCTCCACCCCAGGTCAACAGACTATACATTCTTCTCAGCACCACATCGCACTTATTCCAAAATTGACCACATAGTTGGAAGTAAATGCCCTCTCTCACCACTCCTATTCAACATAGTGTTGGAAGTTCTGGCCAGGGCAATGAGGCAAGATAAAGAAATAAAGGGTATTCAGTTAGGAAAAGAGGAAGTCAAATTGTCCCTGTGTGCAGATGACATGGTTGTATATTTAGAAAACCCATTGTCTCAGCCCAAAATCTCCTTAAGCTGATAAGCAACTTCAGCAAAGTCTCAGGATACAAAATCAATGTGCAAAAATCACAAGCATTCCTATACAGCAATAACAGACAGAGAGCCAAATAATGAGTGAATTCCCATTCACAATTGCTTTAAAGAGAATAAAATACCTAGGAATCCAACTTACAGGGAATGTGAAGGACCTCTTCAAGGAGAACTACAAACTGCTGCTCAACGAAATAAAAGAGGACACAAACAAATGGAAGAATATTCCATGCTCATGGATAGGAAGAATCAATACGGGGACAATGGCCATACTGCCCAAGATAATTTATAGATTCAATGCAACCCCCATCAAGCTACCAAAGACTTTCTTCACGGAATTGGAAAAAACTACTTTAAAGTTCATGTGGAACCAAAAAAGAGCCCACATTGCCAACACAATCCTAAGCCAAAAGAACAAAGCTGGAGACATCACACTACTGGCTTCAAACTATACTACAAAGCTACAGTAACCTAAACAGCATGGTACTGATACCAAAACAGAGATATAGACCAATGGAGCAGAACAGAGCCCTCAGAAATAATACCACACATCTACAACCATCTGATCTTTGACAAACCCAACAAAAACAAGAAATGGGGAAAAGATTCCCTATTTAATAAATGGTGCTGGGAAAACTGGCTAGCCATATGTAGAAAGCTGAAACTAGATCCTTTCTTTACACTTTATACAAAAATTAATTCAAAATGGATTAAAGACTTAAACGTTAGACCTAAAACCATAAACTCTCTAGAAGAAAACCTAGGCAATACCATTCAGGACATAGGCATGGGCAAGGACTTCATGACTAAAACACCAAAAGCAATGGCAACAAAAGCCAAAAATGACAAATTGGATCTGATTAAACTGAAGAGCTTCTGCACAGCAAAATAAACTACCATCAGAGTGAACAGGCAATCTACAGAATGGGAGAAAATGTTTACAATCTACCCATCTGACAAAGGGCTAATATCCAGAATCTACAAAGAACTCAAACAAATTTACAAGAAAAAAATCAAACAACCCCATCAAAAAGTGAGTGAAGAATATGAACAGACACTTCCCAAAAGAAGACATTTATGCAGCCAACAGACACATGAAAAAATGCTCATCATCACTGGCCATTAGATAAATGCAAATCAAAACCACAATGAGATACCATCTCACACCAGTTAGAATGACGATCATTAAAAAGTCAGGAAACAACAGATGCTGGAGAGGGTGTGGAGATATAGGAACACCTTTACACTGTTGGTGGGACTGCAAACTAGTTCAACCATTGTGGAAGACAGTGTGGGAATTCCTCAAGGATCTAGAACTATAAATACCATTTGGCCCAGCGATCCCATTACTGGGTATATACCCAAAGGATTATAAATCATGCTGCTGTAAAGACACATGCACATGTATGTTTATTGCCGCATTATTCACAATAGCAAAGACTTGGAACCAACCCAAATGTCCATCAATGAAAGACTGGATTAAGAAAATGTGGCACATATACACCATACTATGGAATACTATGCAGCCAGGAAAAAGGATGAGTGCATGTCCTTTGTAGGGACATGGATGAAGCTGGAAATCATCATTCTGAGCAAACTATCCCAAGGACGTTCTCATTCATAGGTGGGAACTGAACAATGAGAACACTTGGACACAGGGTGAGGGAACATCACACACTGGGGCCTGTCATGGGTGGGGGGACAGGGAGGGATAGCATTGTACCACAAACAGCTCAGTAGGGGAGACCCTAACCCAGTGACGCTAGAGGAATTAAAGACACACACACAGAAATATGGAGGTATGAAGTGGGAAATCAGGAGTCTCACAGCCTTCAGAGCTGAGAGCCCCAAACAGAGATTTACCCACATATTTATTAACAGCAAACCAGTCATTAACATTGTTTCCATAGACATTAAATTAACTAAAAGTATCCCTTATGGGAAACGAAGGGATGGGCGGAATTAAAGGAATAGGTTGGGTTAGTTAACTGCAGCAGGTACATGCCCTTAAAGCACAGATTTCTTATGCTATTGTTTGTGGCTTAAGAATGCCTTTAAGCAGTTTTCCGCCGTGAACAGGCCAGGTGTTCTTGCCCTCATTCCTATAAACCCACAACCTTCCAGTGTGGGCGTTAGGATCATTATAAACATGTTACAGTGCTGCAGAGATTTTGTTCAAGGCCAGTCTTGGGGCCAATTTATGGCCAGATTTTGGAGGGCTTGCTCCCAACAACATTTGGAGATATACCTAATGTAAATGATGAGTTAATGGGTACAGCACACCACCATGGCACATGTATACATATGTAACAAACCTGCACATTGTGTACATGTACCCTAGAACTTATATATATATATATATATATTTTTTTTTTTTTTTAAAAAAAGCATCAAAGAGAGATTTATTGTTGAGTGTTCTCATTGGAACATGAAACCCCTAGTGAACAAAAGATGAGCATTTAGTTAGTTTTAATTCTGCAGAAATAGTCTGTGAGTGAAAAACATTCAAAACGCTAGCAGAGTCATTATGAACAGATAAAAGAGACTGCAAGGAACTATTAAATAAGTTTTCACTCAGAAGAGGCCCACAGGCCCACATGACCATAAAAATCAGGTAAGACACAGGTAATGAATTTTTTCTAGAAGCTGACCTCCTCTATCACTACTGCCCTGTTCTAAGCCACCATCTTCTCTCACCAGGATTACTGGAATAGATCCAAAACTCCCTAAAAATAACTTCCTAACACCCTTCTAGTAGTTCAACAAAACTGCCAGCATGACCAAATTCACCTGTCTGCACACTCTCATCTCCCTTTCGGTACATGCTAATGTGTCTGTTATGATCTAGCTGGCCCTACATGGCCTGGCCCACCACCGTTCTGAGTTCATCTCCTACTACCTTCTAGTTCACTCACTGCACTCTGGCCTTCTGGCCTTCTGGCCTCCTGGCCTCCTTGCTCCTGCCTCTGGGCCTTTTACCTGTGTTTCACTGGGCCTGCAAAGCTCTTTTCTTCGCTCTGTGTTTGCTCCCTTTCCTCCTTCAGATCCCTGTTGGAATGCCCCCTTATCACAGGGCCTTCTCTTATACACCATCCCAGAATGCTCTATCCTTCTATTGTTTTCTTATTTTGAAATGTCACTTAATCAAAACAATTAGGTTTTTTCTTTTTAATATTAGAAGGGATAATGTCTGTGTGTATGGAATAAAGGATTCTAATATGATCTTCCTAAGTGTCAGTGAATCACCATGTTGTTCTGCTCCCAAGTTTACCTGGATGATTGGAACCTGGGTTTTATATCCCAGCTACCAAAACTTACCAATGAGCACTTACTAATATCTCACAATGGCTGAAATTAATTGTCCCTTGTAAGGCTCTGTGCTTTCCCCAGCTTCTATTAAAAAAAAATTGTGGCCGGGAGCAGTGGCTCATGCCTGTAATCCCAACACTTTGGGAGGCTGAGGGGGATGGATCATGAGGTCAAGAGCTCGAGATCATCCTGTCCAACATGGTGAAACCTTGTCTCTACTAAAAATACAAAAATTAGCTGGCCATGGTGGAACGAACCTGTAGTTCCAGCTACTTGGGAGGCTGAGGCAGGAGAATCACTTGAATTCAGGAGGTGGAGGTTGCAGTGAGCCGCGATCGTGCTACTGCACTCCAGCCTGGCAACAGAGTGAGACTTCCTCTCAAAAAAAAAAAAAAAAAAAAAATTTATTTTTCTGTCTCTATGGTCCCACAAGAATATAAACTTCACTAGGGCAGAGACTTTTTGTTCATTGCAATATCTCAATCATCCAGAACACTGTCTGGCATTTTGGAGACAGTAATATTTTGTTGAATGAATAAATTAATGATCATATTAATAACCATATACTCCAATCCAATACCAACTTCAGTGTAACTATCTTGAATTTAAAGAGTCATGATGAATCGATCACTGCAAAAACTACCACTGTTTCTTATTCATTCATTCTTTTGACAAGATATTTTTTATTACCTACAATGTGTTAAGACTTTTATAAGCACGGGAGATATAATAGCAAGCAAAACAGATAAACTTATGCCATAAAATGTGTATTCTATTGGAAAAAAAAAACAGACAATACATAAAAAAGAATATATGTTATAATGCTGGGTAGTGATAAGAACTATGAAGAAAAATGAGGGAGGATAAGGGGTTAAATATTCTCCAGGGGTGCTATTTGAGAAGACATGGTGAGGGAAGTCCTTTCTGAGGAGGGGGCATTTGAGTAGAGCCCTGAGTGACATGTGAGAGTGAGCCAAGAGAGGATCTGGAGAAGAGCTGCCAGATGAAAACTATGGGATATACCAGGTGGGCGGGGAGGCTGGCATATTGAAGCACAAAAAAGGCCAGGGTCACAGGAGCAGAGGCCCAGTAAGGGTGAGAGGAGAGGGCGGCCAGGGGCAGATTTTCTAGGATCCTTGGATACTATTCTCAGTGTGCTGGGAAGGCATTCAAGAGTTCTCAGCAGGGGAGTAACTACATCTGACTTATCTTTTACAAAAAAGGCTCACTCTGACTGTTGCGTAGTTTGAAAGAGGGCAAGTGCAGAAGCTAGAAAAAGCACAGAGCCTTACAATGGATAATTAGTCTGAGCAGTTGTAAGTTTTTACTAAGAGCTCCTTGGTAATATTTAGGAGTTGGGATATGCAACCCAGGTGGCCAATTACCCAGGTAAATATGGGAGCAGAAGAGCATGCTGATGTGATCCTCTAAGCCTCACCATCACAGTCATTTAGGCAGCTCAAATTAGAAGTCCAGGATTCAAAACACCCATGGCTTATTGTCCCTAATATTGAAAAAGGAGAATAAAAAATCCACAGCCAGAAATGCAGTATTTTTCAATCCTTCAACTACAAAAAGAGAAAAATTGGATCAGCAGAAACAACACATGAAAGTAACCACCCAGGTCCACCCATTCCCTAGGGAAATATGTGGCCAGATTGGCCCCATGAGTCACATATAATCACCTAAACAGGACATTCATGGAGGATGCCACCCTTCACCCCAAAGGAGCAGTTAGATGAGTGACAGCATTGGTCACTACAGAAATCCATTTTTTCTTTCACTGTCCTAATGTACAGTTTTCTTCTTTCTCCTTACTATTTCCTCTGTTAAATATAAGTGTCTGAGGTTGTTTTATAATAATAATAAAAAAAAAAACCCATGAAACTCTGCTTCAACTATTGTAATTTATTCCCCTACAGTTAAACATCTGGTATTTTAAATCTATGTCATTTATTTACTTGTGGCATAATCATATTGACCATGACCTAGAGAGGAACAGATAAGTTAATGAAATGCAGAAGTACCATAGACTCACCAGACCATGACTACTGAAAGGGGTGGTGTTTATGTTTTTGCCCAAATTATGATTTGAAGCCTCTACCTGGCTGAAATTCCATGTAGTATCCCCTCTTCAAGTGTTTCCAATTATTTCTAGAAGGGCTTGTTGATCTCTTAAGACTGGAATGCATATTTTAGTAATAGGCTTCCTTGCTTCTGGGAAACTCATTCTCTGTGGATAGGGGGTACAGGGGAGTATAGCACAGCAATTACAAGCTCAGGTTCTGAATTCAGACTCCCTGACTTTGAATTCTAGTTTTCTCACTTATAGCTACATGGCACTGCACAAGTTACTTAATCTCTGTATCTGTTTCCTAATTTATAAAGCAGAAATAATACTACCTCCCTACCTCCTAGTAATTACCACCTCATTGTAATACTATGAGGAATAGTTGAGATACAAGCTGAGTATCCCTAACCTGAAATGCTTGGAAGCAGAAGTGTTTCAAATTTGGAAGTTTTTTTTTTTTATTTTTTGAATTTTGGGATATTTGCATTATTTTAACCAGTTCAGCATCCCAAATTCAAAAATCAGAAATTTGAAATGTTCCAGTGAGCATTTCCTTTGAGCTTGGAGCTCAAAAAGTTTCAGAGTTTGGAGCATTTCAGATTTCAGGTTTCCAGATTGGGGTACTCAAAACCTGTATCTATAAAACCTGTACAACAGTGTTTGACATCCGAAAAATGATGGGCTAATATTGTCAGCCATTACTATTGTGTCAGGGAAGGCAGATGATTTCTGCCTCGTACTCCTGTTGATGGTGCCATTTTGAGAATGACAACGTCTAGGCCAAGTATCCTGTATCCAGGTGTTCCCAAAGCTACCCTTGGTTAGTGTTAAATTCCGGACAGAGGCAGGAAGATTAACTCTCCTTTAAACTCTTGGTCAGGTCTTGCCTCCTGGGCCCCAAACAGAACTACTTGGATCTATCACCTTATCAAGTTTCTGGCCAGTGGTGAACAGTTCTGTTTGTTTCTAATTCTCTCCTCCGTTTATGAGAATTCAAATCGAAACCTTGTGCCTAGACAGGTAGGGGAGTTGTTTTCAGCCTAACCGCTGTTTCCGCAGAGAACAGATCTCATAGCATCCTCTTCTTTCTCCTATTGGTTTTTACTTTTAGCTAAAACCCTCCCCCTTCCCTTAATTGGTAAACCAATGCTTTTATGCATAACCTTAGAACATGCAGAAGGAATGAGGGAGAGGAATATTTTCTACACTGTCAGTGTCTGGGTCTAGTTCAGCCAGGTAAATAGGCCCTATATCGATGTTGGAGTTTTATCTCCCTTGTGGGGTCAGATTTAGATGGCCCATGGTTATCTGATTTAAAAGGTATAACATGTTCATTAGAGAAGGCCAAATGTACATTTAAAAACATTAAGGCCAAATATATATGGCTCAAGTGCAATAAGAATTCTATTTCTTGCTCATGTAACAGTCCGAGGTAGATGTAACTGTTGGGCATGTCACCTCCACTCAGTAATTCAGGCAATGATCTAGATTTCTTTCCTTTTGAAGCTCTAGACTTCTCTATCATTTAGATCTAGCTCTCTAAAGAGAAAATGTAAGCCTGCTTCTCTTAGCACAAAACAGCACGCTTCTCTTCCACACACAGTCCACTATGAGTTAGTCATATCTACCTGCATGGTCTGCCAAAGGCATTCTCTGTGAAAGGGAAAACATCTTTCAGTGGGCATACAGTTATCTCCACGTACAGAAAAAACAATTCTATATTTTATCAGAGTCAAATAATCAAAATGCGTTAACTTTTCATTCAACTTCAGAGCTGGTTTACTGAAAATTAAAACCCACTAGTGAGTGATCAGGCAAAACTAAATTTTTTAAAGGATAACTTTAATCAGTATATTTATTCCTCCTGCCACATTCTCCACAAGGAATTGTAATTTAAATAAAAGAAAATATTTGCTGACAACAATTATTAAGTCCTCCTTCCAGAAATCAAATCTAGTAAAATTTCACCTTGATTCTAGAAGAAGTAAAGAAGTAAAATGGGGGAACTGAACACCCTCCCACACCAATGTTTTTTAACCTTTTCCATTATTCAACTAAGGACTCACATTAAATCTCTGGCAAGTTTGAGAAGGTGGTAAATACCCTGACTTCATGGTACTCATTAGCAATATTTTTAAAGACTACTTTAAACTTTAATAAGCTAATTCAATTCATGCTCAGGGAGTTGCTGGATTTCAATGTGCTAAACAAATACCCCTGACTCAGGCAGCATCTTTTTCTACATTACTAATGCATTACGCATAAGCTTTCCTAATATTGGTGCCACTGTGCAAACAGTACTGTCACTTAGAGCCACGTTCACCTTTTGTAAACAAATGATTCAATTAATAAACCTCACCAGGGAATAGTACTTTTGACTTAAAGGTTGCCTTTCTAAGATTGCTTTATAAAACAGTCTTCACGTTCCTGGAGCTTATGACCTACGTGCATTTCAGGATTTGCTAATGAACTGCTCAGCTGCTGAGTTGAGTAAATATAAAAGGCCATTTCTCTTTGCTCTTTTCACACCATTTAATTGGAACAAGTATGTTTTTGGTCTGATTCATACCACTTTCATGTACTAGAAACTTGTGTGTATAAAAATTTGGTTGAAATGCTACAGGTGGTAGGGGTCACATTTTTTAACGTGATTGTTTTAATTCTACAGGACGAGGATTAATAGATCAGGAGTGACATGATGGATTTGTCTGAAAATTACATTCCAACCTAAGTGAGTTTTAGCTCCCATAATGTGTCTGTTCATGTTTCTAAAGCAATTATTTTCCAAGTAGAATGCACAAGGTGGCCCAAGGGTGTTAAGAGAGATTGTGTTAGTCAAGACTCTTTCTGGCTGCAAGTGATAGAAACACTTCTCAAAATGGATTAAACAAAAAATGGAATGTATATGCTCACGTATATGAAATGTCTAAGGTTGAGCTGATTTCAGGCAAGGCTGGTGTATTACTGGGCATCTCAACAGGAAACAGCTGGCATGCTTATATTAAAATAACCAGAACAGTTTATATACACAAGGAGCGTTGTGAAGATATGAGAGTAGTGAATGAAAATGAGCTAGAACAGTAACCCAGGGTTAGCAGAAGAATGGTTACCACCTATAAGCCCAATTATATGAGAGGAAGAAGTTACCAGAACCTCAAAAGAGCCTGACAGAGCCAGCCTGAGACAACCCTATAGAGAGACCCAGAGGATTAAATCCCTCACCTTACCTCTGCTGTGGCTCCCCAGTGCCCAACCCCATCTGAAAACGAGAGAGGCACTCTATGTGGTCTCCACAGGTCAGCCTCCTGGGTTGAACTTCTGGGGAGAAAGGTGCAGAGCAGTTCTGTTCCACACAGCTAGGTATGATACCCTCAGGACTGGGCTGCCATCTCCTGGATCTTTTCTGTTCTCTCTTGACATTACTAGTAGACATGCTTTCTTTTCCCTCATAGTGACAAGAAGATCACCAGCACCTCCATGACTAAATCCTAACAGCCTAGCTACCCTGAGAGGGTTTCTTTGTCCTAAAAGTTGAATGGAAGTCGCAAGTCCCCAGATAAGGTCAAAAATCCTTCCCTGAACCAATCACTGAAGGCACAAAGTAGAATACACTCAAAAGCCAGCTTCGCTTATGTGCCAAACTCTGGAGTTGGAATGGATTCAACCATAAGTGAACCAAATGAATCAAGTTAGAGAAGACTGGGGCCTCAAAACAAAAGATAGGGTATTATCATCAGAAGAAAGAGAAGCTGATGCTGGAGAGGTGGATCCACTGAATATACACCACTTCAGAGATAAAAGCTGGAAGTCATGTGCGAGCAAATCCACTCCTGGCACCCATTAAGCACAATAGTTTCTTTGCCAAGATCCATCCTGAGAAATGTTTTTCCTTGGGGTACATCCACTAGAGAATCTGAGTACCTAGTTTTTTGTTTTTGTTTGTTTTTTAAATCATTTCTGAGATGCTGATTCTATCAGTTTAATTCTTTGTTACCTGTTCTTTTCATGGGTGGAAAACAGCCCTCTTCTCCTCTGAGAGGCATATGAATGAGGATGGATGATATTGTTTTGGAATTCTTAAAATGGAGCCCTTAGAATTCTAGGGAATTTAGTTATAGACCTTATGGTTCTTGTGAACACTTACAATTATATAGAAAATAAACATTTTCATTTTTAAGGGGTAAGAATCTGTAGCTTTTCTTAGATTTTCAGAAAGGTGATCCCAAAATAGCTAATACCCTTTGCTGGCTCATGCCCTTTCATGAACACATATTCTTTGTGATGACTCAGTTCCTACAGAGAACAGCTAGAATGATGCATCAAGGTCTGAGTTCAAGAGAATCCAAATCATTGCTGTAAGCAGAAAAAACTACTGTGTGAAGAGATAATCATGGTCTATAAACAGAGAATAGAATATCCAATTTCAAAAGTCCATATAAATAAATCATTAAAATGATGCCCTTAAAAGCTACAGTGCTTTTATTAATTAACTTCATAATGAAGTCATCATAAGTGTCTAGGGTTAATGCTATTTTAAATAGCAAAATATATTTCTCTTCCATATTAATTTCTGTGCCTGTAAATACTAGCTGCTATATACTGCTACCTACAGCCACACAAATATTTACTTCTTATCATAGCCTTATTGTCCTATGTGTTCATAATATGTTAAACTAGATAATCTGGTCAACTAACAACCCAGAGGCTAAGTGACACAATTATGTGCATGTGGTCAGCTCCAAGCTCACTGTTGTAATGCTTCACAGGAATAGAACTAAGATTTAAGACCCAAGCAGATGTAGGGGCACAGCAAATAAACCTTGCCTCTCTGACTTCGTTGAACTTTTGGGAGAAGTAAGAGACAGAAACCCAGGAGAAGGAAGCCAACCAGGATGGTACCGGGAGTAGGACTGGTATAAGAGAAGTACATAAGCCACTTATGTGTAAGTGATGTTATTTCCTCCCAGAAATGTTAGGAGCATGTATTAGCTTGCTAGAGCTGCTGTAACAAAATACCAAAACTGACAGGCTTAACCAACAGAAATATATTTTCCCAAGGTTCTAGAGGCTAGAGGTCTGAGATCAGGATGTTAGCAGGGTTGGTTCCTTCTGAGACTGTGAGGGAGGATCTGCTTCATGCCATTCTCTGAGCTTCTGGTGGCTTGCTGGCAATCTTTGATGTTTCTTGGCTTGTAGAAGCATCACCTTCATCTCTGTCTGTCTGCACATGCATGTTCTCCCTATTCACACGTCTTCCTCTGTGCTCAAATTTCCCCTTTTTATAAAGACACCATGCATATTAGGCAATGGGGACCATCATACTCTAGTAAAACCTCATCTTAACTGAACTAATTGCTTCTACAATGACTCTATTTCTGAGTAAGTGCACATTATGAAGTGTTAGGAGTTAGGACTTCAACAGATGAATTCACCCCATAGCAAGGCACTACCCTTCAAACACCCAAATTCAGGTATATAACACTAACTAATAACATTGTTAATATCAGATCAGATTAAATATGTTTGGGAGAGTGAAGGTAGCCAGGCAGCTGCAGAAATTAGGAAGGATTAAATATAACTTACTTAAAGGGACAAGAGGTTTCATGGATAGTTTGTGGATTGATTAAAACACAGAATCTTCCTCTGCTCATGTTTGCTGCATGCCACCTATGTTGCTTTTCTCGTTTTTTTCTGCCCTTTTGCTTTTGGGGGTTATGATTTTGAAGCACAGTAAATAAAAATGACTTTCTGAGCCTCTTTTTTGTTTGGATTAGATCAGCATTTTATCTGAGAGGTAATCTCCTCTTAGATTTCAAGTGTAAACAAAAACAAGTAATATGAGGACTATCTACTTTATACCTTCTCCTTTTAAGAAAATTAGCATATTAGAAGTGCTAACAAGTCCTACAACCCCCACCCCCCCAAAAAAATCAAAACAAAACCCTTTCAACCTTGCTTGAACAAAGTTTTTTTCAAACTTATTTGATCATGTAAACCACTTTTTTTTTTTCCCCACTAATCCTGTGTATCATCCTGTAGAGCTAGTGTTGCTGACACACATTTTGGGGAACCACAAGGAAAATATTTACCAATATCTGTTATAGATTAAAATTACTGTAACTTAAAGAAAGAGGGGAACAGATAGGTTGGAGGTGGGAAATGGTAACTAAGTAATTAAGTTTCTTCTCTAAGATGTTTTCTTCACAGACTCTGAGCCCAGCTTTGTGTTCCTAGGAGGTAAATCACACATGGAAGACTTGTGGCTTAGGTAAATTCTAGATGAGAGAATTTACTAAAAATATTGTATTATTCACAGCTGGGAAGATAAGGGTGTGAGAGACAGAGTATCTGGCACCAGGATGCTAAGAAAATACCCAGTGACTCTGATGGAGCATGAGACAAGGTCTCACTAGAAAAGTACACCATGAATTGGCTTAGGAGTACAGACTAAAGACAGAATACATCCAGGCCTCAAATTTACTTGCGCTTAATTCTTAGCATAACTATCTGAAGTCAGTGTTATTGTATCAGTTTAACATGTGCTGTTCAAAGTCTGCACAATAGTTAGCCATAGAGCTGGGCTAGAAATCCAGATCTCTGTGCACATAATGTGTATGTCCTCACCGTCACACATTATTCTGAAGAGATGTTGGAGGATATCCTGGGGTCTGAGACAGCTCTTAAGAAGGGTGAGAAAAGGGGAGCTTGGTCAAAGGGGTCATGTTCTAGTGTGTTTCATGTGGGAATTTGTTGTCATCATTGTCAATACTGTTATTTCTAAACCTGAAAAAAGACAAACTACAAAAATAACTTTCTCATTCCCAAGATGATCATGAACAGTAGAGAGTCCAAAGCTATCATTGAACCTGCAGTCCGCAAGCAGATTTGTAGAGCTGTGCCAACTGACAAGAAAAAAAAAATATTAATTTAAAAAAATCATGTCCTTAGGGACAGACCCAAATGTGGATCTGTACAATGGTGTGTCTGATCTTCAAGGTGCCTGCTAGATCTTTGACATACCCTTGATGCTCTAGTGGGATCCTTAAAGCTCATTAATGTCACCAACCAGCCATAATTAGTATAAAATGAGAGTGTCTGAGATGGCCAAGAATAAGCTGAAGCATTCAGTCTGAAACAGCAGCCAGTTGTGGTTGTATAACTCTGCTCAATGGAAGATACATAATCAGCATGCAAAATCGGAAACCCAAATGGCAGCTGAATTGCAGGTTGAACGAAGAAGCTTTCTAGCGACACTGCAACCCATTTCAAGTGGCATGGCAGAGCTGGGAACAAATTGGAAGCATCACTGGTAGACAGAACAATATGGCATGAAGCATCACAGATGGGGTGGCTTTTTGAGTAAAGGTGTCAAACAGACTGTGAGGAAATGAAACAGATTCTTAGATGGTGGCTGCAGAAGAAAATGAAAGGGCAATCTTTGTGTGTCTGCCACGTGGAGAACACTGCTTTGCATTTTCCAGCATCAGCAACACCCATACATCCAGATTGTGAGCACTAACAGGGTAGACTTTTAAAGTTTTCTAAAAATTTGACTCACAAGAAAAATCCTTAAAGAACAGTGAACATTCTATCCTTATAATTTACTATGGCATTTTGTGCTCAGTGCAGTTCAACTTTCAGTAATAGTTATTCTGTATCACGCTATTGTATGGATCATTTTCATCTCCAAACCACATGGGCTTTTTCTCCCAACCAGAATAAGACACATGGGATAAGACGAAGGGAGGGGCAGGAGTATCTCAAAATGTCATTATATTGAGATATTTTTAAAATGAAACTAAAGAAGTTTAGCTGGAAGAGAAGATAAAGGCATTTGTTGAAGTGAATTGACCAAAATAGGGACAGAAGGGTCTTCAGATATTTAAAAGATTATCCTGAAAAAGAGGAAGTAGATGGTTCTTGATTTAAAAGACCAGAACATAAAATAATGGAAAGAAATCACAAAGAAACAAATTTTAGTTCAGCACAATGAAGAACTTTCCAACTACATTTCAATCTTACAGAAGAGTAGATTGCACTGAGATAGTAACAGAGCTGGCAGTGGTCAGAGACCACAGAGCCATTTGCTTGGAATGATATTGAATAATCATATTACAGAGTCTGAGGTTAAACTAAATATACCATATTTGCTTGTCTCTTATTCTTCCTACAGAGCTTTAAACTCCTTGAAAATAGGGGTGGGCTGTTCTAAATATTTCTCATCTTCACAGAGACCAATAGGGAACCTTGAATAGAGCAGGCTGTCAAAAACCTATAATTAAATTAATTTCATAACTAATTTCATCTTCAGACTTCTATGAAACAGAGAATTCAAAAGTATCCACTCAATTCAATTCAGATAATTTAGTCCATAAGTAACTAATGTAATAGATTTACTCAAACAACAAAATTTTCAGAGCCAACCATATATACAGCACCCCTCCAGACAATCAGCTTTTTTGTCAGCAATTTACTTAAAATATATTCATTGTGAGGGCCAGCATCAGTTAACTGACTATATTTCCCACTCTCCAACCTTAAATAACTATTTACATGAGAAAGTAGTTCTGGTAATTGAAAGAGATTCACGACAGTCAAAGTAAAATCAGATCATCTCTATAGTTTCTAAACTTTAGCTGTTCCTGAAATCCTGTTTAAAAATAAAAATATATCAAATTATCAAGAGATTTCACTTACATTCTTTTAAAGCTTAATATGTGTTTGAATGACCCACTTCCAAATATCATGTTGACCTTTCGAACTTCTGCACTAGAAACTGTCTTTTAAAATATGGCACTGACATTTTTGTCTTAATATGCCTTATTAAGGTCAGTGCTACATTTGCTGTAATAAATAGCAGAGAATTAAGAGCTCATCAGCACTGCCATATTACAACATTGAATAGATTGAATTATGTGCTTAAGAAGATGAATTGATGACAATTGGCAAACTGAGCTTAAAAAGCTGCTGCCTTGAAAAATATTTCAGAGGAAAAGTGTTTTCATGAATATATTTCCCTCCTTCAGCATATTTTATTTTGATAAAATACACTCATAAATTGGGGTCCTCTTTTAAAGATTCATATTTCAACTTTATCATTTAACAACCATCTAATGAGCTCACAGGGATCCCTGCCATAGCTGTGGATTTTGAAGTACTGTCTGCAAAAGCCGTTGTTTTGAGTGCTCATTGAAAATATGAGTTGTTCTTCGAACCCAAAGGAGTAATCAAGTTGCTGTCTTTTTTTAACTGAAGAAATATTGAAATAATGAGGAAGTATGCTTCGTGAGTAGTATGGAGGTGTACTCAGAGCTATTTAAAACATCCTTTGTGTAAAATGAAACATCAATCTAATTCCAAGTGTGGAGAGCCAGCATGGCAAATCCAAAGTAGCTGCAAGGCAGTTTACATTGTATCTTACCAATGTTCAATTTAAGAAAAGATTGAAGAACATCAGGCTGCTATAAAAACAATTTACGCAGAATAAATTTGGTACTCGTCAACCGTTTTTCAAAGGAAGCAGCTCTCCGGCAGAGCCAGGGTGTCATGCAACATGGCTTACAGGCACTTGAATAGAATGATTATTAGGTATAAAATGAGTTCAAAAATAGATGTACAAAAGTATTAAATGATTGAAACGAGAGCACTAGCTGCCATCCAAATGGCATTTAAATTGTGTTAATTGAGACTAGGTAGTAGGAAAAGTACTAAAACTTATAGGAATTTACAGACCTTTTTTTGTCAGATTTCTATTACAGCAACCTACAAAATAATAGGTTAAGGAAAATCAGTCAACATCTATGAGTTACGCTTGTCTATCCTCTTTGTGATGCATTTCGTGATTTTCAGGGCAGTTGTAAGGTCAGGAAGAACAGGGAAGTCTGGAATGGGGGTAGGGGTACAAAAAAGTAAATGAAATTATCCCTAATGCTAGAATGTATTTTAAGAATTTAAAGGGAGTGGAAATTCAAAGTTCAAAGATAAATTGATTACAGATAATTAAAAGAGTGGTATTGTGGAGCATGTCGAACTGAAGATAGGTCTCTGAAGTAGCATAGAGTTCAGTAAAAGTAGTGAACATAAAGCGGACTTCATTGACAGGAAAACTCAATAGTTTAGAGCAAGGGCTATGAGATCAGAATGCCTGGCTACGGTTCTGTCACTTCCTGAATTTATCTCCTTGAGCTAGTTACTTAACCTCCTTGAGCTTCAGTTTTTACATCTGTAAAATGGGCTCAGTTTCATTTGATTGAGATGCCTCTTTGAGCTGGTTCAAGAAGTAAATGAGAGGATACAAGTATATTAGTTCATTTTGCTTTGCTATAAAGGAATACCTGAGGCTGGGTAATTTATCAAGAAAATAGGTTTATTTGGCTCAAAGTTCTGTACATTGTACAAGCATGGCAGCAACATCTGCTCAGCTTCTGGTGAGGTCTCAGGAAACTTCTACTCATGTCAGAAGGCAAAGGCAGAGCTGGTGTGTTACATGGAGAGAGAGGGAGCAAGAGAGAGAGAGGGGAGGAGGTACCAGACTCTTTCTAAAAATCAGATTGTGCCGTAGCAGAAAACTCACCCACTACCACAGGGAGGGCACCAACTCATTCATGAGGGATCTGCCCCTACGACCCAAACACCTCCCACCAGGCCCCATCTCCATCATTGGGGATCACATTTCAACATGAGATTTAGAGGGGACAAGTATTCAAACCATAACAACAGGTACAGCTTTTAGAGCACTGCTTGACATATAATAAATAATAAAGTTAGCTATTGCTATCAATATAATCACCTTTTTCATCAGCATTATCTGGCTTGAAATTCCTATTATTAATTTTCCTTAACTTCATTTTTTGCCTCCGTGACCTCATTTTTTTACCTCCAATATAAAGAAATGTGACTTCATGTACATTTCTTTTCACAAAAAAAGTAAAAGAAAGGATCTTGATTTGTTAAGAAATAAAATATAGACTTTAAAAAATGTAGTTGCTTTAAATAAATGATTATGTCAAATTCCCCCTTTTCTTTGTCTGGACGTGTGAACAGAAGCCAAACATTTCCTGCTCTTTTTTAATTAGTAAAAAGTCTAATCCAGTTTAAAAATCAAATCTCTTTTATACCTCAGAGCTCTCCTCTTCCCCCATCATTGATTAGACTCTTGACTGGAAGGGATTGGAATGGAGAATTGAATATGGTTGTTCTTACTATGTCTGTCTGTATCTCCTTTCTAGCTTCTCTAGTTTTGGAGGAGGTTTGAGGGACAAACATCTCCTTTCTTAACTAAAGGAATCCACAGCTACTGCTTATCTGTTGTTGCCACTTTTTTGACTAACACTGATGGAGCATCAATGTTTTGTGTGTGGCTGGTATCAAAATGTTGATTCTCTTGTGGGATGCATGTGTAGGTTCTTTGGAGGGGCCTTGCTATTGCATGATTTACTGTCATGGGAGATCTTGTTCTGGCTAAACCTCTTCTGTTCCCTCCCTTGCCTTAATTCTTGACATCCATGGTTATTCCCACAGCCTCTTACTGCTTGAATTCTCAAGCGTGTTGAACAGCCTTGTTGGGTAAGCCTTCCATCTGCCCTGGTGGTTTCTTGCTGAAGGGGAAATTTCCATGGCCAAACATAAAGGAGTAGGCTGTTTCTCATATTTTTCCTAAACCCTGCCATCTCTTTCCAGTTCTCTTTAAGACTACATGGACAGAGGAGCAGATCTGGAAATGTTGTGCCTACACATACATCTAACAAGGAGATGAAAAGCCAATTGTCCCTTCTTGCATGTATTCTCAACTCTGAGTGATTTTTCTGTGAAGCTATTTTTTTTTACTTATCTTGGAGGGAGAACACCCCTCACTTCCTACCCAACACCCTTCCTTTACCTTTACAGTCCTCTACCTGTATGTGAATGTGAAAAGGAAGAAGAGTGGCACAGGACGGCGATGAAGGTAGATGAATGGATCTGCTGCCGTACTAAGCTTTTCAGGGAGTGTCTGCTTGGTGGGCTTCTTCAGAATGTCCAGTTCTTTTTCTTACTTTGGGACCTACCTGAAATTCCAGGATAACATGAAAAGACCTCCTGAGCATCCTGTAACAAATAGGTGGTACTCACTAATCATGTGAATTGGTAGATACTTTATGTCTGTGTTGCTAAATTCTACTCACTTTTCAAATTTCAGTTCAGATGACGTCTGTTCAAAGAACCTGACTCCCTGTAGTTGAAAATATAATTTGTGATATCTAAATTGTCATAGTCCTTTATTCGTAACACTATAGTAATATTATATATTCCCGTGTTTTATAATTATAACTTACCTTTATATATTTTATCATTTTAGATAAGATTATTAAAAATATTATTTAAGAATAGAATGGGAAAAACACTTAAAAATAAAGTTTACACAGGAATCATCTTCCTTATTTCTCATAGTACCACTGAAACTCTTACAATGAAATTATTAGTTTTTAAAAATTTACTTTTTAAATTGACAAATAATAATTATACACATTATGGGGTACATAGTGATGTTTCAATATATTCAATATATAGTGATAAGACCAGGATGAGTAACATATCCATCATCTCAAACACTTATTCCTTTGTGTTGGGAACATTCAATATCCTTGCTTCTAGCTATCTGAAAATACATGATATGTTAATGTTAACTATAGTCATCCTACAATGCTTGAGAATACTAGAATTTATTCTTCCTATTTAGCTGTAAAGTTGTATCCTTCAACAAATATATCCCGATTTTCTACTTTCTGCTTACCATTCCCAGTCTCTAGTAACCTGTTTTACTCTTCTATTAGATCAACTTTTTTGCCTATTGCATGTGAATGAGAAAGTATGGTCTTTAACTTTCTGTTTCTGACTTATTTCACTTAACATAATGTCCTTCAGGCTCTTCCATATTGCCATGAATGACATGATATCATTTTTATGGCTGAAGAATATTTTGTTGTCTATATACACAACACTTTCTTTATCCATTAATCTCATGTTGGACACTTGGGTTGATTCTATATTATGGCTTTGGTAAATAGTGCTGCAATAAACATGGTGGTTCAGATCTCTCTTTGGTATATTGGTTTCCTTGGTATACTGATTTCCTTTCCTTTGGATAATATCCAGTAGCATAACTGCTGGATCATATGATAATTCTATTTGAAGCTTTTTGAGGAACCTTCATAATAGCTACACTAGTTTACATTCCCACCAACAGTGTATACCAGTTACCTTTTCACCGCAATCTTGCCAGCATTTGTTAATTTTTGACTTTTTATAGTAGCCATTCTATCTGGGGTGAGATAATATCTCATTGTGGTTTTGATTAGCATTTCTCTGATGATTGTTGATGTTGAGCACTTTCTAAACATATTTGCTGGCCATTTGTCTGTCTTCTTTTGAGAAATGTCTCTTTTGATCATTTGGTCATTTTTTAATTGATTTTTTTTTTCTGTTGAGATGTTTGAGTTTCTTATATATTCTGGATATTTACTCCTGATGTATAAATAGTTTGGAAATATTTTCTCTTATTCTGTAGATTGTCTTTTCACTTTGTTGACAGTCTCTTCAATAAATGGTACTCGGAAAACTGGATATCTATATGCAGAATAATGAAATTAGACCCTGATCTCTCATCATATACAAAAATAAAATTAAACCAAATTAAAGACAAATCTAAGACCCCAAACTATGAAACTACTACAAGAAAACACTGGGGAAACTCTCCAGGACATCAGTCTGGGCAAAGGTTTCTTGAGTAATATCCCACAAGTACAGGCAATCAAAGCAAAAAGGGACAAATGGGATTACATTAAGTTAAAAAGCTTCTGCATAGTATTCCATGGTGTATATGTGCCACATTTTCTTTACCTAGTCTATCATTGATGGGCATTTAGGTTGATGTCATGTCTTTGCTATTGTGAATAGCATTGCAGTGATCATATGTGTACACATGTCTTTATAATAGAATGATTTATATTCCTTTGGGTGTATACCTAGTAATGGAATTGCTGTGTCGAATGATATTTCTGTCTTTAGGTCTTTGAGGAATTACATTGTCTTCTGCAATGGTTGAATTAATTTACACTCCCATCAACAGCATATAAGTGTTCCTTTTTCTCCACAACCTCATCAGCATCTGTTATTTTTTGACTTTTTAATAATAACCATTCTGACTGGTGTGAGATGGTATCTCATTGTGGTTTTGGCTGGCATTTCTCTAATGATCAGTGATGTTGACCTTTCTTTTCATGATGGTTGGCTGCACGTATGTCTTCCTTTGAAAAGTGTCTGTTCATGTCTTTTGACCACTATTTATAAGATTGTTGGTGGGTTTTTTTGTTCTTTTGTAAATTTAAGTTCCTTATAGATGCTGCATATTAGACCTTTATTGGATACATAATTGGCAAGAATTTTCTCCCATTCTGTAGGTTGTCTGTATGCACCATGGAATGCTATGACCCCATAAAAAAAGATCATGTCCTTTGCAGGGACATGGATGGAACTGGAGGCCATTATCCTTAGCAAACTAACAAAAGAACAGAAAACCAAATACTGCATGGTTTTTTTTATAAGTTTGGCTTATAAATGGGAGCTAAATGGTGAGAACACATGGACACTTAAAAGGGAGCGACACATAAAAGGGAGCAACACATACCGGGGCCTATCAGATGGTGAAGGGTGAGAGAAGGGAGAGGATCAGGAAAAATGGCTACTAGGCTTTATATAGGGGTGAGGGAATAATCTGTACAACAAACCCCTATGACATAAGTTTACCTTTGTAACAAATCTGCACATATACCCCTGAACTTAAAAGTTAAATAAATAAATAAATAAGCCAAAAAAAAAAAAAAAAAAAGCTTCTGCACAGCAAAGGAAACAATCGACACAGTGAAGAGGCAACCTGTATTTTCCCACTACCTGTCTGACAAGCGATGAATAACCAGAATATATAAGAAACTCAAACAACTCTACAGGAAAAAAAATCTAATAATCAATTTTTAAAATAGTCAAAAGATCTGAATAGACATTTCTCAGAAGTCATACAAATGGCAAACAGACATAGGAAAAGGTGCTCAAAATCACTGATCATCAGAGAAATGCACATCAAAGCTACGATGATATTATTTCACCCCAGTTAAAATGGCTTTTACCCAAAGGTTAGGCAATACCAAATGCTGGCGAGGATGTGGAGTAAAGCGAACACTCATTCACTGTTGGTGGGAATGTAAATTAGTACTGCCACTAAGGAGAACCATTTGGAGATTCCTCAAAAAACTAAAATAGAGCTACCATAAGATTCTGCAATCCCACTATTAGGTATATACTCAAATGAAAGGAAGCCAATATATTGCAGAGCTATCTGCACTTCCATGTTTATTGAAGCACTTCCATAGTAGCCAAGATTTGAAAGCAACCTAAGTGTTCATCAGTAGATGAATGAATAAGGAAAATGTGGTACATACACATAACCAGAGTACTATTCAGCCATAAAAAGAATGAGATCCTGTCATTTGCAGAAACATGGATTAAGCTGGAGGTCATTTTGTTACATGAAATAAGCCCGGCACAGAAAGACAAACTTCACATGTTCTCACTTATTGGTGGAAGTTAAAAATTAAAATAATTGAACTCAAGGAGATAGAGTCGAAGGATGGTTACCAAAAGCTGGGAAATATAGTGGGATGGGGAGGGGAGAAGAAGGGATAGTTAATGGGTACAAGAAAATAGAAAGAATGAATAAAGAACTAGTATATGCCAGCACATCAGGGTGACTATAGTAAAAAAAAAAAAAAAAAATTATACATTTTCTAATAATAAAAGAGTATAATTGGATTGTTTATAACACAAAGATAAATATTTGAGGTGATGGATATCCCTTTTACCCTGATGTGATTATTACACATTCCATGCCTGTATCAAAATATCTCATGTAACCCATAAATATATATATATATATATATATATATATATATATATATATATATATATATACAACTACTATGTATCCACAAAAATAAAAAATAAAATAGAAAAACAGAGATGGAAAATATTTTTGAAATAATAAAGAATACCAACTCTAATAAATATGATTGAAATTAGTAACAAGCATAAGCACTTCAACAAAAATTGGAAGGAAAAATGAATTTAATAAGAGCTGTGTTATTTCTGTGCTATTGTAGTTTACTTTAAAACTAAAATGCAGTCGTGTGTTGCATAGCGACATTCCGGTCAACGATAGAATGTGTAGACAACAGTGGCCCCATAAGATCATAAGGGAGCTGAAAAATTCCTGCTGATTAGTGATATCTTGATGATTCTGACCCTGTCTAGGCTTAGGATGATGTGTGTATTTGTGTCTTCATTTTTAGCAAAAATATTTAAAAAGTAAAAAAAAAGAATTTTTAAAAAAAACAGGAAAAAATTTTCAGAATAAAGATATAAAGAAAAGGAATTTTGTACAACTGTACAATATGTTTTTCTTTTAAGCTAATTATTGTTATAAAAGATTTAGAAAGTTTAAAAATTTAAACGTTTATTAAGTAAAAAAGTTACAGTAAGCCAAGTTTATTATTGAGGAAAGAATTTGTAAATAAATTTAGTGTAGCCTAAATTTATTATAAAGTGATTATAAAGTCTACAGTAATAGCATCGTCCTCAGCCTTCACATTTACTCATAACTCACTCACTGAGTCACTCAGAGCAACATCCAGTTGTGCAAGCTCCATCCATGGTAAGTGCTCTATACAGATGTACCATTTAAAAATTTGTATACCATATTTTTACGGTACCTTTTTCATGTTCAGATATGTTTTGGTACAGAAATGCTTACCATTGTGTTGCAATTGCCTACAGCATTCAGCACAATAACATGCTGTACAGGTTTGTAGCCTAGGAGCGATAGGCTATACTTTATAGTTTAGGTACGTAGTAGGCTATAGCATTCACATTTATGTAAATACAGTCTATGATGTTTCCACAACAAAATCACCTAATGATACATTTCTCAGAATGTATCCCCACCATTAAGTGACACATGACCCTATGTTTAAGACACATATTAATGAATAAAAGAATCTTTTGCATAACACCACAGGAGAAAGAAGTTTCTTTCTGTATGTTAATAATCAGATTATGCCCAGCTTTGTCAGTAGCTAAAAGGCCTCCACATATTTTCCTCCTGAATTATTGTAATCCCCAGCTCTGTACCTTCTCTTTTTAAGAAGTGTCACTTTTACTTGAATCATATTGTCATTTTTACTTAGATCTCTATTTACCTGTCTACCTAAGCAGAAATGTCAAGTGACCTTGAGAAGTAATCAATGAGAAGTTGTCTAACAGAGAACATTTTAATTCTGTCAATCCATAGACACTAAGGGCTGTCATGGTATCCATTTGAATTTATTTCTTATGTTTTATCCTCAAGTTTTTTTCCACTGGTCTAAAACTGTGAGTTCTCCCACAAGATAAGAATTAATAAATTTAAGAGTTGGACTAGTGGATCCCTCATCAACTGTTGAATAAATTAAAGCTGTAAAACAAATTAAAAACAAATTGCTAAGTGTTCAGCCACTTCCAGTGCTACCCAGTTTAGTATTTTTTTTAAACGTACACCTTTGTTTCATTTTCTCCAAAATATTAAAGTCACAATTGTGGAAATAGGGGTACATATGTAAACCTTCCCCTTAGAATTCATTTTAGTATGCTGACCTGTGGAAAACACAATACTGCAGTATTTCCAAACCCTCACTAAAACCTCATGCTTTTAGTGATTTGTATTGATAAGATCAGAATTAAACCTTCTTCTGGAACACTTTGTGATCAAGAGCCTATGTTTCTGAGAATACTCATTTGCAGCTTGATGACAATATATTGTCATAAATCAGTAATCAATTAAGATGTCTGCTAAGAATCAAATCTGCATACTTGTCCTTATGTTAGACCAAACTCACTAGCCACAATCACCAAATTTCAGTGTCTTTTGTCTTAAATATATCCTCAGGTATGGTATAATTTTTAAAAAATTACCAATTCTAATTAGACAAGAATCATCTCAATTGTATTCCTCCTAACTGAAATACTTTACAGCACACTAAACCCTTGAGGTCTTATATTACTGTTTTGGGGGGGCAGTTTATTATGATAGGGAATTTACTTTTGTAAAACAAATCCCACATTGGAATATTATGTTTTTATAATGCTACCTTCAATTACTTTCTCCGCAGTGGCAAACTAACAAATTAGATAGGATGATATTCCAAGTTAGATTGGCTTACTGTTAAAACTAGTGGTCATCTCATAAAAGCAGTGCCTCTGTTAGGAAAAAGAATATAATTTTGAATGCATGAATGCACACAGATTTCATTTATCTCTTGGTCCTTATTATACAGTGGTATTCATGGAAATCAGTAACTATGTAATGTCAGTTTATTCTGCTTCTTTCCCTCTCATAAACTGAAATGCTCTAACATGGCCAAAACAGCGTTAGGTCTTCCACTTTACATGCATTAGTCATGTAGGAAGTTAATCATCTGACTATAAATGAAAGCTTGCACCATTTTCAATAAGGCAATATTTACTTCTTTTTATCCTAAGAGACAGAAAGCCTAATTAGTGGAGGAAATTAACATTGACACGCCTTGAGATGGTCTATTTTTAAGCAAAATGTTTTCTGTTGTAACTTCTCAGAGCAGAAATGTCCACCTTTTAATGATAAGATAGTAAATGCACTCCTCACTTAAGACCTTCTGAGCAGGGAGGAGGTTATGATTCATGAGTGAAAAGAGAAGAAATACACATTTCTCTTTCACATTCACAGTTAGTACTATAATCTTCTCCCCATATTTCATTGTAATTTAGAAAGAGGTGGAGGGAAGGCATGAGAGTTTCCAGTTTTGATTCCCTTTCTTTCTTGGACCCCCCAATTTGAAATTCTGGAAAGCCCTGGGCAAAGAAGATTGTCAACCACATGTTAGCATGAAATGACTATCTAGCTTGCTTATTGCCTATAGACTGAACCCATGGGACAATACCTATATCCACACTACAGTTTTACTTGTAAGTCACTGAATAGCAAGAAGTTGATCAAGAGATTCAAACTCTATTAGCAATAAGTTGGAAAACTGCTGGGTAATTATGTTTAAAAAATTCTCTTATAGATGTAAGACATCACTAGAATTTAAGATCATACTTTTCTAGTAGAAAAGAATACTAAAAATGATTCATGACAAAGTAGTGAATAGACTATTTGAAGGATTTTCCATTCTAAAATGTCTAAGCATAAACCTTTACCTTGCTTCTTTAGACCAAATCCATTAAAATGACAGAAGAATAAATCTGTGGTAATACAGAAATGCTGCTGTCAAGAAACCTAAACTGGAAAACATCCTGGAAAGTAGAAAACAAGTTGTAACAGATCAACCGTGAAACCCAACATAGTTGAAGAGAAAGAGAGATCTCTGCAAAAGTGAATTTTCCAGCAAAACCAAAGAGTAACCTCAAGATCAAGAATCATGGATCTTGAAGTAGCAGTGAGCCATCTACCAGTAGACATCATAATTCATTTAAAGACTGTAGAATATTTTTTTAGTCTTCCCAATCTTAGTTTCTGGTTCCAATGTTTGCTGCCAAAAGTAAGCCATGACTAGAGCTCTCTAAATAGTAACATTGGCTGAAATACATTCTCAGAATTAACAGTGAGAATCAGAAGAAAAGCAGACAATCACCAGGATGAGCAAGGCACCAGCAAGAGGACAAACTCTCTGGGCCTCAAAAAACCAGCAACATTTTTGGTACCCACAAGCTGGAGACAGCACTTTCTGTGACATTCCTTATCAGAGGAGTAGAGGTTTTCATTTATGTTAGAAGGATTATAAGCAGTTAACAGCATTATAAATATGACTATACTAAAGATTACCGAGAATTTGAGGAAAATCAACACCATTCTGAACAAACCAACTATTCACCAATGAAAATGTTGATGCCAAAGGTGTAAGAAAACTTTAAAATGAGTAACGTTAATAACCTCAGAAAAATTCAAAGGAATAAAATTTCCGTAAAATAAAAACATGCAGCCATGAAAAAGGAAGTAATTAAGTCCTTGTAATTAAAAGTATGAAGATGAAAACTTTTTAAAAACTCAGTAGCAGGGCTGAATTACAGGATGTTTCTTGCTATTTTCCTGTTGTCTTTCATGTTGAATAAAGTTTCATCTTAAGGCTATAAATGGTGGGTCTTCAACCAGTTCTAGGCTCTTTCCTCATAGTCAAAAGACAAGTGCAGCTGTCACAGGTCTCAGATTCTTTCCACAAATATCAAGCAACAATCAGGTATCTCTTCAGGTAGCTGCCGCATAACCACGAGGGTTCATTCTTTCATAA
This sequence comes from Piliocolobus tephrosceles, assembly GCF_002776525.5. NCBI lineage: Eukaryota > Metazoa > Chordata > Mammalia > Primates > Cercopithecidae > Piliocolobus > Piliocolobus tephrosceles. Next base: position 66,469,850 of record NC_045444.1, on the reverse strand, counting down.
GTCTGAGCCATTCAGGACCCTGTCTTACCATGGTGATAGGAGTAGCGTCAAGCTCACTCAAAAAATCTTAAAAGAGAGTGGTAGCAAGGTGAATTCCCCATGGAAAATCAGTTGGTAGGAAAATGGTGAATGGATACGGTGAGTCAATCAACTACACAAATCAGTTAAAAAAAATCAGAATATAGATGATCTGAAAATTAACATGGTTAACAGTCATTTATTTTTTCGAAACAATGTATTTTTAAGTCAAATTATGTTCAAGACCCTGGGTCTTGTGAACTTTATCGAGTTGAGAAACGGATAATAATATTTTGTCACTAATTTACAGTACCAAAAATTATATTTAGTTATAAATTTTTGAAGTACATAATGAAGAATAATGTTGGTATCAGCCCCATGGAAACACAATGTTTTCAAAACCTCAAATCTGTTGGCTAGATATGCCAATAGCCACTGATTTTTTTCTTTTTTAAAGATTTAAAAATTTGTGCTAGTCATGTTGCACTAAAATTGGGAATATTACGATGTTAGTGCATAAATCTGGCCAAGGCTAATTTCCTCTTATAAGTGAGAATCCTCATGGCCAGTAATCATATCCATACAAGGAAAAGAAAATGATATATTTAACAGGTGATTTTAGCAGTGTGTGGTTCCTTCATGATGAGGTTAAGGCCGTTTCATAGATGGATGAACATCATTTTGAAGGTCACTGATCAGAGATGAACAATTCAATGCATCTCCAAATCATGAAACAGACAGTTGCTTGACCAATATTACATTGCTGCTTCTAATTACTGTCCCTCCCATCCCCTGCTACAGCCACATTTCAGCTTATTCACAATGAAGAATGCTGATGTAGTTTCAACCTTAGTGAAGAGCTCCAGGTATTTAAAACACAGCGTACTTTTTTTTCTCTATGATAGTTTTAGGAACAAATTGGCATAAGTAAAGGTTAAGCATAAGTTTATTTTATGATGACCAGTAGGAAATGAGGACAAAAATTTGATCTTTGGAAAACTGAGAATTTAATATTCTCATTTAAGCTTCTGTTAAGCTTTGACTATATATTTGAGTAAGGAAATATTCTAAAATATCATTTTAATTTCCTCTCCAAGTAGTATTTTGGCAAGTACTCAGAATGCAAGGTTTTGCAAGAATTTCTCAAATGGTGTGATTTTTGTCTAACAATTAAGAGAACTATATTAAACAAACTTTGACAGGCTTTAGAGATTGCTGGTATATCTTATCACCATTTACTCTTAGGCACTACAGTGAATTACACTTTATAGAAAAAATTCTGGTCAGTAAAATAATCAAAAATAAGCTTTGTGATTTTTATTCAAATAATAATGTAACATTCAGTTCTCAATGTTTATGAACATAAACATATCGAGAAATTTTGATTCTATCTTTCATAATATACAGTACAGGGATCTAGATTTGAATTGATCACCATTTTTTTGGCAAAGATCTGCAAGAAGCTGTCACTTTCTCACTTGTAGATCAATAAATGTGTGTGTTAACTAGTGGATGTGGAAAGTTCTAGACACTTAGATATGTCTGAAATTCAATACTTGTAAATTGATTTCGACTCTACCTATCCCTGTGTCATAATACCCTATATCAACTTATGTCACTAGAGAATGGCTTCAAATAACCCAGCTTTGACAGTGTCCTCATTTCTATCATGCTGAGGCATGATGTTTGTTAATTCCAGTTACAGATGAAAAATGAGATATAAAAGAGTGCATGTTTTGAGATTCAATATTGTTAGAAAAACCAAAGTTTACCTTTTATATTAGAGGGTAATTTAGATTTAGTGAAGAGCAGATGTAATTACACAGCTAGATCAGTTTTCACAAAGGAGCAACCCAAACCCTTATCAAGACATAAAACATTTCCACAATGCCAGGTCCTTTCCTAATCTATTTCATCACTCTCTATCTTTCCACAGGTCCTTTCCCAATCTATTTCATCACTCTGTTTCTTGCTTATTTGATCTGTTTATCTACCATTAGCCAATGCCTCACAGTCTAAATTATTTGGATTTATACTGTCTTGGAGTTAGGTAGTGTACCTTCTCCAAATTAGTTCTTACCTTTAAATACTTTCAGGCAATGTTAGGCCCTTTGCATTTTCTTTTAAATATTCTAATAACCTTGCAAAATGCCATTGAAAAAAAACTTCCTGAGAATTTGACTGTGATTGCACTTACTCTATAGCTCAGTTTGGGAAGAATTGATTTTTTAGCAATATTGAATGTTCCAAGCAGAAACATGGCATAGCTTTCCATTTATTTAGGCCTTATAAAGTTGCTTTCAGCAATGTCTTATTTTTTCAGCAAAAGAACTTACATATCTCTTAAATGCATTATTAAATATTTTATTTTTTTATTGTAAGTGATATTTTTAAAAATTTCAAGTTGTTCAGGAAGAGCGTGTAGAAACACAGTTGAATTTTGTGCATTGTTTTTGTTTAAACAGCAAATAAGTATTCCCTTTTTTCCACATCCTTGCCAACATCTGTTGTTTTTGGCTTTTTAATAAAAGCCATTCTGAGTGCTATAAAATGGTATCTCATTTTTTAAATTAGCATTTATCTGATCATTAGTGATGTTGACCTTTTTTTTCATGTTTGTTGGATACTTGCATGTCTTCTTCTGAAAAACGCCTGTTCATGTCCTTTGCCATTTTTTTTTAATGGGGATTTTTTTTTTTCTTGTTGAGCTGCTTGAGTTTCTTATAGATTCTGGATATTGGTCATTTGTCTGATGTATAGTTTGCAAATATTTTTTCCCATTTTGTAGGTTTCCTGTTTTCTATGTTATTAGTGTCCTTTGCTGTGCAGAAGCATTTTTGGTTTAATTAAATCCCATTTGCTTATTTGTGTGTGTGTGTGTGTGTGTGTGTGTGTATACATGTATATATATGTATATACATGTATATACACACACACACCTTGGAATACTACTCAGCCATAACAAAGAACGAAATCATATCCTTTGAAGCAACATGGATGGAATGGAGGTCATTATCCTAATTGAAATAACTTAGAAACAGAAAGTCAAATAGCACATTTTCTTGTTTGTAAGTGGGAACTAAACACTAACGATAGGTACACATGGACATACAGAGTGGTACAATAGGCATTAGAGACAATACGTGGGAGACTGGGAAGGGGATGAAAGTTGAAAAACTATCTATCGGGTACAGTGTTCACTGGGTGATGGGTGTGCTAAAAGCCTCTACTTCACCACTACACACTACATGCATATAAGAAGCCTGCATTTATACTTATTATATATATAGAATGTTTTTTAAAGGTGAAAAAAATCAGCCACATTTCTTTATGGCCACAATTCAGGTACTTCAGTGGTCTCTGTCACTGAAAAGAGCTAAATATTTTCTAAATAATATAATACCATCAGGTACTCTATTACTTCATTTACATTTTATCAATAAGTCGTTATATAAAACAATAGAAGACAAAACAGTAAGTTACTTATGGGATCATGTTATATGCAATCTGTTACTCTACATTCACCTTTTTAACAGGAAACTGTTCATCTAAATTGGATATTTCCTTTTTTAGTCAACAAAGTAATCAGAATTCATGTCAGCATACCTGTACAAGATGCAATTTAAATTGAAACAACAAGTAACATAATCTTGAGAAGCTGAAATCCTTTAATTTTTCAGAATTTTTTTCTGTTAACATAGTTCACTGTATTATGCTGTATTATTTAGAATCAAAACACCAACCTGTCATATTAAGTTTTCCGTTTTTATATTTATAATATAATGCATCATCTAATTTTGAATATAATCTTGAATATACTCCAAATATGAGAAAAGACACTTAGAGATAGCAATAATCATGACTAAAATTTGGTCATACAAATTCAGAAAACTTATTCTGAAATGATGTAAACATGTATACATTAAGCTACATTGTTTTTACCCCTGTAAAACCTCCTGATAAACACCACTGGCCAAGGGTAGCAATTCATAACTTCATTCCTATTTGCAAGTCATGACGTATACCACATTAAGCAGACTATGCATATATATATACACATACATATATATATATAAAGCAGACTGTTAAAAATAATAATCAACATGTCCACTGCTGCTCTTAAGAAGTGTTCTCAGATGTAATTTTGACTAAAAAGAATTCAATTCATATTCTATATGCACCCATAGCAAAAAGTGCTGAAGTATATGAGGTATACACACACACACACACACATCCTTATTACATACACCTAATTTAAAATGTATATATCATTATTGATGGACTAATAAATATTTCTCTATGATACAACTTATAGAATTGGTTATGCCAAAAGTATTTAAGGAAATAAGAAAACTAAGGTGCAGTGGGGTACAATTTCTTGGTAGTTTTTTGGGAAGAAAGGCTGTGGTAGAAGTCTCCTGACTATCACATTATATCCCCAGAGAGCACTACTATATTCCTAAAGTGTTTAAATTAAAAATGCATTCCTAAAAAGTGCATTTTTTCCCTAAAATAAAGTCCTTAAAAATTGCTAAATAACCATGTCCGAACAAAATTAAGTTACATCTTGAGTTTATATGATAAACTATCACATCTTGCTTCTGTTGAGTCTTACATTGCCCAAGAATCATTAGTCCAGTTCACATGGAAAAAGATATATTTTTATTTACTTGGATTCAAAAGATCCTTTAATGTTATAAACAAATAACACACTCAAAAATAAAGCTTAATATGCAGATTTGATAGTCCTAGCCATTTTTCCCTTTAACTTTAATATTAATTGCTTTCTGAATGTATCATTACTTTTAAGATAGAAACATATAATTTCAAATATTTAGACACAGGAGACACATTCATCTTATGTGCTTCCACAGATATAAATTAGATATATGCTTACCATAACAGGTTGTAATTGCCATTTTATTTGTCTAACAACTCAAGAGACTACAAGTTCTGTGGAGACAAAGATCATAACTCTTTTAATCACTATTGTAGCTACAGTGCTGGTGTTATATAGCTGGTGTATAACTGGTAATCAATACAATTTTGTTGAATTTTTATTCAGTCATTAAACAAATACTTATCAGACACCATATATGAGCAGTATGCTTGGCAGTAAAGATTCTGACATGAACATAACTAAGAAGTTTAAACTCACGGGAAAAATAAAATACAGTGTAGCAAGTGTAATGATAAAAAGCACATTATTTATCAAAGTAATAAAGAAGAAAGAGGACTTAATTATTTCTGGCATAATTTGTGAAAGACTCCTGAAAGAGGTCACACCTGAGGCAGATTTTCAAAGAAGAATGGGCTTTTGCCAGGAAGATCAGTGGGGAAATTTGACAAAATTCTAAATGGTGCAGTATTTGAAAAGGCAACTGGATATGATAATAAAAATTGACAAAACCCATATCCCTAAAACATAAAAATAAATTAGTTCTTAAAATATGTGGCAGTTCTTAGTCCACAACAAGTGAATTACCACTCCAAAAATTTTATCAACATCGCCTTCATACTGCTATTGCTTGAACCTATGTTCCCATAGAATTTTATATTGTCATGATTAGAACTCCATTCTAATTTAATCAGTATGTCCCACTTATCAGCAGAAAATAAAGAATTAAGTCACTTTCCTTTTATTCAAATTAAAGGATTCTGAAGTTCTAGTCTATCTCTTCAGAATCTTCTCCTTATTGATTGCTTTAAGCCCCTCAGGGACAGTTTAATTTTCTTTCTTTTTCTTTTATATATATATACACACACACTATATATGTGTGTGTGTATATATCTTTTTCTTATATATGTAAATATACATATATACATATATATATATATGGGGGGAGAGAGAGAGGTCTGTATCTGTCACCCAAGCTGGAGTGCAGTGGCGTGATCATGGCTCACTGCAGCCTTAAACTCCTGGACTCAAGGATCCTCCCATCTCCACTTCACTAGTAGCTGGGACTACAGACATGTACCTCCATGCATGGCTAATTTTAATTTGGTTTTTGTAGTGACAGGGTCTTGCTATATTGCCCAGATTGGTCTTGAGCTCCTGGCCTCAAGTGATCCTCCCACCTCAGCTTCCCAAAGTGCTGGGATCAGAGGGTGAGCGACTGTGCCTGGTCCAGGGATAGGTTCTTAGTCCAAAAGGTCTCGGGAAAGCAGGCTGCAATACTGTGGTTGCTTCCATAGGACTGATGTTGTAACCTGGGCAGTCTTCCCAAGAAAATATAGTGCAGGAAGATCAGGTGTTTCCTAGGGGACCATGTATAGTAACTTGGTACACACTGAGCCCAATTCTTGGTGAGCCAGCTTCCAGGTACAATTTATGTCCTAGTATAGATGGTGTTTCTTGCCTCCCCATCTGGTCCTGGGTGAAGGAATAAAAAAGATGATTTCATGCTTAATTCTCATGATTCCATGCCACCTTCTTGAGCTCCTAACATGAAAGTTATTTAATAATACATATCTATTTATATACACAAATATCCATACAGCCTGTTAAAAAAAAAAAAAATTAAATCAAACCCAGATCTAGAAGGGCTGCCTGTTTCAGCCACATGTTATACCATGAATTACATCTTTGTGTAGTTTCCAAGAGTGTTAAAAGTTCTTGCCTCTTACAGCCACACCAGTGATCACCATTTCCTGTCCTTGGGTGAGTGATATTTCTATCTACAAAAATCCTAAATTCAACTTGTCCTACACAATGCTTAAACTTCTTTCTTAAAGTATAACTCTTCTTGTGCCAATTAAAAATTTGTGTTGGTCTTCTACTGCATGTCAAATTGTGGCCACACGTTCCAGTTTTGAGTCTTCCTACTCTAATCACAGCATAACACTTCATGTAACCATAGCCTCACGTATTCTTATAGTGATAAGGAGTTAGATATCACCTATTGCCAATCCAATCCAATCTAATCATTTGATTTCAAGATGAAGAATCAGACTAGAATTTTAAAGTTCTATTATTGTAGGTACTTTTCACATTCACTACCATATATTTAATGCTGAAATGAGTACCTGGCCTATCAAAAGTGCTTGCTAAGTATTTGTTGCATGAGTTAAAGTTTAGATTCATTTTTCTGTTTGTTTCCAAGCTATAAATCAAAGTATATCTACAGGATCTGATTGTCTCACCACACCCAAAGTGAATACTGAAGCAAATTAAAATAAAAATCATACATCTATGCTCATTCACCTAATATCAAGGTGCATAATTTCAGCACAGCTATAACTCTCATATTACTTCTATTTCAAAAATAATAATAATAATAAATATTTTTAAACATTTAGCATGTGCTATATTTTGAATGATTGTCCCCTCCAAACTCATGTTAAAATTTAAAAATTGTCATTGATAGTATCTAGGGATGGGACCTTCAGGAGGGGGTTAGGTCATAAAGACTTCACTCTCATGAAGTGACTAACACCATTATCAGAGGAGGAGGATCTCCTACTCTTGCTCGCTCTCTCACCTTCTCTCTTGGCCATTCTTCCATATGATGATGCCTTCAGCCATGTTTAGACACAGCAAAAAGGCCCTCACCAGATTCTGGCACCTGGATATTGTATTTGCCAGCCTCCAGAAATGTGAGAAATAAATTTCTGTTTACTTTAATTTATCCAGTTTCAGATATTCTGTTATAGTGGCACAAAATGGTTAGGCATTGTTCTAATATTTTAAATATATTAACTAATATAATTCACAAAACAATCCTGTAGTAGATATTAGTGTTATATCATTTTTACAAATAAGAAAACTGATCACAAAGAAACTAAATAACAAGTACACTGGGAGAAGAATGTAAGAAAATTTTGTCTGTAACATGTGTAGGAGCAGAGAGTATCACAGGTAACTAACTTCCAGTTATCTGGGCTTAGTATCTGATTGCATGGAAATGCGAATATGAAAATAGCAAACACGGAAGGAACATTTAGGTTTGGGGGTGTGCATGTGTACTTTAATATGTTTGGTTTGGGTATTTATGTAGAGAGACCTTTAAGATATCCAAAGAAAAATATTAGGATGGCAGTTGGTTTAGAGGTCAGAAGAGAAGCCTTGAATGAGGATGTAAGTCTGGGAGTCAGTGATTTATAATTTATATAGTATCTAGCTATGACATGCACATGTATATTCCCACATCCTCATACGTACCTTCCTACATACACACACTCAGATACTAATATATAGAAATATGTCATGCTGAACTATAATTTGGCCCAGCTTCTCAATTCAGGAAATACTGTCTTTTAATATTAAAGCTTAGGGAACTATATTCATTAAGTTTAGCTACTTGTAGCAGAAACTAGAATATAACTATTTCTCAGGTAACAAGTCTGGAAGAAGGTATTCTAGAGCTAGTGCTGATAAGGGCCTCAAGTTTCTTACAGTTTCCTACTCCCCCATGGTAACTGTGATATTTGTATTTATTCATTGTGGTGTTACAATATTCTGGGCAGGAATAAGGAAGTGCAAAGTAGTGCATATATCAGGAAAGCAAAGCATTTCCTTTTTTCATGGCCACCCCTAGAAACAAAAGTTCCTGGGAAACCAGGTTTTTTTATCTGAGCATAATGTAACCCCAAATAAAATTGAGATTATGTTTTTTAAGAAAGGGAACGTGAATATCAGATAGACATTTGACATGTGCTGTGATTTGAATGTGCTCCTTGCAAAATTCAAGCATTACAGCTTAATGGCCAATATGTTGGTAGTAAGAGGTGGAGGCTTTAAGAGGGGATTAAGTCATGAGGGCTCCAGCCTTTGTGAAAGGTATTAGGTGATATTAGGCAAAGTTTGTCTCTTTTGCCCTCTGCCTTCCACCATGTGAGAGCACAGTGTTCCTCCCCTCTGGAGGATGCAGCATCAAGGCACCATCTTGAAAGCAGAGAGCAGCCCTCACCAGACACTAAGCCTGCTGGTGCCCTGATAGTGGACTTACCAGCCTCCAGAACTGTGAGAAAATAAATTCTCTTATTTACAAATTACCCAGTCTGTAGTATTTTGTAATAGCAGCACAAATGGACTAAGATCGCATGTCTGCCAGAGAGTTGTTGGGCTTTAGAGCTTTAACAAAATTTGAAACTGCCTTACCACAATTTTCCAGATGAGATTAAAGTGATTTGCTCCAGGCTACAGTTTGAGCAGGTAGTACTGGCAAAAAAGAAAACTGGTAAAAACAGAACCTAGGTGTGCTGGCTGGTAGCACAGTTATCATATCATACTGCAATATCAATTGCCTAAAATTTTATTATGCTAGTCCGCAACCTATCCCAGAGCCCTCTATGTTCCACTTAAGTCCCATAGTTCTCTGCATGAATGATCATTGTCATATTTATCACACTCTTCTGGAATTATTTGTTAGTGTGTCTACTTGCTCTCTAAATTAAAAACACCTTCTGGAGCAGGCATCATGAATTATTCATCGTTCTATCCCTTTCCTATCCTCCTCCCACTTTTATTCTCAGAGAACACTCAGCATATTGTAGATGGTTAATAAGTTTTTGTTAAATGAATTAACTTCACATAGAAGAATATAATCTCATGATTATATTTTAGTGTTGCTGATGGAAGGATATTAAAATTTTTACGGTGTTGATTTTTACCCCAATAGCCCCCAAGCCATTGACTAAAATCATTAATACATTATTATCATCATAGTCTCAGGGCTAGTGAAAGTCATCTGATTCAGTTCCTACATTCATGTAGTCATTTTTATCATCAGAGTCAACTAAGGACCAGAGAAGTTACATTGCCCAAGGTTACAAGATCAGAAAGTGAAAGGGAGGAGACAAGGCACAGGTGTCCTTCTTAGGGCTATTTAGTGTCATTATTGTTGCTTTCAGTACATCACATGCCAAAACTTTAGTGTAATGATGTATTTCACTTTTATATTTCATATGTTCAAAGTCTAAAATGTGCTATGCTATTTTAGAATATTGACTTTGATATATCTTTGGGTGAAAATGCAAAGGTTTTCACAAGTATGATATTGTATTTGAGCAACAGCAAGTGTGTCAAAATTTATTCTCAAGATTGAACTTGAGTTTTTCTATTTCTAGGGATTGATACTCATAATACATCTTTAGTGTCCCTCCAGGGCAGCTTAGATAGTCTACTTTTGGTTTATAATGGAAAAAAATAGAGGTTAAAATAAAGGCCATAGCAACTGTCAGAAAGCATTAGTTTTGCTGCTATATAAACATATCCATTTATTTAAATTATGCTGGCTGTTAGCATCCACACTTTTGCTATATGCAACATAGTTAACACTATTTTCTCAGCACTTTACTCACTTGAAAATGAGAACATGTATTTTATATGATTAAATAAATTAGACAAGGCTAGGCTATGACATATAGTTTTGTCTCCAAGACCTAAATGAAATCAGAGAAGTCTATTAAGAGGTAGATGGTAAGCATAAAGACCATCAGGTGCAGAGCTAAACATAATCTCATGTATTTCACACAGATATTTCATAGCATATGTATCAAATCTGTCTTGCATATTTATAGTAATCTTCATCTTTTTGTTACTAGTAGTCATGTAAGCCCTATTTCCCCTGGACATAAATTCACTTAACATAAATTTGTTGAATAAGAATGATTTTATATTTCTTATTCAATTCAATGCAAACTACAGTGTGGTGAAAAATTTGGAAGTTGTCTGAACAATGAGAAATAGTTGGGTAAGTCAAACAGGATCAATTGGAGTTTGCATGTCAGGGTTATGCCCCTAATCTATTTAAAGAGTTAGGGCCTGGGATTCTGTTTAAAATATATATTCTTATTTTCATACTTGACCTTATTTGATCCTCTCCCAAACCTCGTAAGTTAAAAAAGAAGAGGTTTTCTTATTTCTAGATGATGAAAATTAGGCTCAGGAAAGTTCTACAACCTGTCTAAATTCTCATAGCTACTAAATTACAAAATTGGAAAGTCAGAGGGAATAAAATCCAGGGAATTCTGCTTTGAAATTCTGGGCTCCTTTTACTTCACTACCTTCTCCTGTAGTTAGAAGTGAATCAACCTGGGTTAGCGGGGACAGAAACAACACACATCTTAAGAGTTAAGCTGATGTTTTACAGATTTGTTTTAAAATTATTTTTTAAACAATTATAGTTGTTTAGTTTGGTTACTAAACAACTATACTCAAGACAGGTAATCACTTAAAACCTCAATCGTTTGATAAACCTATGAAATACCTGAACAGTAATTAGTTCTGTTACAGAACTACTTTGATGTGCTATGTTTAATGATTATTATAATTTTTAATTTATAATTGTCTAATATCTACTTACCTATTGCTATGGGACAAAGAGACCTTTTTTGTTATATGTATACCTTCTAATCCTGCCTTTATATTGCTCTGTGAAAAGTTGATTAGGAACAAAATCCATTAAGATATATATTAAAGGAACTGTGGGAAAATAGATCAGAAAACCAACACAGGAAGTTAAATGGGAAATACATTTTTTAACATCTGTTCATTCTTTATAAATTGTATACATTTCCTTTGCAAAAAAATTTTAGAAGTCAGTTAAAAACTTATACCAAGAAAAGACTTACTGTGAATAAGTCAATACCTTCTTGCATACACCACTGCTCTCTCATAACAAACCTGCCCTCCAAATAATGATATTACGTAGACCACCACTATATTTGTATTTGTTTAGTGCTTTAAAAATGTTTTCCCATAAATTATCTTTTTTTTTGTTTTTTTGAGATGGAGTTTCGCTCATCACCCAGGCTGTAGTCAAATGGCATGATCTCAGCTCACTGCAACCTCTGCCTCCTGGGCTCAAGTGATTCTCCTGCCTCAGCCTCCCGAATAGCTGGGTTTATAGGTGCCCACAACAACTCCAACTAATTTTTGTATTTTCAGTAGAGACTGTGTTTCATCATGTTGGCCAAGCTGGTCTTGAACTCCTGACCTCAGATGATTCACCCTCCTAGGCCTCCCAAAGTGCTGGGATTACAGGCATGAGCCACTGCACCTGGCCACCTTTTTGATCTCTTTATATTAGTTCGTGCATCCTTTTATGTCTACATACCTACTACATTTCACTGATCGTCCCTTTGTCTAAAATGTAAGCTCAGGAGTTACTCTTGTATCATAGAACCATGTTCAGTTTTGAGAATATAAAGAGTATAACATCTTAGCTAAGCAAGAAGATAAATATCCTGAACATCATGCAATTAATTTCATGAAAAATATGTCATAAATCATCCAGAATCTCCTCATTTTCTTATATCACAGAGATAAGAATTTCAGAAATGTAGTGATGTTATCATCTTCCTTTGGTATTCAAAGTTGATTCTTTCTACCAATATCCTTATCTCTATCTGAGGTTGCACCTGAAAAATGTTTGAAACTCTTGGCCTCACACAGACCAAGTCCTTTAACTGTTAATGGCTGTCATTTAAGGATCTGTGCACCTCTATTTTTCATGCCAAGAGCTTTACTTAAACTTTTGAACTCTACATGCCAGGTTAGTTGATCTGCCGCTATTCTTCCTCCTTCATAGAGCTCAATTTCTCTGCTCAAAATTATGTAACTTTGTAATGTTTCTTCCATTCATCTTCACCCATCCACACATTCCAGTATGTGTGACTCCCCTCACCATTACTCTAACCAAAATCTGCTTTATGGAATTAGTATTATAAATATTACTTAAATTATTTTGTAAACGTAAGGCACCTTACCCCGAGTGTTGTAACAGCATAGTAACTCTAATTCTGGAATGGAAGATTCTTAAAGATATTTAAGGCATCAAATGAAAAGGAAAAATTCATAAGAAGGTAGTGATGAAAAAAGTAAAGAGCTGAGAGCTTGGTTCTAGAGTACAAATTTGGTTGATTCCTTATCCAGATTAGAATCTGACCCTAAGAGCATTTTTCTCTATTCTGATCCTCTGACAGACTTTCTAGAAAGATTAAGGGTGAGATATTTGACACTTTAATTTAAAGCCAAAAAGCGATATTTGGGTTAAGAAGAATAATATCAAACTCAGTACCAAACACAAAATATTTCAGCTATTTTATTTCATTTAATGCTAGAAATATTCTGAAGAAGGAAATATACTATTGGAAAAGAAAATATTGAGAATAGAGACATCCCTGGAAAAAAAGGTAATATAATTTTTAAAGTGCCTAATTCAAAATGATTCAAAAGGCACAGAACCCTTTTATCCCTTTATCATTTTGCCTACATTCTAAAATGAAATCTTGCCATTTTTATTGTACTTAGAACAAGTATTAGATATGTTATTAAAATGTCAACCTAGAGATAAAAATGGGTCAAAGGCACCACCTTGATTTTTATCATTTTATGCCTTGAAAATTACAAGTTAAAACATACAGTTAATAATCTTCCTAATGGACTGCAAAAATACCAGTTATGTATATATCCCTTCTGATATACACTCTGTGACAGAGTGTATCTTCCGGATATATACCATCCTACATATGCTTCTTCCAATGTAACATCAACACTTCAGTCAAGAGGTGAAGTCTATTAAATATATCTCTTTTCTTTCTCTTTCCTTTTCCTCATTCTCTGACTTCTCCTTTTATCTTCAGCACTCTTGGAACCCAGCCAGCCACTCTGCTGTCAGCAAGTCCACACTAGCTCATGTGGAAAAATAACACGGAAAGTTCCACATGGAGAGAAACTAACTCTTCCATTCAATAGCTAGTCACAACAACCAAGGATAAGCAGTCCTTCAGATGATTCCAGCTTCCAGCCATTGGGTCTTCCAACTGAGGTCCCAGGTATTCTGGAAGAGAGGTAGGCTGTCCCTTTCGTTCCCTATCCAAACTCTTAACCCACATGATCCATCAGGATAATAAATGGTTGTTTTCCTCAAATACATTTTGCATAATTTGTTATAGAGCCAAAGTTAACAGAAACATTATCAAATTAGAAATAAGTACTTGGTGTTTTTGTTTTCTACTCTTGGCTTTTGTCATCAGTGCAATTTTTGATTATTTTTTTTTTAAATAATGAATCAGAGTATTATGTCATCTACTTCATTCCCTCCTTTATTCTGAATCTCCTAGTCAGGTTCAATACACTTCCAGAGGTAGCACATGGCAACCATATTTCAAGACTAAATGCACAATTTAGAAACCACCTGGGAACATATTTTGTAACCCTATCTGTGTTAGTACCCAGATGTACAGACATTCAACTTACATCAACATACATTCAGGCCAGGTGCGGTGGCTCACGCCTGTAATCCCAGCACTTTGGGAGGCCAAGGCCAGAGGATCACTTGAGGTCAGGGGTTCAAGACCAGCCTGGCCAACATGATGAAACCCCGTCTCTACTAAAAATAAAAAAATTAGCTGTGCATGGTGGCATGTGCCTGTAACCCCAACTGCTCCAGAGGCTGAGGCAAGAGAATTGCTTAAACCTGGGAGGCGGAGGTTACAGTGAGCCCAGATCATGCCATTGCACTCCAGCTTGGGCAACAGAGTGAGAATCCATCTCAAAAACAACAACAACAACAAAAATACATGAATTGAGTGTATGTGCAAAAGAAGAAAAAAGGGGAGGATTTATGTTAAGTAATTTGTACAAGGCACACACTATTAGTTTCTTAAAAATATACAACAATCTTATTACATAGGGCATCACCACAGATGTGACTCAGAGAAGTTAAATAACTTTTAAGATCTAACTACCAGTTGTTGGTAGAGTCAAGATGCAAAGTCATATCTGCATTATGACAAATATATGACTTTTGCACCTTACCTTGTTTCTTTAATGAGATAGCAATAGTAACAATTTCAGTATTTGTCACATAAACTCAATGAAATTCATGAAAGTTCCCTAGAACATAGTAAACAATAAATATTAAAAATTAATGTTTTTTTTTCTACTTAGTGGTAGATACGTAAAAAACAAAACATAGAAACACATAGTCTTTACCTTTACTATATTTGCAATATAGTGTTGGGAATGTTAAGTTGGATCTATAATGGGTTAGGTATTGTATAAATACACAAATAACTGTAATGTAAAATAAATTATAATAAATGACAAGTATAAAAAAATGACTATATTCAGTTGAGATATCAAGAAATGTTTTATGAATACAATAATGCCAAAGATGAATCTCGATGGTTAAGATTTTATTTTAACAGAGGGGAAGAGATACCAATTTCATGTAGAAGGAACTGCATAATGAATGAATATGCAAACATTGAGAAATTTCTCTAAAAATTCTACAAAGTTTAGTATTCCTGGAGAAAAGAGCTCATTAAATTTTTAAGATGGAAAAATTGAATATGTTTATAAGCTAGGGGAAGGAGTCAGTAAAAATTTTAAGAATAGAGACAGAAAAATGGCTATTCTAAAAACAGTAAGAATGGAATGGGTCAAGGAAAGTGGGAATGCAATTGTCCCTGAAAAGCAAGTGAAACACCTCATTCTCAGAGACTGTAGAAAACTGCGGTTATAGATTAGGTGACTGTGTATGAAATGGTAGGAAGTGGAGGAAGAATGTATATGACAACTTCAAGTCCTCAGTTTGATAGGAAAGAAGATTGTCTGAGTGGTGGAAAAGAAGAGGGCTTGAAGAGGATGCAGAAGGCTTAGAAGGGTTTTGAAACTGAATAAAATAAGCAACTGAATAAGGATACATGCAAGGATTGAAAGTATTGTTCCCATGGCAAGTACTTTATTATTCATCTCCCGTGTGTTAGGTTTTGAAATCACAATAATAAACAAAGTAGACACTGACTACACCTTCAAGACAGAGATTAGGTAAGTAAATGGAAAATTACCATTCATTGTGACTACTGTTCAGGAACTCTGAATGGAAAGGTGTCATTTGAATATCAATAGGCATTAACCGAGCAAAGAGAGAAAGAGGAGTAAAGAGTGTTGCAACACACGGCCTACTATATGCAAAGACTCTCAATTACAGGAAGTCTGGTATATTCTATTTCACTGATTATAGTGCCTTCTGGAAGTTCAGAGAGATACAGTTGAGGTGAGGAGAGGAGAGGCTAAAGAATAAGAGGGGAGGGCCTGACTATGTTGGTCTTTATATAGTACAGCAAGGAGTTTGGACTAAACTCCCAAGACATTAGAGAAACACTGTGTGGTTTTACAAAGGAGAAAAATCAGCTCAAATCTACATTTTGAAAGATGTCTCGGTTAAAGCTCTCTGTGGCAAAAAAACAGAATACTGCTAGAGCTGACTTAAGCAAAAAGAAGAAATTTATTAACTATATATTATACTGTTTTTCAACCTTTTCCATATCCTGGCACAGATGGAAAATGATAATATTTATACAGCACCCTGGGGAAAACAGACGAGGCTGCTTGTGGCAGGAGGCAAGCAGCCTGGGGACTCCAGCTGCCCTGAGGCTAGGGGGTCAACATCGCAGCATACATCTGCAACAGACCAGCTGGAGAGCTCAGAGCCACTACATGAAATTATAGACTCAGGGATAAATCATGCAAACAGAGACTGGCTGAGCCTCATGAGGCTAGGAACTCTAAAGCCATCAGAAGTCAGGTCTCTTTTCTCAGCCTCTCTCTCTCTGTCTGGGGCAATGTGGTTTTATCTCTGCTCCTTTTGGTATATAGATGCTTCCTTGTGCACGTGGCTGAATCTGCCTCATATCTCCCACGTGTGCAAGTTCTTCCAGTTGAAGTACCCAATAAAAAAAACCTAACGGTCCTTAATGTTAACTCCACATTCCCAGGAAAAAGAATCTGATTGAACCAGGTGTCTATTCTGTCTACATCTTTTGTTATCAGTAAGAAAGATGCCCTATAATAAACATAGAGCCATGGAGGCCTGCTATGTGATTGGAGGTAATTTCCAAGAAGAGCTGCAGAAGCAGGTAGACTCTTGAGACCTCAGAAGAGTGCTCTGGCTACCATAGGAAGCATGTCTAAAGAAAAGGCTATATGGGATTCATGGAGATGCATTGAGAAGCTGTTCCAGCAAGCCAGGAAAAGTTCAGAATGGCCAAGGCAAGAGTAAGAGTATTAGTAATACAAGTACAGAGATTTAAGCAATAGTTTCAAGGCATATTAATAAGATCTGGAGTTTGATTATTTGAAGGCATAAAAAAGAAAAAGAGATTTCTGGCTTGAACAACCAGGTGAAGGGGATGGCATCTTTCACTGATCAGGGACATGTGGGAAGAATAACAAGATTGAGAGACAGAAGAGTTTCACCATTGGATTGATATGTCCAATAGGCAGCTGGTTAGGAGATATTGGAGCTCAGAAGCGCCATCTAAGAGGAATTTAAATTTGGGAGTTTTTAAAATAATGACTAAAGTTTTGGAGTGAAATTGTGCAGGTAGAGAGTTTAGGATGAGAATAAAAGCTGAGAAACAGTGGAAAGGACCCCAGGAAAAAAACATAGTTTGAGGAGTGGTCAGAGTAGGAGAGGCCTCCAAAGCAGATTGAGAAAGAGTACCAAGATGGGAGAAGAAAGCACAAGAAAGAAAGAAGAAATTGAAAGACAAAAGGAAGGATTTTTTTCTACACATAGGGAAAAACCAGTAGCGCCAAATGTTGCTAAGAAGTAAAATAAAATATAGAATAAAAAGAGCTCCATGGATTTAGCAATAAGTGCCTTGGCAAGGAAGCCCTCTAAATAGAGGAGTGAGTACAAAAGCCAAAATGAAAAGTATTTAAGAGTAAATGGGAGATAAAAAAGTAAAGCTTTAGCAAGAGTCATGAGAAATTTGGCTGTGAAAAGGCAGAGAGATATGCTAATAATGAGAGAGGGTTATAAATTGAGGGAGTGTTTTGCTTTGCTCTTAAATATGTCATATTAATTCCATACAATGGTGTATCTGGCAGGCATCTCCAAGCTAAAGAGTGGAGATGAAATGGTGGCAGTAACTCAAAAAGCATGCCAAATCTTTGCTACCTGTGCCTGCCTAAAAATGCAGAGGATAATGCTGAACTGCAGAATTTAGAAGTTCATTCTCTGGTCACTGAACCTGTCAGATCAATGAAGACTTCAAGGTGCCAACAGAGATCATGGTCAGGTGGACCCATACATGAACTCCACTAACACATTGAGGAGATCCTTGCTGGAAAGGAACAGGCTGCTCCTAAGCCAAAATATGGTGTTTCTCAGAAGAAAAAGATAACCCAAAAGGAACTGAAGAAGGAAAATGTAGGACAGGAAATACAAAGCACACAATTAATGCAAATTAAAAAAAAAATAAAAGGGAAGGATAGGTGACAGTTGATAGGAAGTATGAGATAGAGAAGAGAGGGTTGTGTGTGTGTGTGTGTGTGTGTGTGTGTGTGTGTGTGTGTGTGTCCATGTTGTACTGCTTTTATAGAATGGGAGAGAACTAAGAATTTAGGATTATGCCCAGGACATAGTAGATACTCAATACATATAGTCATGAAAAAAAGAAAAAGAAAGGTAGGTAAGGAGGGAGGGAGGGAAGGAGAAAGGGAGGAAGGGAAAGAAGGAGGCAGGGAAGGAGGAAGGAAGGAAGGAAGGAAGGAAGGAAGGAAGGAAGGAAGGAAGGAAGGAAGGAAGGAAGGAAAGGTGTCTGCAGGCTCAATACAGGGACTCCCTGAAAGTTGATGTCATTGAAGGTATACCAAAAAGAATAAATATTGGACCAAAATCCCAGTGTAGATAGAAAAGTATGATGTTTAGAAACTATACATTTATTTTTAAACCAACAGAAATGTAGCTTTAGTAGGCAAAAGATTTCTAAACAGAAAAATGTACAGAAAAACAAGGATGATAATATCTGAAATAGTAAGACAAGCCCCAGGAAACAAAGGCTGATAATGCCAAAGATAACTGTAGTGTCTTTAGAATGATGCTGAGGGGGTGAGCTGAGCTACTCCTCCTTGGCTTTCATAAACAATAAAGTAAAAGTAAAACATAATTCCCAGAATCTGTTGGCTATTTATACAAGAAGCTAAACTATAATCAGTAATGAAAACCAGATGTGACAGAATGTTGAAATGAACTGTTTCACTCCATTTTGGGGCTGAAACCTCAAAATAATAAAAATCACATTTGAATTTAGGTACAGCTAAACATGCATGACTTCAAATGAGTAGTCAAAAACCAGTTTTGTGATTGTTAATCTCTTATCTTCATTCAGTGCTTAAAAGATTTGGAAGTTTGAGAGAAAAGCTGGATAAAAACGGATTTGTATAGTGAGTTAATGTTCTCTGGGATTCCCTCCCCAAGAGGGAGAAGTCAGAGAAGAGGTGTCCCTTTCTCACCTCATTCCTGGGAAACTGGGTTTCTTGGACACCATGAGGAGAGTTTGATGTGTTTCCCTGTTGCATCAGGTGACACAGTAGGTCGCTGTCTAAGAAATCAAGGTTCATAACAGTGTAGTGAACTAAGTGCCCTGGGAATGGAGAAAGGGGGACAAGACTGTGCTGAGTCTGGCCTGCACTCCATGCTGTTATGGAGAAGGGGATGAATGTTTCCTAAGGACCAAATGTAGGTCTCTTTCAACAGAGAAAACACGAGCATTTTTAAGAGCATCCCTTAAGGTATAAGAGGACTTGACCAGAAAGAAGTTGGAGGTACTCTTTTGGGAGGCAGAGGGGGCTCTAGGGACAATATAAGAAATCAGTTCAAGAAAAATGTTACTTCTTTCAAAGCTACTACTAATGAGAGATCCTCAAAGACTGCGCTCCTCTGTGGAACTCACCAAAGTGATACATGACAAAAACGACTGCGGTGCTCAGAAAGTGGTG
Source organism: Piliocolobus tephrosceles (assembly GCF_002776525.5). NCBI lineage: Eukaryota > Metazoa > Chordata > Mammalia > Primates > Cercopithecidae > Piliocolobus > Piliocolobus tephrosceles. The sequence goes on along the minus strand of NC_045444.1, from coordinate 66,450,094 downwards.
ACACCAAACAGCTTAAATTCAAGAACACATCTTGAATGTTTTCTTTGAGTGAAATTTTTATGCCTTTCTTAACTTTACCTCCTTTGATCTCATCCATATGCCAGTCGTGGAAGGGTCAGAAACTGTTAGAAAGATGGAAAAAGGGGTGGAGAGAGAGAATCCTGCCAAGCTTTTTCCTTCATTTCCCACTTCAGGAGACCAGCCTGGGTAGTTCCAAGGAGAAACAAAACTAACCTAATACTAAATTTGAAGTGTTAATTATTATGCCTGAAAGAATATATTAGTTATGGGAATGAAACTGTGATCTATGCCTTGAAGTGGCTGAGAGACCTTCATTATTGTGTGTGTGACTGGGATGTCACAGGTTTGCCCAAGATTTCGTCAAGGGGCAGGCTAAGTACCAACCCCATGCAATAGGTCTGAACACTGAACAAAGGAAAAAATCAAGTGGTTTCTCACTGTCCCACAAGAACCTCTTCTTCATCAAGATGTTTACACAGGTATTCATAATTCAGCCACTACTTGTTCTCTTTTCCCAGGCAATAGAAAAACAGACATGTCTAGTATCTTAAAACTTTTACCTGTCTTTAAATTTGAATTTAAAAAAGCAATAAAGGGATGAAAAAAATCAGGTGAAACCTGAAGTAATTTTACTTTATACAGTATTGAAACATGTTATTTTCATTTATTTTCTGGAAGAAGAGAGAGAAAGTTTGAAGGAGAATTTTCTCTACCTATTTAATGTAATCTTCTGTGCTGAATATAACCATACATACATGCATCACTTTGCTCCTTTAATGCTATTTTAGTGCTTATTCTAAAAACATATTTTATTAATTAAATAAGTCCAGTGAAACACATTTGTTAGGAGAACAGATATTATGTGAAATGGTAATGTTAAGGGCTATCTCTGCTCTGGCTAACTGCGGTTTCACAGACTAAATTATTTGTTCTAGGTAAAGTCCCATGTTGTTCGCTTTCTCCTAATACAAGCCTAAATTATAGAATGCTGATATCCATGAGAAATACTTGAAGAAATGAAAGCAAAAATCTGGAGGTGAACCAAATTCTGTCCCTATGCAAGGCAACCAACAAAGTACTAAAGTTGAATACTAGAATTTGAGGAGTCTTCCCTATCAAAATCAATCACTGACATTCATGCAGTGACTGCTTTAGGCATTTGAAAATCATGCAGGTTGGCATTGACTGAGCCATTCTTGCAGTAGAATGTTTCTGCCATGTATTTTTCACCAACATTTTTTATAAAGGTCATTTAAGGCTTTAAATCTTAAAGAAGTAAAAAGTAAGCTTAATTTTTTTCCTATGACAGATACACTAGTTCAATTTTTCATCTGAGGCACAATGCTCTCTTTTATTTCTATTTTCTTATTGTGGTAAAAACATTTAACATGAAATCTACACTCTTCACAAACTTTTTTAGTGTACAATGCAGTATTGTTAATTCTAGGCATTATGTTGTGCCTCAGATCATTGGTACTTACTCATCTTGCATAACTGGAACTTTGTACCTTTTGAATAGCAACTCCTCATTTCTCCCTACCCCTAGCCCCTGAAAATCATCATTCTACTCTCTGTTTCTATGAGTTTGACTACACAAGATACCTCATATAAGGGGAATCATGTGGTATTTTTCCTTATTTTACTGGCTTATTTCACTTAGCACAGTGTCCTCAAGGTTCAACCGTGTCATCTCATATGGCAGGATTTCCTTCTTTTTTAAGGTTGAATAATATTTTATTGTATATCATATTTTCATTATTGATTCATCTGATCAGTGGGCTTTTAGGTTATTTCTGCATCTTGCATATTTTGAATAATACTGCAATGAACATGGCAGTGCAAATATCTCTTTAAGATAATGGTTTAAATTCTTTTGGATATACACCCAAAACTGGGATTGCTATATCATATTGTAGTTCTATTTTAAATTTTTTGAGGAATTTCCATACTGCTTTCCATAATGACTGTATCCTTCTGTATTACCACCAATGGTGTATACAGGTTTGAATTTCCCCACATCCTCACCAGTGCTTGTATTTGTTTTCGAATTGCCATCCTGACAGTATGAGGTGAAATGTCATTGTGGTTTTAATTTGCATTTCCTTGATCATTAGTGATGGTGAGTATTTTTTCATATGCCTGTTAGCCATGTGTATGTCTCCTTTGGAGAAATGTCTGTTCAAATCCTTAGCCCATCTTTAAATGGGTTATTACTATTATTATTTTTTTTATTTTTGGGGCTTTTTTTGCTAATGGGGTGTAGGAGTTCCTTGTATATTTTGGATATTAATCCCTTATAAGATATATGGTTTGCATATTTTCTCCCATTCTATATGTTGCCTTTTCACTTTATTGTTTCTTTTGCTATGCAGATGCTTTTCAGTTTAATGTAGTTCCACTTGTCTAATTTTGCTTTTGTTGCCTGTACTTTTAATGTCATATCCAATTAATCATTTCTAAGGTTAATGTCGTGAGGCTTTCCCCCTGTGTTTTCTTCTGGGAGTTTTATAGTTTCAGGCCTTACATTTGAGTCTTTAATCTATTGTGAATGGAGTTTTATTAATGTGTGGATTAAAGTATATTTTCATTTTTTCTGCATGTGGATATCCAGTTTTCCCAACTCCATTTTTTTTTGAAGAGACTAGCCTTTTCCAATTGTGTGTTCTTGGTACCCTTGCCAAAGATCAATTGCCTGTATATGCATAGATTTATTTCTGGACTCTCTATTTTATTCCATTGTTTTAAATGTCTGTCTTTATGGCAGTACCATACTTTTTGAATTACTGTAGCTTTGTAATATATTTTGAAACCAGAACATGTGGTACCTACAGCTTTGTTCTTTCTTGAGATTTATGGACTATTCAAAGTCCTTAATGGCTCTAAATAAATTTTAAGATAGATTTTTCTCTTTCTGTAAATAATGTCTTGGTATTTTAACAGTGATTGCATTGAATCTAGAGATTATTCTGTGTAGTACGGCCATTTTAATAATAGTAAGGCTTTAAATTTTAATAATATTAAGGCTTTCAGTTCAAGACCACAGGATTTTTTTCATTTATTTGTGTCTTCTTTAACTTCTTTTATCAATATTTTTAGCTTTTAGTGTAAAAGCCTTTCACTGTCTCTGCTAAGTCTATTCCTAAGTATTTTAGGGCTTACTACATGTAAGGTTATGTCATCTGAAAACAGAGATAATTTTCTTCTTTTCTGATTTGGATGCCTTGTATTTATTTTTCTTATATAATTGCTCTGGCTAGGACTTCTATGACTATGTTGAATAGAAGCAAGAGTGGACAGTTTACCTTGTTCCTGATTTTAGAGGAAAAGCTTTCAGCTTTTTGCCATTGAGTATGATGATGCTAGCAGTGGGTTTTTGATGTATGACCTTTATACTTTCCCTTTGCTGAGCCTGTGGGGGATGGGTTATGATAACTGTGTGCTAGTCCAAACATCACTTTTATTCTCATTCTCCCCAGGCATTTAGAATATGCTATATCCTATAAGTGCTTTGACATGAGAGACATAAGAGCCAGTACCTTGGGAAACCCCTGAAAATGTTAAGGCATTGCATATGCAGTCCAATTATTTCCCTCCCCAGGGAGAAGCTGGGAACTGGGGGTTTTCTTCTGATCTTCTGGTCTTATGCCAAGAGTCGGGGTGATGGTGAGATGATATCTTGAACTTTCCTACTGGTGTCAATGTGGCTGATTTTGCCCTGTACAAAAGGGCAGTGGAAGAGTGCAAGAGCCTCTCAACTAGTCTGTGGGCTTCTCACAAAGGAAATCTGTACATGTCTTGTTGAATTGGTATATTCTTTGGGTGAATGAGAGTCCAGCTTTATTTTCTGCCATCTTACTGATGTCATTCCTTCCATAATGTTTTCTTAATTCCTTCCATAATATTTGTGTTTCTATGATGCTGAAACTTTTGCTGAGTTTGAATAATAGATTAAAAGGGATACAGTAATAATGTTTCTTATAATAATTTTCTTACTTGAAACATTTACTACAAATATTAAATATTATGTCTACTTAAAGTCTTACCTGTCTTATTAGAAATTTCTTTTAATATGTTTTCTTTCAATGGTAGTTGTTCTTTAATGCTATAAAGTAGGAAGGACAAATATTATGCCTTTATCAAGGTCAATGAGCCAACTGGGAACAGAATTTAAACTGACCTGAATTCAAAAGCCTGATCTAAACTCCAAGCAAGCATTCTTTTTATGGTCTACTGAATGGAAACACTTCTTATTCATCACAAATGTAGAAGTCGCATGTTCAGTCTCTACCTCTAAAATCCATCTCTTAACTTGATATGGCATAGGGAAAGTACAGAGGCAGTGTTTCTTATTACCATTTAGCAGTGTCTCTGGGAAGAAGTTAATAACTGCTTAGCTTGGAGTTTTTGTCTTCTTCCAGAGAATGCCTTTGCATGGAAGCAATTAAGTAACTTCCCTCTGTAATCATTAGAAATAAAATATACAAACAGCATTGGAACTAGGGGCCCATTTGTTTCCTCTTTCTTGTTTTCTCAATTCATACTCCCCAGAAAAGGAATATATAACCTCCACAGCCACAGAATACATCTCTTATTCAAAATGGAACCAAGGTCCTCCTTTAAGTACCAATGTCCTTGAAATAGCAATTAACTTCCTGCTCAGTAAGTCATTTTATTCCTAGGATGTTGAGAAAAAAATTCACCATAAAAGCTCTGCTCCACACCAAAAAACATTAGAAATTTCATGCCAGAAACTTGAGTACTTTGTGGCCCATGAAGTTGGAACTCTATGTTTCCAAAATTGTATTGTAATTTATGCCCTCAAAGACTTAGTTTTTAAAACAAAAATTTGATATGGTTCTACAGGAATTCCTTTGGGCCTCTTCCCTTTCTTCTTAGCTTTCCTACTGTATAATGCACATCAGATTGTTCACAGAAACTCTTGGACCAGCTGTGCAATTTACTGTGTTATCCTATTTTTCATGTCTAAACCACCTGTTAAAGCCCTGTGATTTCAGCTTGTTCATTCATTTCATATATTCCCTCCGTAAATTAGAAGCAACAAAAATAAAGGTAAGCATCATTTCTAAAGGTCTTGATTATAGTATGAAGTGGAAATTTAGTAGTTAACACGAGAGACATGGGCCTTGTCATTTATGTCCGAGTAGAAGAAAAAGATGTTAAACCAGCATTGATATTAATTATTTGAATACAATTGAGGGAAGTGCTATGAATGGTGGTATGCGGGACTGTGAAAAGGGCATAATGGGGAATCTGTGTTAATTTGGAGTGTTGGGTGTCAGGGAGTCAATGGGACAGGGGCATTCCAAGAAGAAGAGATGACAATGTGAGGAGCTTGAATGGAAAGTACTGATGCACTTCAGGAAATGAAATAAATCATGGTAACTAAAGTGGGTGTGAAGCTCTAGGATTCCACAAGATGTTACTAGATTGGGGAAAAAACAAAGAGGAGGAGGCATTTGTTTTAAACTTTACATACCCCACAATGTTTGCACTTGCAGAGATGGATTATTACTGAATGACCCCAGCAGCAGTTTCATTAGCAGTCTTGTAGCTCTGTATGACAGTGTGCAGTAGGACTGTGCTCATTTAGACCAGTGCATTCTCAGTTTTTCTGTGAGATAGGGGAGGTCAATGATAAAAGGTGAACACTGTATCACATAAAAGGGAGGACAGTAGATGGATGACATAAACATCTCCCTCTCAAATTGCCTACCACAACCTCTTCTTATTGTCAATGATTGGCTATTAAAGGTGACTAAGCTCTATTTGTGCAATACAAAATTGTGGGGAAATTTTTATTCTAAAGAAGGTATTTTTGTGTGTCATGATTCAGTTTCTCTCATGCTGCTTTGCTGTTGCTATAAATTTGCAGAATAAGGATTATGTAGATTGGAATTGAATTACATTGTGAATTTTTCATACTTTTGTGATTTTTCCTTCATTTGTTATTACTATGAATTGTATGTTTGTATTCTCCCAAAAATGTATATATCAAAACCATAATCCCCAGTGGGATGGTATTAAAAAGTGAGGTCTTTGGGAAATAATTAGGTCATGAGAGTGAAAGAGTCATGATGGGATTAGTGCCCTTATAACAAGAGAAATGAGAGAGCTTTCTTCTTCTTTTTCTGCTCTCTGCCATGTGAGAGTGGATACAAGAGGATAGTCTTCTGCAAACCAGGAAGCGGGCCTTCAAAAGACACTTGATATGCCGGTACCTTGATGCTGGATTTCCCAGTCTCTATAACTGTGAGTAATAAATGTTTCTTGTTTAAGCTACCTAGTCTATGAAAATTTGTTATAACAGTCCAAATGGACTAAAAGGGTTATTTATTATATCATTTTGTTTTATGCTTCATCAGTGTTTACACTGTCCAAAATGTCTGATATTCCATTAAGGTAATTTTTGAAGACAAACTTGAGATGGTAGAGGGGGATTTTAGGCCTAGGCTTATGGATAATAAGAATTATAAACTTCTAAGTCATTTCACTGTACTAGTGTGAAAAGGAACGCAAAACAATTTCATTGCAATAAAAACTAGTTATCAATGGGTTTAACATAGATTGGTTATCCAAGTTTTATTCTAGGGTGCAAATGCATTATTTGCACATCCTTTCCTGCATCATTTGCTGCAGGAAAATTAAAAAGACATGAGTACAAATCATAGCCATTTTATAGGCAAAGGTGTTGATTATTTTAAATGGCTATTGGTATATCAGAATAAAAGTGAAACTTTTATTTTTTAAAAAAGCCACATTTAGTAAAAAGGCTCAGGAAGCAAGTTACTTAATAATTAAATGTGTTGCCCAAAAATATGAAAAAAATGATGTACTTGATGAGAACCTAATAATACCAGCATAGAAATATATAGTGAGGAAAATTATAGGAACAGTTGCAATATGAGAATTTAAAAAGGTTCTATATTACATGGTATGCTAAGTTATCATATTGTTGACATGCCACAGGATGCTAAAGAACTTTAGGGTAATAAATTGCACATCTTCCTAATGCAGGTTGATGGCTCAACAAATTTCATCAATAAGTGTCTTGTTGTAGCATTTATATCATTTCTAAATGGTGGTGAAATCCAAGAAAACTTTTTTCTACTGTATCTAGCTTACCCACACAGAAAATGCCAAGATCTATTTAATGTTGTGCCATCATATGTGGAAACAAAAGGCCTGTCTAAAACGACCATGTTGGCATCTATGCTGATGGCACCATGCATCTATTGTGAAAAAAAGAAAAATCCCAACGTTGTCATATTCACTGCCTTCTTTACTGAAAGATGCTTCTTCAACAACTCCTCAACATGAAATTAAAAAGTCCTATGTGATGCTATTAAAATGGTTAACTTTATTAAACAAGACCAGTTCACTCAATAAGTTTTAGAAACCTGATCAAAGACAACATAAGTCAGCTCCCTGCAGAAATCCATGTACTTAATAGAGGAGGAGTTCTCTGTAGGGAGTTTGAACTGAAGGCTAAATTGCAGGAACACTTGCAGAAAGAACACAGAGACCAGATTTTATTAAGTGCTTGTATGGTGAAGAATAGCTGCAGAAACTAACCTGCTTAGCAAACATTTTTCATCTCATGAATCAATTGGACAAGTCTCTGCAAAGTCCTGAAGAAAATGTTTTGATGTCAAGTGACAAGATGTTTGGCTTTAAAAGAAACAGAATCATTAGAAACAATCATGTTGCAACAGGAAACCTTGAAATGTTTCCCATGCTGCTTGGATTTGAGAGTGAGAAAGGTTATCAGTCAGTCTCTAGTTTTACTGAAATCCACCTGGAATAACCACAGAACAAAACTGCCATTTTTTCCAACCCATTCAACACAAGTACCTGGCCAGGTGAGGGCCCTTTCTCTGCCACTCTTGCTCAGTCTAAGAATTTCATTTTTTAATATTTCTGAAATGAAAAGCAAGCACATGTTTTCCATTGTTTTAGTCTATGCATGTGTAGGCCTATAACAGAGATCAAGAAACTACTATACATATATAAAAGTTTTATTAACTGTCTAGGCCTATATTTGTGCCTGATATGTGACTCAGTAGGAAAATGTTTTCAAAATCTTACATAAAACGGTGCAGAAGCTATATTTTTATTCATAGTTCTTTCTCGTACGGTTTTGATAGCCTTGCTATTCAACATTGCCAATAAATTTTCATGTTGAAATAACATTAATTAAAATCAGTTTATAATATTTATTTAAGTGAAATTTACAAAGTCAATTCTCAGAAAAATTAAGTCCCATTTTGGCCCAAACCAATTATTTAAAATAAACTTATTATGGTTTGTCTTATAAATTTTTTTGAATTTATGAAAATGAGAGAATGATAATTTCAAACACAGTAAGATAAACTTAACTGTTTTTTTAAGGAAAATTTGGATGAAAGGTCACTTTTATCTTTTAATAAAGAAAAATTTACAACTATTCTTGTATGTTCAATGTAGCACATAATAAACCTCATTAGCATTTTAAATAGGAAAAAATTATAGTATGGCATTTAGGCATACTTGGATATATTTTTAAAAATCAACCACAAAATTAATAAAAGAAGAAAAAAGTGGGGTTTCCTTTACTTACATGCTGACTTGCATTACAGTTAGAGCATTTGTAGAGAGGTAGAACAACATGACAGTGGGAGAATATACTGGCCAAAATAAGCAGATCCACAAAAAAAATAATAATTCTTCACTGAAAAAGCATTGACAATTTTTTTTTTTTCTTTTTTTTTTTTGAGAAGGAGTCTCACACTGTCACCCAGGCTGGAGTGCAGTGGCGCGATTTTGGTTCACTGCAACCTCCGCCTCCTAGGTTCAAATGATTCTCCTGCCTCAGCCTCCTGAGTAGCTGGGATTACAGGCATGTGCAACCACGCCTGGCTAATTTTTGTACTTTTAGTAGAGACAAGGTTTCACCACGCTGGCCAGGCTGGTCTCGTACTCCCAACTTCAGGTGATCCACGTGCCTCGGCCTCCCAAAGTGCTGGGATTACAGGCATGAGCCACCATGCCCAGCTGAGCATTGACTATTTTAATGCATTATTTTATGTACGATTTATGTTCACACTAACATGCTATGAGCTGTAGATATAATAATTTTTATATAGGATTTTCTGAAACACAGAAAGTATTTCAAGGGATCCCAGAGATAAAAACATTAAGAAAAGCTGGGCTAGTACAGAGCAAGTAAAAGATTGACATATCCTAGATGAGGCTGGGGGTGTAGGTAATGACAAGGTCTGATGTGGAGCTGAAGAAAAGTACATATATTAGAAACTCATTAAAACCAGGAGAACATGGCCATATATTGTACATAGAGGAGAGGTTAGGGTTAAAAGTGTAAAAACTGAGTTCTATGTTTGTAGTTTACAAGGCTGAATGGATAACTGTACAGTATGAGCTTCTAGGGAATATTAGAGAAAGTCCAAGTTTGGGAGATAAGATCAATTGTTCAGTTTAGGCATATTCATTTTGAGGCACCTATAAGACATGAGAAGGAAATGTGATAAAGGTGGTTGGATAGATAGACCTAGAGCTCAGAGTAAAGGACTGAGCTAGAGAGAGCATGTTGGGATTCTTTTTGATACAGGTGTCAGTCAGTTACAGCTCTGATGAAATGACAAGGAGTGAGAAGCCATTGAATTAGAAAAGATGGGAGCCTCAGAATGACCACTGAGGATTGAATAAGGGACAGACAGAAGGAGTGACCAGAGAAGTATTGGGGAAAGCAAGATGACCATGGCACCCTAGAAACCAAGAACAAAGAGGGTTTCAAACAAGAGAAAGTGGTTAGCAATGTTGAACACTGCTAAGGGAACAAGACTAGTCAGGACTGAGCATCTTGCCCGCTAGACTTTTCTAACAAGGAAGTAAACGTTGGCATAAATAAGAAGAGGTGTGTTGAAGTTGTAGGTGCCCAAGCAAAATCAGGTGAGGAAAGAAGTAGGGAATGAGCAAATGGGATGCAGCAAGATAAGAAAACCACAAGAAGTTAGGTTGTGGAGAGTAGAGAGACGGAGGATAGCTGGTAAGCCTTTCCCTAACATTGGAAGGCCTGAAACGAGGGTGTGAATGGAGGCCCATATGCTGTATTTCTAAATACTTGAAAGTTAAAAATCAAGTGAACATAGTGTTAAATAAAAGCTCTATCATCCTACCTTTTAAAATATGTCTTTATAACAATCTGGAAGGCCAGGTAGCACCAAGCAGCCATTCACACTTAGAAATTTTTGGACTCCTCAGATTTGTGCACTAGAATGTCCAGCATGAGGACTGACGGCCCCGAGCCTCTGTCGTGGGCCAGTGATTGGTTCTTTCTCTCTGGTCCCACGAGGTACCTCACAGTCCTGCACAAGGACACCCCAGCCTGAATGTCCAAACTGTTTCCAGGCTCTCCTGAAGATTGCCCCCACTTGAACACATCTCACACCCAGGCATAGTATGGCCTACACTTGGGAGCGGGAGACAGAAGCCTGTGCAAGTCTTGAAGGTGGAGTTGGGATCTCAAGTACTTTGAAGCATGGCCTACAGAAAGGGAAGATGAGCTCTAGGTGGACATATCCGCTTGACCCTGTGGACGCCCGACTCTGTAAAGAGCTGCCCCAGTAAAGTTAGATCTAGATTCTCTAAAGCACAGGGTTTATGTCAGAGGTCTCTCTTCCTTAGTTCTGAGTGCAATAGTGGTAGCTGGAGAGAGGGGTATTTTAAAACTCTAGTCACATTTTTCCTCTTTTGAAAAGAGACTATCCTTCTTGGCAGGTAAGTAGAATGGCCTGCTTCTACTCCAGCATTTTCTGTTCAACATAATCCAGAAGAGGAAATCGACAAGCTGTAGCACAGTTTCAAATGAAATGGGCTGGTTAAGAAATTCTTGTAAGACATCAGTTTATGAGCTATTTATTCAAGTTCACTGAATAAGCAATTTAAAAATCACTTTTCATTGAGCTTGATTCAGCACTCTGAAGTAAATAAATATGGAATCTCTATCAGGCTTTCAGTGCAATATCAGCCCGGCCTAAACAGAGGATGCTGAATTTATGTTATAAATCTAACTCTATTTTGCTATATTTTGACTCTACTTTGTTGTTGTTGTTCCTGAGATTCATATAAAGGCTATATCTACATTAGCAGAATACATGTTTACAAAACCAAAAACCACTGCAACAATTACTTGCCACAACAATATATTTCAAGAAAGATGATTTAGGCTTAATTATCCACATAATTGGTTCATTTTTCTGATTCATTTTATTTGCATAAAACTGTACAAACATAGAGATTTTTCTTAGTCTTGTTCTTTTTAAAATTTGACAGTAATAGTAGATAAAAATGTAATCTTCTTACATTGTCCCTCTAAATGTGAAATTGACAGATTTTCACCTAAAAAGATTGTCAGTATGACTTATATTTTTCTTTATATAAATATAATTAATTTTCTACATGCAATGTTTTGATGTAATATTGTATCTCATACAGATTTGGGAAATATCTCATTTATCACATTAAAAGAGACAATACTTATGTCCTACTACTTTTTTCACTTAAAGATCCAAAGAGGGAGATAAATCATTTAGGGAATCTGTATGTTCAAGTGTTGTTCTACTGTTAGAGAACAAGATAACTGGAAGAAATTATCTGGCATTTATCAAATAATTAGCTATTTTGAAAATTAATAAAGCAGAAGAATCAGAGGTTAAAGATATGAAACGAAGCCATGGCTGGTTATTTAACAATAACAAATTGACCTAAAGGCTAATCAATGAAAATTATTCCCAGAAAGTCTCCTGTTATAGAGACAGGGGTATTTTAAAATATGGTTTTATACAACTAGATTAAAGGGTATATAAGTGCCTTAGGAATTATTCCCACATGTTTCTATTTCTCTCTCATTTAAAGTAGAGTAAAATAAGAGGCCCCAAAATACCATTTAGAATTCTCATAAGTTATTTGATAATCAGAATGAGTTCAGCAATTTTGATCACATTGGTAATTGCTTTTCATAGTTGGGATAAATCCAGCTTTTGAAAAGTATTGACAATAAGGCCACAGGCAGAGGCAGACTCATTTAGTAACACAATTACACGTAAAGGGAGCACAGTCCTGCAGCCAAGAATCAGGTTTTACTGATGTTTTCCCCAGGTTCATGGGTATAAATATGTCCATCTTCTTTTGGACATGAAGTTAAAAAACAGAAAGTAAGTAAATAGAAAGGTGGCAGGAGAATGTTAAATATTATTAACCCACTAGTGTCTTTATGCTAAATAATGGGGACAATCTTTTTTTTTTTTTTATCTTGGACCATACATACAAAATGGCTCTTGCCCACAAAAGACATTTAAAATATCCTTGTCGCCCCCCTCATTGCAGAGCACTGATAGTGCATTCAGAATGCTGAGCAGGCAGCAGGCACACATTGGTCTATAAGAAGAAAAAGACGCTCAAATGTAAGGGGCAGAGTAGCAGCACCAGGCAGCCTTTCACACTGAGAATGCACACAAAGCATTTTGGGGAAAATAAAATCTTTTGCAAAAATCTATCAAGAATAGTTCTGTGCTTAAAGTTATCCTTTGTGTGACTGTGTAAGTCAACAGTGGGTATGTAAGGGGGAAAGGCACAGGCATAAGAACCTTGAAGCAAAATGCAGACATTGTGGCACAAGAGAAACATGGAACTCAAGGGGATTCTTTCCAAACCAGGATTTTTGTGAGAAGATCTGAGATTATTATCTATTTTTAATCCAAAGAGGAAGTGGAAAGTAGACACTGATAACCAACTTAATACATAGATTTTGCAAATAATTGCATATTGCATATAAATATACCTACTAGACCCAACAGAGTTATTATTATAGTGTATTGACTCAATAATATCAAAAAATCTTTTTTGTCATTTTTGTAAAATACTGTGCTAAAAAAATCCTGATAATTAGAGAACTGAACCGCACATACCAGGTCATTGATTTAGGCTTCTAGTGAAGAGAATGGGGCTTCTGTACCTCATTGAGATGTGGAACAGATGGGGTACATAAACACTGCCTTTAACAAAGTCAAAAGTAGAAAAAAAGTTATAAAAGTTTTACAGTAGTCTTTAACTCTTTTCTAGAATAAATCACAATATAAATAGTGTAGTCAATATAAATCTCAGCACACGACTGTGTAAACTCCAAATATAACTTTATAATTATTTAACAAATTAAATCAATTGCAGATCTCTCAAGATAAATGTACTTAGTGAATTTAGTTTTCTGTTATTCCTTCTTAAGGTTGTTTCAAAGTTCCAGGCTGCTTTCAGGTGACCAAGCAATCAAGGATAAGAGAGAGGAGCATGGGTTCTTGGGTTCTTTAATCATCTAGGTACAAAATAAGGGCTAACGCTGAAATAACCCTCAGCTCAGTTAACTTGGAGGTGTGGGTATTTCAGCAAAGGTTCCTATGACTCCCAGTTACCTGCAGGAAGCTCATAGTCATTTTTTCTTTGAGGCTGTTATACCATTTCTGGGTTTTACCCAAGATATGGACACAGGAATGCTCCCTTTAAGGCCCAGTAACACATCTCTATCTCATTTTTTCCTTCTCCGTCTCTTCCTTATGGAACCTAAGGGAATCATTTTCTAAACTGGAAAATGAACAGAGGAGATTCTACACTCATTCCTGTGTTTCTCCCAAATTTATGCCCTAATCTTTGAGAATTCTTCTGTCTTCTAAAGGCTTAGATTTTTGGAAACCAAAGTTAGGATGACTCATGGGGTTTCTTTTCTCTCTGGATTGTGACACCTATCCCCTGAGGGATTACACATAGAATTAACTAGCTACTCCAATGAGGAAATTGGAGAAACTGAAGAAAAATAACATTGGTTAATAAAAAGGGTGTCTTTTTCCCCCAATAGCTTTTTCAATGAGATAAGCCAAAGATAGCCATTTACTTTAAATCCTAACACAGACATACACATACGTCTCATAAAATATTATCTTGTGTACACTACTACAGCAGGCTTTTGGCTTCATATAGCCAACTTTCATGGACTATATAATGCAAGTAATGAATAAATAGTACTTAGAAGAATACCCTGGACTTGAAAAATTGGTATTTAAGATCTCCACCTTACTCTACTCCACCACAAGAAAGGGCATTTAAAAAAAATTAAGCTAGACCTCAATAATCAAAATATTATGGTTTCCATTTTTTAAATGTCACCTTGTTCTGAGACTTCTGCTTATAATGATTAATAGAAATTTCTGAAGATGTACAGCAGCCATCATGACATCAGACAGGAAGAGAGAGCCTTCTGTATAACACACACCCAGGAGAGATGTCCTGCAGAGGAAATGTCACGAACAATGTTAGGTTGGGGATTTCTCTAAACCCATCATTGCCAGGCACCTGTGCTCCAGGGCATCTATCCAATCAACTGGAGAGCAGGCACCTTGCCATTTCAGCAGATGGGTATTAGTGTTGAAGGCAAAGGAACCATGTACAGTATATATTTCAATTATGAGTGTGGAGACTTGGAGTCCCAGTAGAAATCATGTCCATTCCTTTCTGAGCCTGTACCAAATGAGAGATTGTACGATCCAGAATATAGCTTTACACGGAATTAGCTTTCAGGAAAAATACATATTTACAAAGGAAAAAAACATATTTTGTATGACAATCAAGAATTGAAGGAAAAAAAGTTGAATATTTTAAGGAAATTTCCTAGGCATTGAATTTCTACTGAAGCAGCATTGAAAGAGGGAATATTTCTGCCTCACAGATATATAATGTCAGGATTGACAGAATTGTGAAAGCCTGTGGATTCTTAAATGTCAGTGTGTATTTCAGGTTTTCAAAGTGTTCTAGTCAAACAAACCTCAGAGGTGAAGTGACTTCTGGGATAAGATATTTTTCCATCTTGGGACTGCATATCTAAGACATAGATATCCTTTCAGGTCATACTCACTTCAACATTGCTACATTTTAAAAGGGTTGTAAGTAAAAACATCTAACTTTTACACTGATTAATACTATTCACTGGCCAATTATTATTTCAGGGTGTGATAACTTAGCATACTGTCACTCTGCCTTTGACTACCCAATTTCATTGTTATTATCATCATCAGAAAATATTGAGATGCTTGATTTATGTTTTACACATTATCCTGGCCAGTCAGCATTACAAGCAAGTGGCAATACCTGAATGAGTTACAATTATCTAAAGAAATCTCAATTTATTTGTTTACTTCTTTTCATATAATGCCTCTTAAATAAGGGGTTTAACCTATTATTTCATCTAGCTGGGGTATATATAGAGATTTTTTTTTACAATGACCTAAAATATATCTATTATTGCACGATACATCATCAGTTCTTGTGAAATTATTTTATGGTACCTAGGATTAGCATATGGGATAAATGTCAGCATATTTTGAGATGCCATCTATTCCATGGAATGTTTCTAAATTTTTGTTTAGGGATTCAAGTATTTATTTTATTGACTATAGCACTACTGATATCCTAGTCATGAGAAGCAGTCACAACTCAGGAGCAGAGTGGAAATTAGAAATAGTGATAGAATTCTTATTGAACCACTCATGTGTTGGTTATGATGGTGTAGACTTCAGGCCGCCATAGTCACTCAAAACCTGATAACTCTGCTTGTACTCTAAAAAGTGACTTAGAGCCCTCTACTTTAATAACTCATTCTGGTAACATAAGGACCATAAAAGTAACACCTGCAACACTCCAGGGAATTTTACAGGCAACCAGATGGCCAAACCAGTGGCCAGAGAACAAGACCAATAGAGGCAACAAAACCCATCTGTATACTGTCTGTTCAATGAGGATGGGGAAGTTATGTGTTGAATTTAATTCCTAAGCTTCCCATCATTTACAGCTCAGATTGAGTCCTGTCTCCTCCTTTTCTTGGAGCCCTAGAGTTGGGTTTGAAACTCCCAGAATGCTGTCACTGTCATCCTGAAAAAGAGGTTGCCATGGGCACATGACAGGCCTCAGGCTGGCCAGGACTTGCATTTCCAGGCAAGAAACAGACTTCCTGGCCTGTGAGTAACCACTCGCATGGATTTACACTGGCACCCAGTGTCACCAGTGCCACTGCCTCCTAGTTATGATAATATTAAAACCATGCAACAATACCTATGTTTAGGTAAAACACAGATTCTCGGCTTAAGTAATTATAAAGAGGATTTTCACCCAGGGAATGTCTTGAAGTCATTGGAAAGGAGTGCAGGGAAGAGTAGTGCAGGGCATAGTTCTTCATGGTGGGGTGCCAAGCACCCCTGCTCCCTGCCCGCTAAAGTGCCACGGGCTCATCCAATCCCGTTTACCAAAAACTTCCTGTAAGAGAAGTTATGCTCCATCCCCATCTTTGGGAACCACTACCCTAAAAGATAAGCATCATTAGCCGTATTTTACAGATTACAAACCTGATTCTTGAGTAATTGGCCTAAATATCAAATATCTAGTAAGTGAGATTTAAACCCAGACCTGTTTTATTTTTAAAGCACAGGTTCTTCTCACTGCACTACATGGTGTCTTTGGGTCAATTCATTGCTCCCTATAAAAGGCACAAGTAATTTAATTGGGTAGTGCTGAAATTAGGACTAAACAGCACCTAGACTCCAGACCATGTTTAAGGAATTTCTATTTGGTTCAGTTTTGAGGAAGTAAAAAATGTCTACAAATTTTTTTTAGCACTTCCACCGTCCATTCATTTCCTTATCCAGTTTTCCTCACTATCATGCTCATTTTCATTCTGATTTCAAAATGCTTTAAAGTGAACACAATGCTGCAAATGTTAATCAAAGAAAATGCAGAACAGGAGCTATAAAACCAACTACTTTAATTCCATTTTATGTACCATGAGTGTTGCCTTAACTACTTGGACATAATTCCAGTGGTAGCCTACAACAGCAAGGACTCTTCAATCACAGAACCCTGCTTTTTGTTGTAATCATTACCTTACTTTCTTCTAACCTACCCATCTCCAGGTTCTCCACTTTATCTTGCTCCATAGCCAAATAAGCCCTTGCTGAATTTGTCCTCTGAACCTGGGATTATAAAGTAGGAATTATCTTCACCAGTTAAAAGGATCTTTTCTTATCTAATTCCTACATAGCACTATCAGTATTTCATCTTCCTGCTGCTAGGAACACTAAAGTAGTGGTTCCTGGCCAGGCTGGTGACTCATGCCTGTAATCTCATCACTTTGGGAGGCAGAGGTGGGCAGATCACCTGACGTCAGGAGCTGGAGACCAGCCTGGCCAACATGGTGAATCCCCGTCTCTACTAATAATACAAAAATGAGCCCGGTGTGGTGGCGGGCACCTGTAATCCCAGCTACTCAGGAGGCTGAGATGGGCTAATCACTTAAACCCAGGAGGTGGTGGTTGCAGTGAGCCGAGATTGCACCATTGTACTCCAACCTGGGCCACAAGAGTGATACTCCATCTCAAAAATATATAAATAAATAAAAATTAAAAAAAAAATAAAGTAGTGGTTCCCAAACTTTAGTGAGCATTGGAATCATCAGAAAGGCTTGTTCAAACACAGTTTGCTGAGTCCCACCCCAGAGCTTCTGATTTAAGAGGTCTTGGGTGGGAGCCAAGTTCTAATAGGTTCCTAGGCACTGCTAATGCTACTGAACTGGAAACCACACTGAAAATTGTTGAAGAAACTTCTCCACTGCTTCCGATGGAGGAAATACTGAATAGAATTCATGTGATGATATTCTTGTGTATGTTCCAACAAAATATCAAACAAGATGGTGCTTCAGCATGAAGCACTGTAATGAAAGTTTCAACTTTCATTGCAGTTAATTTTATTTCTTTTTAAAATTTTGTTTTTTAATTGACAAATGATAATTATGTATATTCATAAAGTACAAAGTGATGTTTTGATACATATAATGATCAGATCCAAGTACTTAGCAGTTTTTTTTTTTTTTTAATTCTTGAACTTCCTGTGAGGTGATAAGAGGTTATAAGTATCTAAACCAAGCTTCCATACCTGAAATGTGACCATTTTAACTCCACTCTGTATTACCGAGGGAAAATCATGCTATAATAAATGTAGTAACATCTAAAACTACAACAATACAATATTAGTAATAATAGCCGGTAATATATATTGAATACTTATTATCAGCAAGGCATTGTATTAAGCACTTTCCTTGAATTGTCTCATTTAAGTTAGCCTTGTAAGATGCAGTTATTATTACATTTCTGTTTTACAGTTGAGCAACCCAAGAAGCAAGGAGGTTACATAACATGCTCAAGGTCTCAGAGCCAGAGAATGTGTTCTCTCTGGCTGTAAACCCACCCTGCTAAAGAGTCCACCTCAAGAGCTCCCCCTCCTCTGCCTCCCTTCATTATGCAGTGACATTGACAAAATCTCTTCAGCCACGAGATACAGGTGTTCATGTATAATATATAGGAAACGTTATAGTGCCCAATGATCCCACTGCCAAATAGTTGCCAGATTGGTGTGATTTTAGGATCCAGAAGTTTGAAAGATCATGGATTATTTAATTAGCCTCCTTCGCTTTATCATATGCAAATCTGACCTTTCAGGCATAATGCTACAGGAAAAAAAAATATGTTAATGATTGGTGAGCATGTCTCACATTTGTATGAATTGTGATAGATTTAAAACAACATTAGGATACTTTATATTAATTTTTGCCATGATTACACAAGCTTGGCTTAACTTAAAACTTTCAATGACCTCATACAAAATACGGTTTGAACATGTAGTAACAGGGAGTTGAGGTGGAAGTTTTCAAAGAATCTGAAAATTACATTGAGAACCTGGCTTTATCTAGCTTCCTCAGCCAAACCATGACCTGAAGTGAGGGAATCCAAGTGAAAAAAAAATAAGGTCAAAATGAATCTTTTTTTTATAGTTGAAAAAGAAATGCAACAAACAAAACTTGTTTTTTAATAAATGATTGTACATGTTTAATAAAATGTCAGTAGGGTAAATGATAAACTGTTGTGACTTTAAGAGTAAGAATTAAGTAATACATATTCTAAAAGGTTAGCCCTCAGCTAGGGTATCATTTAACTTCATTCACATTACGGTCTATAAATACTATTTATAAACACAGTCTATAAACACACCATAATAAATAAAACTATCAGTCCTTGAAGCAAAATATTTTTCAGATGAAAGCCTCACCTTTTATAGCAAAAGAAATCTATAGTGTGACTTCTTAACATTTTTATGGCAACATTGATAATTTGTTTTGTAATTAATTGTACTTTCTTTGATTTGTAATATCACTTACAGCTTATCTCTGCATATTGAGGTTTCTAAATAACTCTCATAATAACTGTGGAAAGTGATCTCTTACTATTTATTACTTTTTGAGGAATTTACCTTTAAGTAACAGGAATAAAATTGAATTGCTTCTCTATGTCTTTCTCATGAGAATGAAGGTTTTTACCTGAGATATAGTGTAAAATAACTTTTTTCAATTCATTCATAATAGAGCAGTACATTAATCCATTGTAAGAAATCCAAAGAATTATTTGCAGTTAATACCTGTACACAACAGGAGACTCACAAAATGCTCACTTCTAAAAAAGAAAAGTAATCTTAAGATTATTATGCTATCATTTCAACAGAAACTCAGCTAACTTGAATTTACAAATTTAACAAGTGCAAAATTTGAAATAGTATTTTCTGCTTCCTTTTCTAAAAGCAGTGTTAATTTTTCACTGCATATGAGCAAGGTGAAATAAAAATGGAAGAAATGGCACGTACATTGGCAAAAACAAATGCTTTTAAAAAATTTCCCCAAGTTAAAATTGTTTGATTTTAAAGGCAGACTGTAGCAGGTGCTCTGAATCCTATTTCCTCAGCATTTCTGATGTCTGTTTAATTGTAAAAATTTTTGAACAGAGCTGAGACTGGGAAGGGTAGAAGGCATAGAAGAGCAAACATTGGGAATGGTGTGGGGTCAAGGTAGAGGCCAAAGGGAAAGGAAAAGAGAACAGTGGTAGGGAGAGAAATGAAAACAAATTGGGGCAGAAGCCAGAGAGAGACAGAAGACTTTGTGTAATGGAATAAGCTGAAGATGAATTAAAAGTGGATACAGAAAAGTGAGATCATGAATTATCTTAAGGATTCCAGGGCATTCTATACCTTGATTACTCTTCTTCCAAGACCATCCAGATAACAGAGGTTCCATCACGTTATTTATAAAGCTAATATTTTAAAGTTCTAGCCAGCTATATACAAATAACAAAAGAAGTTCATAACATTTTCTAGTGATTAACTGGAATGGAAAACACTGGAATACATTTGGTGGTCCTTATTAATATTCTTTCCAGTAAACCAGAAAGGCATGTAAAGCATATTGATCTGACAACCTCCCATGTATCTACTTACTAAATACTTAGTAGACGTGATCATTTAAAAGCTATGAAAGTAAGTGTGAATTTTCAACCTTCAACTTTTTCAAATGTTATTTTCTCTCAAAATAATATTTACAATATTATAGTTTTTAAACAAGTTGCTTATCCCAGGCAAAAGTATAGCAGTCTTTCTCATAGAAAAATTATCTGCAAAAATGTTAAGGCACTTTCACATTCATTAAATCATTTCTACCCCAAACAGTTTAACCAGGTAATCAGATGAAGAGGCAAAAAGTCCTACTTAAGAACTACGTATCTTGTAATTAATGAATATGTTGATTCTTAGGTAAACTTCAAAATAGCAGGAAAGATGATTTCATGAAGTCTGTCTCCAAAATGTTGTGCTTATATTTTGAATTGTATATGTTCCAATATCCATCATTAACTCCTATCTGAAAATAATAATCACAACAAAAATGCAGTTATTGTAGGATTTTTGTGAATTCAAAGAAGGGCAAGATGTAGTTCCAGTTCTGCTCACCAACTTTAGGCAGCAGACCACCCAAACTATTTCCCAAATCTTGAAACAGAACATAATATTTTTCTTTTAAAAAACTTTGATAACTATGATAATTAATATTAATTTCTGAAGTGACATATGTGGTTGTTAACCAATGTTCTCTTCTATCTTATCTGTGTGCCCATTAAACTTTCATAATAAATAATGACTTTGGCCACAGGTCTTAGCTTTGACCTGTTGGTATGACCAAGAAAACCCGGGCATCTCATTCTCAGTACGCTGAACCCCCAAGTAGAAATAGCCTGCGGGGGGCGTCAGACTAGTGTGCAGCAGCCCATACACAACAAGCAATCTGATTACAGTGCTTTAGTAAGGTGCATTATTTATGGCCCTTGGCAGCTACAAGCTACATTACACTGTATTACGCAAGTATTACATCTGTGGTTCAGAAATGGAGGAGAAATAGATTTTATTAAATATAGGTCATATTTGATAACAAAAAAATAAATCATATGTGCAATGCAACAAGACAAGTGCTTTAACAATCTATCTAAAAAGCTATTAATAATTATTACTTTAGTGTTGAAGCGATTGATGCTATTTTTATGCGAAGTTTTAGATCACAAATCATATTGGAATGGGAATTAGGTATTTCTGGTGCTGGCCAGATCTGAGTCATTTTACACAATCCTTAATAAGAAAATCTTCCACTGTGGGCACTGACCATCTGCCGCTATGTCGACCTAGATATATGGGATACAAGAGCAGCTCTAAACAAGGGTGTGAGTGGTCAGTGTGCTGTACATGGGATAGAGTCCTCACTTTTCCTGAAACTCTTACATGTCTCAGATCCTGTATTCTTATGCATCACATCTTTGAACTCCTCTGCCTCCATTAGGAACAGGTGTTTCCTAGAATAAAAATTATGGTAGGTTTATGCATTTTCTTCCCATTCTGACACTGTTTAATCCTCAGTACCTCCAGACACATTGCTCAGACACTAAATCAGATTTTCCCCCAGAACCCTTACAACTAATTCCCCACTAAATGTATTGAGAGCTCATTAGGTGTCAGGTTCTTGCTGCTGTCACTCATATTCTACTAAAGATCACAGTAATCCAACTAGTTAATTAGAAGCACTTTCCAGCATCAGATCCCAGTTTCTCCTTTGGTTACTTGGTCTGGTGTTTCCATGATAATGTATACCTAGGTCAGTATGTTTTTCCATAAGTATGTTTTGTGATTCTTAAGTAGACCTAGAAGAGTCCAGAAGGCAACTGGAAGGGAAAAGTGAGAGGAAAAGAAGAAGTAATTACTGTCTTTCGAGTTTTACAAGACAAATACAATTTTTGTAAGCATAATTTTTATTACAGGTGATTTAAACAAAAAAACGAAAGGGCTGTAGTCTTTTCTGCCCCCATAAGCACTCCCTTCATGCATCTATTGTAAAATACAGAAAAATACACTACAACTTTAAATTCCTATATCTTTCCCTCTATCATGGCAGGGACTTCCCAATCAATTCTATACTCATAGTGGCCAGCTGAACATCTGACATTTAGCAGACTCCTCAAAAATGATTTTTCAATGAATGATGACTGACCAACTGAATGAATGACCAGTCTTAAGCACCAGTGAATGTTTTTACTGTCTTCATCTTCACAGAGCTCAGAATAGATCCTTGGAAGCCATTCTGGAAGAGCGCAACTTTCCAAGGATGTTTTCAAAAAGACCAACATATAAGCAAGCGTATTTGGTTGACCCTCTTTGCCACCCTAGGATATAAATTAAATCACATCCATTTTAATACTTAAAGTCATTTCTGGAAAACTTTGTATGCCAAACAACAACAACAACAACAGGACTTCTAGTATCTGCCCCTTTCCCCTCTCCATTCACGTCTACCTTAACTGGGAGGCTTAATTCATGTGAAACAACCAGCCCTCCTCCGAAACAGAAGTCAGGTGATTATCTGAGGCTGTAAAAATTTCCTAGAAGGCCAGATTATGGATGATTTGCCTTTTTTGGCTGTTAAGAAATAATGGGTTGAAAATTAGTTCTAAAAAATTGTTTAACAATCTTACTGAGATGTAATTCACATATACTACAATTCATTCATTTAAAGAGTGTGATCCAAAAGTTTTCAGTATATTCAGAGTGCTGTTCTGCAGGTTTTAATGCTTTCCTGTCATTGGCTCCAGTAGTAACCTTACTGGCTCATATATCTGCTCAAACCACAGTGATTCCTTCAGGAAGGAGAATGCAACTTCTTCTGGTAGTATTTAAGGTCAAGGGTACTCCATGCTTAAGCAACATAGATTAAAACTTCATGCTTTAAGCTTATAAGTCCAATCATTGTTACCACAATACAACCTTTGCCCCAGTGCCAAGTTGCCTGAATAGAAGTAAATTCAGGGTTTAAAACAACCATCCCTTAAGACCTGACTATTGAGCTCTGGTTAACAGTCCAGCCTACCTGTGATATACATGGAAATGTGCTACACAGATCTCACTTCAGAGTAAGACTGCCCAACTGCAAGAAGTATAGTCAACAGTCTTCATCTGTTAGCTTTTTGAGGATATGCTTTAGCTGCACAGTTGCCTGGCCCAAGGGTCAACTTTGTGGGAGCAGCCCACATCCAGTCACTGGGCAAAGCAGGGATATAAAGGCCCGGCCATTTTGGCCTGACACAGGAAATTCTGATGTGGACAATACTCACTCTAGAACTTTCTGCAGGGTTCACAGAAACTTCATCAAGCTGCTTTGTAATTTGGCCCCTTCCTCTTTTCAAAAGTGCTCCTTTCCCATCCTTGTCATAAGTGTTGATCTCTAATAAACATCTGGCATCTCAGACTCCATCTCAGTGGCTCAGGAGTAACAGCTGCTCTCAGGAGTGGTCTGAGAAAGCAGGCAATAAGATTGTTTTGAAGCTAGATCACGCATACGCACATGGAAGACAACCCCATCACTGTTTGGGGTTTAGCACCAACAGCCTGTGGCATAAAGTGGCAGACCCATTGTTAAAACTTCCACTGGAGGTTAATTAGGAGGTTTTTACCAGTAGAAAGGAGTACACTAGGCTCAGCCTATCCAGTATTGGGTAAATATGGAAGAAATAGTAGCTATAAAG
The DNA here is from genome assembly GCF_002776525.5 of Piliocolobus tephrosceles. Lineage (NCBI taxonomy): Eukaryota > Metazoa > Chordata > Mammalia > Primates > Cercopithecidae > Piliocolobus > Piliocolobus tephrosceles. The sequence goes on along the minus strand of NC_045444.1, from coordinate 66,426,032 downwards.
ATAACAGAATTGGGTGACTATTTCTAAGTACCATGGATGCTCTACAGAAAGAAACTGTACAGCAAAGGGTAAATGACAGCCAACTGAAATCCTGGCATGAAAACCAGTGAACCTCTTTGGTTACATAAATACAATGAATTTATCTTCACATACAGCAGAGGGAAGAGAAAGTTGAGAACCACGCCCAGTACCTAATAGTATGAGTGACTTTATTTCGAAGAAAGTTAAATGTAAAACCACAGCAAGCCTGTTATGTGTGGATGGGGTAAATGTGAGTTTGCTGGGAAAACCCCAAAGTTGCTGTGATACCTAGTCAATGTGGACTTATAGAAGCCAGGAGAATTTGCATAGAAGTGAATTCTGGACTGGGTGTGATACCTCATGCCTGTAATCCTAGCACTCTGGGAGGCCTAGGTGATTAGATCATGAGGTCAGGAGATCATCCTGGCCAACATGGTGAAACCCTATCTCTAATAAAAATATAAAAATTAGCTGGGTACCGTGGCATATGCCTGTAATCCCAGCTACTAGGGAGGCTGGGGCAGGAGAATTGCTTGAACCAGGGAGTCGGAAGTTGCAGTGAGCCCAGATCACGCCACTGCATTGCAGCCTGGGTGACAGAGTAAGACGCTGTCTCAAAAAAAAAAAAAAAAAAAAAAGAAAGAAAAAGAAGTGGATTCTGAGGATGTTTGATCAAGAAGACCAGAACATTAAATTTGATAGGCAAGCACTTACTGATTTTGGAACTCTTTCTCCAGATGCACCCTAGCAAAGATTCCACTACAGTGTGAATTCACTGCTAGGATAACTCAGAATGATGATCCATTCTGAGATCAGTTGGAATGTCAGAATTGTCATGGCAGACAGTGGAGAAAAGAAATCAAGTGCTCAGGGAAGTGGGCATCTTGAAATGAATATATCACATAAGGTTGGAAAACCACCACATGATTACATTCCATAGGAAGGCCAAGAAGACACACTATTTGCCAAAGACACAGGAATGCAGTGATAAGAGGTATACCAGAATCACCAAAAAGTTTAATGATGGCTTTCCTTTTCAAGTCAATGTTGACAATAGGAAAGCTTGTCACATAAATTGGCTTATTGACAGCAACAGGTATAATAGGACCCAAAAAACATAAAATTAGGTAGCAGCATTTAACTTCCAGAAACCAAGGGATTGTAATCATTATAATGACTAGGCAGGTCAGGGTTGCACCCAAGAGAACCTGAGCTGAAAAGAGTTATGGAGGTAAAATGCAATAAAATATCCCAAAGGTTATAGAAATGCATAACCAACAACAGTACTATCCTAGTTCTCTGACCCTGTGTCATGTGTGTAGGAGCTGTTAGATATCATGCAGAATATCAACTGACCCATTTCACTGGTCACTTTTTATTGGTTAGGCCAGATGAGCAACAGGTGGCTGGTATATGTGAGGCCTCAACAAGTCATGTGTGCTCTAAAGGAAAGGAAATAAATTTTATGGACTACCACAACCAAAAAATGTTTAGGGGTTCAATTGTTAGGGGTGTAGCAAGACATCCTCTCTAAAGTAACATACAAACTATCACAGCTTGTACATCCACCACAGATAAAGAAGAACCACACTGGTAGACTTTTTCCATCTCTGAAATTGGTGCATTCTACATCTACATTCAGGATGATATATCAGCCTTAAACGGGGTACAGAGAAGTAAAGAGCTCCACAACAGGTCCAAGCTGCAGTGTAGGCAGCCCTCACACTTGGACCATATGATCTGGCCCACTGTGGTGCAGGCAGTATCAGTGATGTGAAAAGATTTCATATAGCACGTTCAAGTGGAAGAACCACAAAGTAGGTCCCCTGAAATTTTAGGGCAAGGTCTTGCCATCTGCAATGCACAATTATACACCTTTTGAAAAATAATTCCAGGCAGACTAGTGAGCTGTGGTAAAAATGAAATGCCTGACTGTAGTTCACCAAGTGAACACCTGACCAGAATTGTCCATCATTAGTTGACTTCTGTGAGACCCACCAATTTATAAGTTAGTGTAGACCCAGGAGCAACCCATCATAAGATGAAAGTGACTACACACAAACAGGGTTGAAATCAGTCACTGCACTCTTCCCTCATCTGATTTTTACAGCTGTTTGGGGGATCTTGCATGATCCATTGAAGAATAAGGAAAATACTCCTAATAAACATATTAGGTATAGTGCACCTGTTCATTAATTTTGGATAAAATTAGTGAAGTTATAATTTATTCAGACTCTTGGGCAATGGCAAAAGGCCTGTCTGACTTTTCAGGATTATGGAAGGAAAACAAAGTTTGGGGATGAGGAGGCCATGTTAGATATATGGGATGTCTATTAGGTGGATATATATGGGATGTCTATGAGATGGGCATATGGGAATGGACATGAAATGGGAATACACATGTCATATGACAATGCTCACAAAGGAATATCAATCACAGAAGACTCAGTAATCAACTAAGTACACAAAATAACCCAAGTAGTTAGTGTCAGCCAACCTCTGTATGTAACCTCCTCAGTGCTGACTAAGAGAAAAAATGAATTAAGAGACCACAGTGGCAGAAAAGGAGATTATGCATGTGCCAATGCATGGATTCCCAGCTTTGAAGTCCAATTTAGCTGCTGAATTTCCATCCTACCAACACCAGATATCAGTGTGGAGCCCTTGATGCAACACCATTCTTCAAGGAGTCCAACCAGTCATATAAGCCACCTCCATTACGGAAGTGCCATTCATTTATGCTCACAGGACTAGATTTAACATGTATTCCAGGCATGAGTTTGCTTTTTCTGCCCAAAAGCCTTAGTCATCATTCTAGCTGAGGGATTATGAAATTCCTGATCCACCAATATGTAATCTAACATAACACTTCCTCAGACCAGAAGACCATTTACAACAGGGGAAGTGCCATTGTCGGCCTATACCGTGACATTCACTTGCTATATCACAAACTCTATCCAGATGCTGCTAGTCTAATAGAGCCTTGGAATGATTTGCTAAATGAGTAGCTAAAGCTCAAATCAGAGGCAGTGCTCTATGAGGATGGGGTGCCGTTCTCTGATATGCAGTATTCACATGGAATCAAAGGATTTTGTGCAGCTTTGTGTGTCTGATAAGAATGCAAGGGCTGCAGAACCAAGAAGTAGAAGCAGGAATGGCTCCTGTCCTACAGCAAATAAAGATCCTTGGAGAACTTGGTGCTTCCTGTCCCTGCAACTGTGCTTTGTAAAGGCCCTGATCTATTAAAAGGTCACAGTTTCACCAGAAGACATAATAAAAGCTCTGTAGAATTAAAAGTTATGACCGTTGTCTGGAGATTTGGAGGAAAAAAGGAGTCACCATCTCAGCCGGAGTAACTGAGTTAAATCATTAAGGGTTAGGACTGCTGTTATACAATGGAGACAGTGAGAAATACATGTAAGACTCAGATGATTCAGTTGAGTGCCTCACAGTAATCCCTTGCCCAGCTGTAAGTGTAAATGGACAGATCCAGCAATGCAGGCATGAAGAGGACATGATAACCATAGATCAGACTTCTTGCATAGGACAGTCTGAGTAATGCTACCAGTTACATGACCAAGGACAGCAGACATAGTGCCTGATGGTGCAGGACCTAAAATGAATAGTGTAGGATAAATAAAGTTAATAGCAATATTGGTCCTGAGATCAACTACAGCAGAGCAGCTGTAGTTAACTCTGCTAACCTCCTTCTTTTCAATTTCCACTAAGGAAAAGTGGCCCACCAGAATCCTGGAGGAGCCAGGATATTACTCAAACATATGTGTAGAAATACATACAAATGACAAAACAGGTAGACTGTGACACATATAGAGGTGTGCCAGCCAAATCCTCAGTCAAGTAAGGACTGGCTGCCTTGGGATTGCCTCAACTGATTAGTTATCTATTGCTGCTAACAAGTTATCCCCACCATTTAGCAGCTTAAAACAAGAATTTTATCTCAAATTTATGTGGGTCATGAATTAGCACATGGCTTTGCTTGGTGCCTCTTGCTCAAGTCCTTTCCCGGGATTGTAGTCAAGCTATCACCTGGGGGCTGCAAGTGTATCTGAAGGGTCTATTGTGTGTGTGGGTATAGAGAGACCACTTCCAAGCTTACTGATGTGGTCCCTCAGGTCCTTCACAGTGTGAGCCTCTCCAGGGGCGACCTCAAAACATGGCAACTGGCTTCCCCAAACTGAGTGATCCAAGAGAAAGTGTAAGGGGAAACCTCACCCAAGATCATGGCCTTTTTAGGACAGCCTACATTCTGTGACTGAGTAAGCCATGACTAGAAAGGACCAGACACTTCACTCTGGCATGAATCACTCTGACCAATAATACTCACCTTGAAACTCCATGACAGGTTGGCCCAAGCATTGTCAGGCATACATCACACTCAAATTCTTCCTCTGGCCAATCCTGCTTCCTCTTTTCTTTGTCTCACAAGAATTGAGCCCTAATTTTGTATTTCAAAGTCTATCTCTGTGTCTGCCCATGGAAAACCTAATCCTTTTCCTTCCTGTATAGTAAAATTCACTGGGGGAGGGGAGTATTTTATTAATTTCCTACCCTGGCTGATTATTTTCCTGCTGGGAATCTCCAAGTCCTCTGATATGGTTTGACCCTGTGTCCCCACCCAAATCCCATGTCAAATTGTAATCTTCAGTGTTGGAAGAGAGGCCTGGTGGCAGGTGATTGAATCCTTTGGAGTTCCACCTTTAGAAAGTTGTTTTCATAATAGATTTCCAAGCAGATCTGGTTGTTCAAAAGTGTGTAACACCTCCCCTTTCACTTTCTCTCTCTTCCTGCTAGCCATGTGAAGATGTACCTGCTTTCCCTTCGCCTTCCACCATGATTTTAAGTTTCCTGAGGCCTCCCAGAAGCAAAAGCCTGTACAGCCCACAAAACCATGATCTGATTAAACCTCTTTATAAATTGTCCAGTCTCAGGTATGTCTTTATAGCAGTGTGAGAACGGACTACTACATCCTCTTTTCTAATACACTACTTCCTCACCACTGGCCAGATCTAGAAACTAAAGGACAGGAAGGGCCATTCTCTCCCATACTACAAATGGTCTTGTTCTACTTTTTTCAAGTTGGAGGGTACCTCCTGGCCTTATATTTAATTTGTGTGTGTGTGTGTGTTTGTGTGTGTGTGTGTGTGTGTGTGTGTGTGTGTGTATGGAGGTGATAGAGACATTGGGGAGAAGTTCTCAGAGACTTTTCTGGAATTAAGGAGTCCATGTTACTCTTACTAATTTAACCTAAAGACACAACCAACTTATAATTTTTTTCTTTTAATTTTACCAAACTGATGTACTAAACAAATAATATTATCATATGAGAGGTTTTCTCATAAAAGTGCATGGAAATTGTTAGGAGGCATATCAAATGAAAAAACTCAGTCTTATTTTTGTTTTTGTTAATAATCTAGTGATTAAAAAATTTTTAAATTTGTATGCACATACTAATGTTCCATCTAAAAATATATATTATTTAATAAAATAAGAATCCTCCAATTCTTTGAAAAGTACCAAATGATCAAACACAGTACATACAATTTAGAAGGAGAAGCATAATAAAAATGCAAATTAATTCAAAGGTCCATAATGAGATCATTTGGCCATATGGCCACTAATGAAGTTTCTAATTGCTAGAACATCAACACCCAAGTCAGAAGGCAAAGGGGAAAAATTCTACTGTATTTTAATTTCCTTAAAAGATTTTGAATTTTAAGAAATAGTTTCCATCTCTGAAACATTTTACACCAAAGTGTATTGAAAAACTTGCACTACATGAAGTTTAAAAAGAAGTCTGAATTATAAATAATTCTTCATGCTGTAGGATGAATAAAAAATTAAAATGCTATATCCATAATTTAGCATACAAAATGTATGCCAACAGGGATTCTATAATGAATAAAATTAATTTATTCATTCATCCAGGAGATTAATTAGCATCTATAATGTGCCAGGAACTGTTCTAGGCACTGGAGGGATACAGCAGCGACCAAAATACATATAAACCCCTGTCTTCATAGAGTCTTCATTCTACTCAGGGAGACAGAAAGTGAAATAATAAATTTAACAATAATAAAACTAATACATTAAGTAGCAAAACGTTCTAAAAATAAAAATAAAAGCAGAGGAGTGATATGAAGAGTAGGTATGGAAATGTGTAGAATGTTTAAATTCTGTGTTGAGAAAAGACCTCACTGAGAAGATGAAGAGTTGATTTGGGTTTCCTCCTGGGGAGGAGCCCTCAAGGGTGGAGGCGACAATTGCAAAGTCCCTGAGGCAGGATTCAACCTGGCACGTGTAAGAAATAGCAAGGTGGCCAGTGTGGCCATTGAGGAGTGAAGGAGGGTCAAGTACAATGAATAGGTTCTGAAAAGCAATGCAGAGGAGGGGAAGGTCATATATACCCTTAGGCCACATTGGATTTACTCTAAGGGAGCAAAGAAGATTTAGAAGGGTTTCATGCATAGATGACATGGCAGGATCTTATTCAGGCTTCAGCAGAATCACTCTGGTTGATGTTATGAGTAGTGAAATGAAGCATAATTAGAATCAGGGAGGCAAGTTCAAAGCTATTGCAATGACAAATGTAAGAGATGTTGGGGACTTGTCCAGGATGATGGCAGCAGGGCTGGCTGGCCATATGATTTCCCAAAGGTCCAGATTAAATGCTGTGGTTTTTAGTGGTAAAAACCATAATACTAAAATATCTGTACCTGCATTTTATAAAACATGGTTTATAAAAAATCATGATGCTAAATTTGTCTGTGACCTTTACTATCTGTCGGCTTGTTTTGCTCATTTTAGCAGAGACATATTTCTGAAGTTTAGCACTTAACACTGGCCTGTAGATGATGTCTTATTGATGAAGCTTTTGATGATGTCCTAGTTTGATATTGAATAATAAGAATAAAATGTTCAAGAATCTATACACTTTTGCCCTATTATCATGTTAAAAATGGTCCTTGGAGGAAAATACTATTGAATATATTCTTTACCTTAGTCAATTCTAGGTAAGCAGAAATTAACTGTTAGCTGCCAGTTAAGGAGCCTAAAAGGGGCAGGGCAGAGAGCTGACTGTGTTTACAAGGGGCATTTGTACTTTTTTACTAACACAACTACCCTCACCCCTCAAAGATGGAATCTTTGACTCAATGATTGTTCAAATACCCAGCAAAGTTTTGCTTTACATTAAACTCCTCATCATATTTGCAGAATGATCAAACATTATTTTTCTGATTGAAAAGAACCAACACATGTGACAATCTATGACAACTCTTTGTGAAATAACCTAAGGACTCCTAAAGAGCCTTAAATATCCAGCATTTTTCTCCAGTATTCTTCTGCTAGTTTTCTGCATGTTTTCCTTTCCCTTTCCTCTTATTCTCTCCTATCCCTGGACTCTACCCACGTGTCAAGCCTCAGTGCTCACGTGACGCTTCCTCCATGAAAAATTCACCATGTTTTCCCAATCAAAAAGTAATCTTTTCCCCTCCTCTCCTACCAGTGTCTATTTCTTTTGTTTCTCTCTTTGCCTTTTAAAATGGTTAGAATTTCTTCCCTTTTCGATTCCTACCACAGCCGTTATAATATAATCTTTCTACTCTCCAGTTTCCAGAACAGTGCCTTGTGAATGTTTCTTGATTTTATTTCATATCTAGTGGGCCTGTGTTTATAATTAGATCTAGCCAAAAATGAATGGCAATTCTTCAAACACTTAGCATTGTGGTCGACATTAGGAATATTAATGCCAATTGTATTAAGTTAGCTCACTGATGATTCTGGAGGAGAGCCTAAGTAAAGAAAGCCAAATTATTAGCATTTTAAAATGGCAAGAAAAGAGACAAAGACTAATGAGATAAGAATAAAGTGAGATAGTCATTGGACATCAACCAGAAAAAGTAGATTCCCCAAATAAGAACAGGAAGCAAGATCTGGAGTAGTCTAAACATGGAAGAAAAAAATAAAAATAAAACTTTGTGTATAGGATTTAATATCAGGAATATCAAATAAAATTTAAATATCAGGGAAAATGAAAAATGCTAAAATTAAAATGATTCTAGAGATGTAAGAAGATGACAGAAACAAAAAGAATGAATAAATTAAGAAACTAAAGGCAGTTAATTCATTGTCCGAATAATATCCATGGATATAACAAATAAATTATGTGTTTAAAACATTTATAATCAGTTCACTGTGGAATTTCATTGATGGATATCTTTCCCAAAATAGAAATATAATCCTGATCATGAAAAAGTTAAAGTCAAAGTCAAAAACATATCAGTATGCCATATTTTGGAAAAAGGCACAAAATTCCTGGAAAGAGCTCATTGCTGTTAATATAGGGTAATCTACGATGAACCTCTTTAAAATAAGTTGAAGAAATGAGCTAACACACAGCATTGGATTATCAAATCAGATTCACATGACTCAGAGATCTTACTAACAACTTGGACTATAAATAATTACTAAAATACAAGAGATTCAAGAATCCCAGGTGAAGCAGAACAAGGTCGAAGACATCAAGGGTGGTGAGATGTACCTCTAAATAGTTAAGGTCTGTAAAGGAGGCTTTTGAGTTCCTTAAACAGCGTGACCTGTTTAAGCTATGTTATGTCTCCATTTCATATCTAGTAGGGTTTTATAGCTTATGTGACATTCTCCAAGGAGCCATGTATCACAGATCCTGAGTTCCGCCTATTACAGGTACAGTAATTCTAAATCAGGGACATACTGCTAATGGTATTTCAGAGATTAGGTCTCTTTCTCCTAGCAAATAGCATTAGTCTATTTATCCAAATGTCCATTCAACAAGAAGATTAGACTGGGTCACCTGCCTTCTTTTGTTTACTTAGGGAATATCCCCTGATGAAAGGAGAGAATGTATTCCATGGATCCCCATCCATTGCTTTAATACCTTCCTCCCAAGAAGTTTAAGATGTGATTTCTCATGACGATGTAATACTTTAATAAGCAAATATAAGTTGATTGTAGGACAGTGGAGAAAAAAGAATTTTACAAGAGTTAAGATAAACCAGTGATTATGAAATCCTGGAGTCTACAATTTGAAGATAAGGAACTGAGGATGACATTTGGAGAAAGGAAAAAATAAATAAGTCTATTGAGGATATTTTGGTAGCCTAAGGGAAACACAAGCTGAGGGGTTCAAACCTGCAAATAATGTAGAATGTTCTCTTGTGATTGGTAGCAACAGTGATCCCTAAGCTAGCCACTCTGCCATTGACTGTGAGCTCCCCTCTCTTCATAATCAACTTACACAGGCTTAGAAAATATAAACTATATATAATAGAATATTAAAATGAAACCCCTACTGCTCCCTGCAGGTGAACAGGAAAACATTAGATGCTCCATCCCTAAGTGGGTGGTAAGACAGACCACTTTGCCTAGAACCCCGTAGAGGATGTGAGCTGTTGGGACCTCAACAGCAAAGACTTTGAGGAGTGGATGGATGTTGCAGGGAAACATTTGCAGTGAGAGTATCTGAGGAAACCGAGAATATCTTTCCTAGAGTCAGCTTAAAATAATTGCCAGGTTCAGAAAGCACCAAGTGTCTTAGGAGAGAACAAGTCAGGTAATAACTTTCCTGTTCCCTGCCTCTTGCCTCTCTGCTGCTTCTACCCTGCAGACTTCTCTCATTAGCAACCTGAAGGAAAAACTGAAAACAGCACAGCAATAAGGAAAGAGGCAAACAAGAGCGTGCTTTCCTTTATTCAAGTTCTGCCACTGTCAGTCTCAATTAGGGGAAAGGAAAAAATTTCATTTCAAATCAAATCAAAGTTTGATTCTTATCTGGGACTGGACACTTTTTGTTACTGAGTTGAGAATGTGAGGTGTGTATGATTTCAATTACCTGAGAGTAATCAGAAAAACTTTTATCCAGTTTTCAAGGTGAGGCCAACACCATTGATTAGATTTAAAGAGACTTGAGGGGACAAAATAAAATTGCTTTTGCAATTATACCTTGCGAAAACTGCTTGTTCGATGTACTAGTCACATTTATGCGCTAACTTTAATTTTAATATCCTGTCAGAAAACATAATTAGCATAGCTGAAAATTTTTTAACTGAAAAGCAAAAAAAAAAAAAAAAAAAAATCAGACTGATGCTAAAGGAAAAAGCATATGATTTAAATCATTGTTTCCATTCATTAAAATAATGAATTAAAATTGGCATGTAATCCAAAAGTACATATTTGTCATTTAACAGTCTAAGAAAATGCGTATAGGCAAAAAAAGAAAGAAAGAAAAATCATCATGCTGTATCTTGCAGATAATAGGCACTATTAACATTAGATTACATCTTTTTCAGTGTTTCTTACAGGGAATAATCTGCAAATCTTTTTTCACCAAATAATGTATTAAAATTTTATTCCAATAAATGTAAATATATTTAAGTTTGAGTGGTTTTGTAGACTATTGAATTTAACCATGCTAATGTTAATGTTATTCTTCAATTTTACATTATTATAAACAACACTCTTCATACCCTTTCATTGTATATTTTTCCTACCTTTCCACTCATTTTTAGGATGAATTCTTGGAAATAGAACAGGAGGGTCAATATATATAAACTTTATGCCAAATTGCTCCAGATAAATATTAGATTAATTTCTATTGCATCCGTAGCCGTGTATGAAAATCAACTTAATCTTTATTTATTCAAGAATTGAAAAGTGGTACCGTACTACATGTGTTAGTTTCCTAGAACTATCATAACAAAGTACAACAAATGGTTGGCTTAGCAAACTAATGCAGGAGCAGAAAACTAAATACCGCATGTTCTCACTTGTAAGTAGGGGCTAAATAATAAGAACACAGGGACACATAAAGGGGAACAACGCACACTGGGACCAATCGGAGAATGGAGGGTGGGAGGAGGGAGAGTATCAAGTAAAATAACTAATGGGTAGTAGGCTTGACACCTGGGTGATGGAAATAATCTGTACAACAAACCCCCGTGATACATGTCTACCTGTGTAACAAATCTGCAGATGTACTGCTGAACTTAAAAGTTAAAAAAAAAATAAAAATAAATATGTGATTTTTACTCTCAAAAAATAAAAATAGAACAATGAAAATGTGTTATATCACAGTTATGGAAGCTAGAAGTACATAATCAAGGTGTCAACAGGGTCATGGTCCCTTTGAAATTTCTAAGAAAGCATCCACCTTCACCTCTTCAGGACTCTGGTGGTGGTCAGCAATTCTTAGTGTTCCTTGGTTGGCAGCTGCATCACTCCAATTTCTGCCCCTGTCATTATGTGGCATTCTCCCTGTGTGTCTTTGTGTCCAAAATTTCCTCCTCCTAAAAGAACAGCCACGTTGGACGAGGGCCCACCCTAGTGATCTCAACTTGATTACACTTGAAAAAAAACCTATTTTAAAACAATGTCACATTTACAGGTTCTAGGAATTAGGGCTTCAACATATCTTTTGGGAGAACATTACGCTACCCTAATCTATATCTCTTTGATTATAAGTGTAATTGAGAATTTTCCATGTTTTATTTGAATCGTATTTTTTTCATTCTTGATCCTTTGTCTATTTTTCTAGTAAAGAGAGAGATTTTCAAAAAACTTCACTGGTAAAGCCTTTTAATACATTAGTCATGTTAGTTTTTTATAGAACATATGCTGTAAATATTTTCCTATTTGTAAATTGTCCTTTAATTTCCCATATTCTGTTTTCCCCCCACCGTACAAAAACTTAAAATATTTATTTAATCAAATCTAGTAATATTTTCCTTTGTGGTTTCGGACATCAGTGTCCTGATTTTTCTTAAAAAATCTATCCTGACAAAAATATTACATTTACATTTATAATCATGTCTTTTTTTTCTAATGATTTGTTGAATATTTAGGTTTTAATCTATCTGGATAGATACACTTGGTGCTTTCTGAACCTGGTAATTATTTTAAGCTGACTCTTTCCAGGAAAGATATTCTTGGTTTCCTCAGATACTCTCACTACAAACGTTTATTTTAACGAAAGATGTGACAAAAAGTCGAAAAATAGTTCCAACTTTATATATATATAAACTATAAGATATGTAGTTATATTGTTAAAATCTGATCAGCCAAGACTATGAAGAGGCCTATAGTTTGACAAAATCAGATTTATTGACTCAGAGTGAGAAAAGGCATTCCTTAGGACTGAATACTGCTCTCCAAAGGAGGGAGGAGACTAACATCGGGAAACTTTGGAGTATGTAAAGGAATCAAGGATCAGTTCTGGAGTGGTGACTGTTTGTGAGGTGGGATTAGAGAAGCTGGATTAACTAGGGATTGAGGGCGAGGATGGCTTAGCAATCGGGTATCCCAGTAATAGACAAGCATAGCAGCCGTCTGGGGACATCATGAGTAAGAAAGCAGTAGCTACTCAGAAAGGATGTTGCTTTGGCATTTTATAGATGCTGCATCAATTTAGAAGAAACAGAGGCTCCTGTCAACTGTGGAGCTGCTTCTATCTGCTTCTGTACTGTTGGTCTTATAAATGGCAGAATTGTTTTACTTTTTCTTGTCGAAGTTGATTTTCAGTCTCACAGTTCCAGAAAAGCTTTTACTCTTTCAGTATGATTTATTAAATATAATAAATATGATATATAATTATATTATAGATTCATATTTTATGACAGCCTATTACTTATACTTTTACCTAGTAATCTGAAATACAACTCGAATCATAGTTTTGTATCTACTTTGACCATTTCTAAGCTTTTTCTTTTACTCTAATAGCTTTCTGATTCTACCAACTCCAGAATTATATTGCTTTGATTGTTATGCTTTCTACTAGTTCTTTTTTAGTCTCTTTCTTAGTATGTCTTGATTGATTCTTGATTTCATTTTTTTAAATCTTAAATAACAAGTTTAATGATATTAGCATTGCAAAATTAACTTCAACTATGAATATCACAAAAACCAATATAACTGTTGTATTTTAGAAGATAAGTCATCTACAGCAGATAGAGTGTCCCGCTGTGTCAAGAAGCAGGCTCTTTCTGTTTTTATTTCTCAATTGTGCATAGTCTTAATTTTATGATGCATGAGAGTAGCAATCATGTTCCTCGCTGAAGGATGGAGAAAAGAATGAAGATTAAGGAGGAAATGAAGATGAAGAAAAAGCAAAGATACGTGCACCCTGCTTCTTTAGGAAGGCTTCAAGAAACTGCCATGGGATATTGCTGCTTACATCTCACTGGCAAGTGATGTCACATGGCTATACCTACGTAATGGAAGGCTGACAAATATTATCTTTATTCTGGGCTACTATGAGCTCAGCTAAAATTTCCATTACCGTGGAAGAACAGGATAGCACATATATAAGAGCAACTAACAGTCTCTACTTAGTCATGCCCACTGTCTCTTTACTAGTCTTTTTATCAATATTTCCTTTTATCTTTCATTATTATCAAAGTTAGTTTTTATACTTATTACGTTAAAATGTATCATCAATACTTCTCTAAGTTGTATTATTAAAAACACCTGTCCTGAGAAATCCCTTCTATACCCCCAGTTTTGCCCCATACATGCAACTGCTAGGAAATCTTTGAGTACTTCATTTTTAAACTATTTTTCAAGAAAAATACGTTTATGCTGCCATTGAAAAATGTTTTTGTTTTCTATGTTTGCTAAGGATATGTGTTTTTCACTGTTATTTTTCCTTGAGTCATATATTTCCCCTGCAACCAGAATCCAATTTATTACAATTCTTGGTTAGATTAACATTCCATTTTAATGTAATCATGACTAAATAAATGCTAAAAGCTATCATATAGTGTAATATGATTTCATTTTTATATAATCCCCCAATTAATAATCTTTCTTTGCTTTACTTTTGTGTACAGTATATAGTGAAAGATTACAACAAGTAAGCAAATTAACATAACCGTCATCTTCTATAGTTACCTTTTATTCTGTGTGTGTGTGTTTAGCAAATTTTTAATAGACAACACAGTATTACTAACTATAGTCCTTCTGAGGTAGGAGGCAGGAGGGCCTTGTCTCCAGATCAGATTGAAGACTGGCCAAAACTGAGAAGCGGTGCTGAAAACACCTCTCATTGTCCATCAGCGTAAGGTACTTCCACCAGCACTATGACAATTTAACCATTGCCATGGCAACACCTGAAAGTTACAGCCCATTTTCTAGCTATTTCTAAATACCCCACCTTTTAATTAGCATGTAATTAATAGCAGGTATAAGAATGACTGAAAACTGCCCCAACACTGCTACTCTCCTTACACTGCCTATGGCGTAGCCCTGCTCTGCACAGCGATCATGGAACTGTAACACTGTTGCTCATTAAAGCTGCTTCCTGGCCGGGCACGGTGGCTCATGCCTGTAATCCCAGCTCTTTGGGAGGCCAAAGCAGGCAGATCACGAGGTCAGGAGATTGAGACCATCCTGGCTAACACAGTGAAACCCCGTCTCTACTAAAAATACAAAAAGAAAAATTAGCCAGGTGTAGTGGTGGGCTCCTGTAGAGCCTGTAGTCCCAGCTACTTGGGAGGCTGAGGCAGGAGAATGGCATGAACCCGGGAAGCAGAGCTTGCAGTGAGCCAGGATCGCCTCACTGCACTCCAGCCTGGGCGACAGAGTGAGACTCCGTCTCAAAAAAAAAAAAAAAAAAAAAAAAAAAAGAAAAGAAAAGAAAAAAAAAAGCTGCTTCCTTCCACCACTGGCTCACTCAAATTCCTTCCTGAATGAAGCCTAAAACCTGCCCTGCATGACTTCTGCTACACATTTCATCTCTGGACTTGTGTATACTATCTCACTGCAATTTATTTTAATTTTTAGTTTAAAAATTTTTCTGGGTACATAGTAGGTGTGTATATTTATGGGATACATGTGATACTTTGATACTGGCATACAATGCATAATAATAATATCAGAATAAATGGGGTATCTGTCCCCTCAAGCATTTATCTTCTGTGTTGTAAGCATTCCAGTTATACTATTTTAGTTATTTTGAAATGTACAACAAATTATTGTTGACTTTAATCACCCTGTTGTGCTATCAAATACCAAATCTGTTCTTTTTCTCCAAGTATATCTTTGTACCCATTAACCAGTCCCAATCCCCCTCCCCTATCACTACCCTTCCAAACCTCTGATAAACATCCTCTTACTCTCTATCTCAATGAGATCAGTTGTATTATTTTTTGGCTACAGTGAATGAATGAGAACATGTGCCACTTGTCTTCCTATGCCTGGCTGATTTCACTTAACAGAATGTCTTCTAAGTCCATTCATGTTTTTACAAATGACAAGATCTCTATTTTTTATGACTGAGTAGTACTCCATTGTGTATACTTACCACATTTTCTTTATCCATTTATCCATTGATACACATGTAGATTGCTTCCAAATCTTGGCTATTGAGAATAGTGCTGCAATAAATATAGGAGTACAGCTATCTCTTCAATATACTGACTTCATTTCTTTTGGGTATACACCAAGCAGTGGGATTGTTGGATCATATGGTAGCTCTACCTTTAGTTTTTTGAGAAACCTCTAAGCTGTTCTCCCTAGTGGTTGTATTAATTTACATTCCCACCAGTTGTGTATGAGGTTTCCTTTTTCTCCACATCCTTGTCAGCATTTGTTATTATCTGTTTTTTTGGATTAAAACAATTTTAACTGAGATGAGATCATATCTCATTTAGTTTTTATCTGCATTTTTCTGATAACCAATGATGTTGAGCACCTTTTCATATGTCAGTTTGCCATTTGTATGTTTTCTTTTCAGAAATGTCTGTTCAGATATTTTGCCAACTTTTTAATCAGATTATTAGATGTTTTCCTATAGAGTTATATGAGTACAATATATTATGGTTATTAATCCCTTGTCAGAATGGATAGTTTGCAAATATTTTCTTCCATTCTGTAGGTTGTCTCTTCACATTGTTGATTGTGTTCTTTGCTGTGCAGAAGCTTTTTAACTCGGTGTGATGTGATCCCATTTGTCCCTTTTTACTTTGGCTGTCTGTGCTTATTATTATTCAAGAAATCTTCACCCAGTCCAATGCCCTGGATCATTTCTCCAGTATTTTATTTTAGTGGCTTAAGAGTTGGAAGTCTCAGATTTAAGTCTTTATTCCATTTTGATTTGATTTTTGTATACAGCAAGAGATAGGGATCTAGTTTCATTCTTCTGCATATGAATATTCAGTTTTAACAGCATCATTTTTTGAAGAGACTGTTCTTTCTCCAGGGTATATTCTCAGCCGCTTTGTTGAAAATTAGCTTACTGTAGATGAACAGATTTATTTCTGGGTTCTCTATTATGTTTTATTGGTCTGTGTGTCTTGTTTTTATGCCAGTGCCATATTGTTTTGGTTACTGTAGCTCTGTAGTATAATTAGAAGTCAGGTAATGTGATTCCTCCAGTTTTTATTATTTTGCTCAGGATAGCTTTGGTTGTTGTTATTCCATATGAATTTTACATTGTATCCTCTTTCTAATTATGTGAAGAATATCATTGCTATTTTGCAAGATGTTGCATTAAATCTATCAATTACTGTAAGTATTATGGACATTTTAATAATATTGATTATTCCAAATCATGAACATGGAATATCTTTCCTCTTTTGATTTTCTTCCTTTTCTTGCATCAATGTTTTATAATTTTCATTATAGAGATCTTTCACTTCTTTGGTTAATTTAATTATTAGGTGTTTTATTTTATTTGTAGCTATTATAAATGGGATTACTTTCTTGAATTCTTTTTTAGATTATTGACTGTCAGCATACAAAAATCCTACTATTTTTAAATGCTGATTTTTTTTATCCTGTAACATTACTGAATTTGTTTATCAGTTCGAATAGCTTTTTGGTAGAGTCTTTAGGTTTTTCTAAATATAAGATCACATCGTCTGCAAACAAGGATAATTTGATTTTCCAATTTGTATGCCCTTTATCTCTTTATCTTGTCTGATTGCTGTAGCTAGTACTTCCAGTACTATGTTGAATAACAATGGTGAAAGTGGACATCCTTGTCATGTTTCAGATTTTAAAGAAAAGGATATTCATATTTCCCCAATCACTATGATACTAGCTGTGGGTCTGTCACATATAGTTTTTTTCTGTGTTGAGGTATGTTCATTTTGTACCCAGTATTCAGAGGATTTTTATCATGAAGGAATGTTGAATGTTATAAATGCTTTTTCAGCATCAATTGAAATGATCATATGGTTTGTCTCCTTTATTCTGTTGATATGTGTGTTATATTTACTGATTTGCATGTTGATATGGTCTGGCTGTGCCCCCACCCAAATCTCATCTTGAATTGTAATTCCCATGATCCCCACATGTTGTAGGGGTGATCCAGTGGGAGGTAATTGAATTATCGAGGTGGTTTTCCTCAAACTATCCTTGTGATAGTGAATTCTCACGAGAGCTGATGGTTTTGTAAGGGGCTTTTCCCCCTTTGCTTGGCACTTCTCCTTGTTGCCACCATGTGAAAAAGTACATGTTTGCTTCCCCTTCCACCATGATTATAAGTTTCCTAAGGCCTCCTTAGCCATGTTGAACTGTGAGTCAATTAAACTGCTTTACTTTATAAATTACCCCCTCTTGGGTATGTCTTTATTAGCAGCATGAGAATGGACTAATACAGTAAATTGGTACCAGAAGAGGGGAGCTGCTATAAGAATACCTGAACATATAGAAGCAACATGGGAACTGGGTAACAGGCAGAGGTTGGAACAGCTTGGAGGGCTCAAAAAGACAAGAAAATGTGGGAAAGTTTGAAACTTCCTGGAAACTAGTGAATGGCTTTAACCAAAATGCTGATAGTGATATGGACAATAAAGTCCAGGCTCAGGTGGTCTCAGATGAATATGAGGAAATTGTTGCGAACTGGAGCAAAGGTGACTCTTGTTATGCTTTAGCAAAGAGACTGGCGGGATTTTGCCCCTGCCCTAAAGATCTGTGTAAGTTTGATCTTGAGAGAGAGAACTTTGGGTATCGGGCAGAAGATATATCTAAGCAGCAAAGCATTCAAGAGGTGACAGAGCCTAAAAATTTGGAAAAATTTCAGCCTGACAATGCAGTGGAAAAGAAAAACTCATTTTCTGGGCAGAAATTCAAGCAGAAGTAATGAGGAGCCAAATGCTAATGGCCACGACAATTGAGAAGATGGCTCCATGGCATGTCAGAGGCCTTTGCAGCAGTGCCTCCCATCATAGGACTGGAGGTCTAGGGGTGAAAAATGGTCTTCTGGACTGCATCCAGGGCACTCCTGCTGTGTGCAACCTTGGGACTGGTACTCTGCATCCCAGTCACTCCAGCCATGGCCAAAAGGGGCCAAGGTATACAACTTGGGCCATGGATTCAGAGGGTGCAAGCCCCAAGCCTTGGCAGCTTCCATGTGGTGTTGATCCTGAGGATACACATAAGTTAAGAATTAAAGTTTAGGAATTGCCACCTAGATTTCAGTGAATGTATGGAAATGCCTAGATGGCCAGGAAGAAGTTTGCTGTAGGGGTGAAGCCCTGCGTCATAGAGAACTTCTGCTCGGGCCATATGGAGAACTGCTCGGAACATGGGGCACTGCCCAGTGGAGCTGTGAGAGGAGGGCCATCATCCTCCAGACCCCAGATGATCTGTCAAATTCTGCAAATGGGATGTTGAAGTCTTAAGCTATTGTTATATTGGGGCCAATCTCTCTCTCTTTAACTCTGCTAACATTTTTTTTAATATATCTGTGTGCTCATATGTTGAATGCATGTATTATTTACAATTGTTATATCCTCATGCTGAATTGACAACTTTGTCATTATATAATGACATTCTTTGTCTGTTTTCACAGTTTTTGTCTTAAAATTTATTTTGTTTAAAGGGAGTATAGCTACTTCTACTCTTATTTTGTTTCACTTTGTCTGGAATATCATTTTCCTTCCCTTTATTTTTAGTTTATAAGTGTCTTTATAGGTGAAGTGCATTTTTTGTGGGCAACAGATCATTGAGTCTTGTTTTATTATACATTCTATTACTCTGTCTTTTGATTGGAGAGTTTAATCCATTTACATTCAATGTTATTGTTGATAAGCAAGGACTTACTCCTGCCAATTAGTCATTTGATTTCTGGTTGTTCTCTGATCTCTTCTTTCTTGTTTCTTTCCTTCCTGTCTTCCTTTTTGGGAAGGTGATTTTCTCCAGTGGTATGTCTAATTTCTTGCTTTTTATTTTTTGTGTATCAGTTGCAGGCTTCTTGATATGAAGTTACCACAAGGCTTACAAATAACATCTTTTTTTTTTTTTTTTTTTTTTTTGAGACAGAATCTCGCTCTCTCGCCCAGGCTGGAGTGCAGTGGCATGATCTTGGCTCACTGCAAGCTCTGCCTCCCAGGTTCACGCCATTCTCCTGCGTCAGCCTCCCAAGTAGCTGGGACTACAGGCACCCACCACCACACCCAGATAATTTTTTGTATTTTTGGTAGAGATGGGGTTTCACCATGTTAGCCAGGATGGTCATGATCTCCTGACCTCATGATCTACCCACCTTGGCCTCCCAAAATGCTGGGATTACAGCCATGAGTCACCACGCCCAGCCCAAAAACATCTTATGATGCACTACTTTAGACTGATGGCGATTTAACACTGATTGCAAAAACAAACGAATACACAAGCTATAAGAAAACTAATAGAAACTCCACACTTTAACTTTCTTCCCCTGCTTTTCAACTTTTTGTTGTTTCTGTGCATATCTTATTATACTGTCTATATCTTGACAGTATAATATTATTATTTTTCATAGGTTCATGATTTAGTCTTTCTACTCAAGATATGAGTAGTTTATACACCACAATTACAGTGTTACAATATCCTGTGTTTTTCTGTGTGCTTACTATTACCAGTGAGTTTTGTACCTTCAGATTTTTAATTACTTGTTCATGTCCTTCTTTTCAGATTGATGAATTCCCTTTAGCATTTCTTACAGGACAGGTCTGGTGTTGATGAAGTTCCTCAGCTCTTGCTTTTCTGGGAAAATTTTTATTTCTCCTTCATGACTAAAGAGTATTTTCACTAGTTAAACTATTATAGGATGAAACTTGTTGTTTTTTTTTTTTCCTTCAGTACTTTAAATATGTTTTGCCACTCTCTCCTGGCCTGTAAGGTTTCCACTGAGAAGTCTGCTTCAGTGGAAGATCAGAAATATAGAAGCTCTGTTGTATATTTGCTTCTTTTCTCTTGCTGACTTTAGGGTCCTTTCTTTATCCTTGACATTTGGAAGTTTGATTATTAATTATATTGAAGTAGTCTTCTTTGAGTTAAATCTGCTTGGTAGTCTAAAACCCCTCTTGTACTTGAATATTAATATTTTTCTCCAGGTTTTGAACATTCTCTGTTATGCTTTTGCATAAACTTTATATATATAAAGTTTATATTTATATATATATAAAGATATATATTTATATATATATAAAGATATATATATATATATATATAAAGTTTATGCAAAAAAAAGTATATATACCTCCTCTTTCAGGCCAGTAATACTTAGATTTGCCTTTTTTGAGGCTACTTTCTAGATCTTGTAGTCAGGCTTCATTTTTTTATCCTTTTTTTTTTTGGTCTCCTCTGACTCTGTCTTTACAAATAGCCTGTCCTCAAGCTCACTAATTCTTTCTTCTACTTGGTCATTTCTGCTGTTGTCATGTCTGAAGCATTCTTCAATATCTCAATTCAGTTTTCAGCTCTAGAATTTCTGCTTGATTTTTGAAAAATCATTTCAATCTCTTTGTTAAATTTATCTAATAGGATTCTAAATTATAAATTTCTTCTCTGTTTTTTGTTTGTTTTTGTTTTTTTGTTTGTTTTTTTGTTTTTTGAGACAGAGTCTCACTCTGTCACCCAGGCTGGAGTGCAATCTCGGCTCACTGCAAACTCTGCCAACGGATTCAAGTGATTCTCCTGCCTCAGCCTACTGAGCAGCTGGGATTACAGTTGTGTGCCAGCACACCCAGCTAACTTTTGTATTTTTTTTTTTAGTAGAGATGGGGTTTCACCATCTTATTCCCTGTTTTATGTTTTCACCTTTTCCTTTAAATTCCACATGTAAATAAAATCATGTGGGGTTTTTATTTTTCTCTCTGGCTTATTTCACTTAGTATAATGTCCTCCATGTTTCTGAAAATGCCAGTATCTCCTTTGCTAAGGTTGAATGATATTCTATTATGTATATATACTACAATTTCTTTATCCATTTTCTCATTGATGGACACTTAAGTTGTTTCTATATTTTGGCTATTGTGAATAATATTGCAATGAACATAGGGGTACAGATAGCTCTATGAGATGTTAATATCATTTCCTTTGGGTATATACCCAATAGAAGTATTGGTGGGTCATTTTTTGCTTAATTTTAAAATTCTTCCTTATAGTATTTACAATTACTCATTCTTTCTATTTTATCTTCCTGGCCCTCCATATCACTCAGCTCCAAACTTTATTGATTTATCAGTGGTACACATGGTTGCCCTTCTTTTCACTATCATTTTAAAAATTCTCTTTGCTTCTCTCCTGTGTAGGATCCTCTGATTCCTGACCCCTAGATCCTCTTTCTTGCTTTAATCTGACTTTTTGGTGATGTAACTCTTTAAATCATTAACCAAGATTGTTATCTGAAAATAGAAGTTTCTCAGAATTTTCCATTTTGAAAGTATAATGGAAACTTCAACTTTATTTCATGGTTGAAATATATGTTTAAGATCTTGCTATATAAAAGGTAGAAATAATTTCTGGACTTGTTATATGCTGTGAACCCTTTATATATGTCTTAATTTGGTGCCAATGCATTCAAGAGGAAATAAAAGATTTGTTGTTTTTAAAATTTTTGAATGTAGATTTGTAAATATCTTGACCTGAAACTACTTGATAACCTTCTAGTATTTATGTCTGATTAAATCTCATGTGTTTTTCAGCATTTCTGTATCTAAGGCAGAGAAGGCACCATCTGTTTGCAGTGGTATCCTTTAAGGTCAGGAGAGCACTTCCCTGCGTCCAGATGAAATCATCAGTCAAAGAAAAATTGAGTCAGAGGAAAGCCCACCACTGATAGACTTTCTGTTTGAGTTAGCCATCATCTTTGTCTTTTGTTGATGCAGAGCATAGTGAGTTCTGGTGAAAATTCTTGGCAGGATGAGGGGTTATAATGAGGGCTCTTGTACCTCCCATAGGCTGTACATGCCTTTCTGTCTTTTATCTTCTCACTACTGTTGGTACTGAGTGCACAATAGCACACAGCTTCATCTGCTTAGTTGAAGCTAAGCCAGTTCCACCTATACTCTGAAGCAATAAACGCTTAGAGTTTATGGCACATTATTACTATTTTTGTCTTGCTTCAGCAAGTTGCTTTTTGGCCTTCCTTCAACCTTTTGATAATTATAGTAATTTATTTGTAGATATTTGCTCCTCTTGGACTTCCCTACCTCCTCAGTATTCCTATACTTTCAATAAAGAAAAGACAGAATGATACCTGGGTGATAAATTATATTTCCATCATTTTGATTGGAAATTGTGGAAAGAAAAGACAGCACTACTTTTAAAAATTAACAAATTAGTGATAGTTTTTTTCTCTATATCACAAGAATTAGTTATTGAATTCACAATCAAGATAAATGTTGTCAAATACTCACATATTCTGAAGAGAGCAAAATTTAGGAGGAGGGAAAATCCACTTTAGAATTTATTAGAAGACAACAAAACTGGCTCTGCTACTTTCAATTGTTATATCAGAGCTCCAAACCCTAGACTAAATGCAATGAAAATTAAGTAGGAAGTAAGGAGAGAGATGTGAGATGGAGGGTGCCATAGAATTCCTGAGACATGGACTGTACTCAGAAGGAGAGTCTACAGAGAAGCACGGTGGAAGAGACCAGGAGAATCATTCAGAGAGTTTGGAGATGCTGGTAAACACAGACAATTCATTTCTCAGTAGAATATTTTGCAGCATCCAACTTGTGGATCTTCTCCTTGCTTCTATTTGAGCTGGAAAGAAAGGAATTGGAAGCAGATAGCAGGACAGAGAAGAGCTCAAGTGTGGAGCAGCCCTTACTTGGCATCGTTTGGCATGGCAAGTTTCCTGTGGCTCATGTAGATGTAGCAAAAATTAGCCAGACTTGGTACTCCCTAGGACCCCTATATAAAATGAAAACTTGCTGGAAGAATAACTTCAGTGGCAAAAAGCTATGGGGTACCCTGTTGGGGTATATGTGAAAAAAGGAAAGTAGAAAAAGTCTTACCAGTAACGAAGATGTCCTTATAAGGTACCTGAAGAATTCAACTCTGCCTGCAATGAAAGTTAAAGTTTTTTTTTTTGTTGTTTATTTGTTTTTTGTTTGTTTGTTTTTTTGTTTTTTTTGCCATCACACAAAAAAATCAACGGCCAGTCAGGGTTCACCTGAGGAGCAGCAACATCCAAGAGAGGACCACAGTGAAAAAGCAAGAAATGCCTATTCTTCTTATTTCTTATTACCTTCTATCTCCCAAAAGAGATAATGGGTGAGAAATGAGAGGAGAGAGAGCAATGAAAAGTGGACTGTTTTCTCTCCCTTACTCAAGATGAAGTTGAGCTATTCCTAGGAAAAAGAAAAGAGAGGATAAACAAGACATGAACTAGATGTCTTAAACTGTGCTCAACCAAAAACAACATCTTAATAATTGAAAATGATCCAAGAGTTATGTGATCTATGTGACATAGCCTTAGGGGACAACAAAAGGAAATTTTGCATTGCCTGGTTGGATCAGCAGCTGGAGGAAAAGAATAGACAAATATTCCTATATTTATATCCTGCTGGGTTTATACTATTGATAGGAATAAATATAGAAGAAAATAGATATAAAGCAATTAGGAAAGTGTATAAACAAGTCCTAAGAAATGCATGCAGTTAAATTTGAATCTTATTTGGATTAATGAGGGGAGTGAGAATGTCAAAGAGATGCTGAAGAATTTTAAGAATTTTAAATTGCCAGTGAAAAAATGTTATGTTATGTGATTTTTAGAAATCAGCTTTTGGTGGGCACAAAGTGAAAAAAAGCACAGACATTTTTTCACACATTCTTCTTTTTCATTGACTGAGAGAGCATTTTTATCTGTCAAACACGGGATAACTACTTGGACATAAGAGGCCTGCTCCTGCCCTCCTGGAACTTGTGTTCTTTTTTCTCTAGATTCTCAGAAGAAAAATAAAACCTTGTAGGACCAACTAGCAAAGGCACAGAAATTCCAATGACCCACAGTCTCTCATAATGGGAAAAAATAGCATTAGTTGAACACCTGCTACATACCTTCAGATTCATTATATAATTTCATCTTCAGCATAAATATAACGTAAGTACTTATTCCTATTGGGAGAATAAACAAATCGAGGCCCAGTGTCATTATATAACATTCCCAATCTCACCCAGCTACATAAATGGCAGAGCAATAATAAGACACCACTTTTGTCTGCAGCCAAACCCTGTGTTTTTTTCCCACTACATCAGGCTACCTCTTTATGACATGGCTACACAGAGGCAAACAAAACATTTGGAAGGATATCTACATTTTGTAATTTGGAGATCAAAGCAATGTGGTATTATTTTAATTGGGAGCATTATTGAGTAAATCCCATACAATATGGGTAACTTTGGATTTATCCTTAAGTTATAATTCCTTAATAAAGATTCATAATTAAATGAGTTGGTGTATGAATTTACCCAAATAAAATCATATGATATAACATAGATAAAAGCATTTGGGGTTATTTAGAGGCAAAGTACTATGTAATTTTAATAAGAATTGCAGTTTACTGTCGAATTCCATAATATAATTTTGTAACTTCGTGATTTTCAAAAATTTACAGAAATTAATTGTATTTGTTGCATTACTACATTATCTACAAAATTTACAACTGTTCTCTAATCATAAAAAGAAAAAGAAACAACAACAATCTCCCTGGGGTAAATAATATTGTAGCCCCTGCCATGAAATAAAATATGCCATTCCTTTCCTATGTATAAACAAAGAAGAAGTATCATGATAACAAAGTGGTTCAAAAGGCTACATTCTGACTTCTGGTATATACTGATGTGCTCAATTATTAAATGATGCCAAAAAAATGCTTATACAAGTAATTGTTATTTCTATCAATACATATTCTATCATTTATAATTTTAAGTAGGATGTGTTTATTTTCTTTTTTTTTTTTTTTTTTTTTTTGAGGCGGAGTCTCGCTCTGTCGCCCGGACTGGAGTGCAGTGGCCGGATCTCAGCTCACTGCAAGCTCTGCCTCCCGGGTTTATGCCATTCTCCTGCCTCAGCCTCCGGAGTAGCTGGGACTACAGGCGCCCGCCACCTTGCCCGGCTAGTTTTTGTATTTTTAGTAGAGACGGGGTTTCACCGTGTTAGCCAGGATGGTCTCGATCTCCTGACCTCGTGATCCGCCCGTCTCAGGCCTCCCAAAGTGCTGGGATTACAGGCTTGAGCCACCGCGCCCGGCCTATTTTCTTATATTTATTCAGAAAGCATTTATAAGGAAGCTACTGTGTCCCGGATGCTATGAGAGATAAGAAATTAATACAACAAAATTCCTATTTGGAGATAATAGCTAAGTAAAATAGATGATAGTATATACACAAATACTTACAATATAAGATATAGTGTAAATGGTTTTATACACAAAAAAATAAATTTAGTGATATGATTGTTCAAAGAAGAGCTTACTTTCACCCAAAGAAATCAAAGAAGTCTTCTTAAAGGAGGAAGTAATTGAGATGGGCTTAAAAATTGACGTTGAAATATATCAGATGCATTTAGAATTAAACTATTAATAGGTTTTCTCTTTCAATCAATTTAGGTAGCTTATTTTAATAAATTTTTAATTGTAAAACATACTTTTACTTAATCAAGAAGAAATGCTCATGGATAGGAAGAATCAATATCATGAAAATGGCCATACTGCCCAAAATAATTATAGATTCAATGCTGTCCCCATCAAGCTACCACTGACTTTCTTCACAGAATTGGAAAAAAACTACTTTAAACTTCATATGGAACCAAAAAAGAGCCTGCACAGCCAATACAATCCTGAGCAAGAAGAACAAAGCTGGAGGCATCATGCTACCTAACCTCAAACTATACTATAAGGCTACAGTAATCTAAACAGCATAATACTTGTACCAAAACAGATATATAGACCAAAGGAACAGAAGAGAGGCCTCATAAATAACACCACACATCTACAACCATATGATCTTTGACAAACCTGACACAAACAGACAATGGCGAAAATATTCCCTATTTAATAAAAGTTAGGAAAACTGGCTAGCCATATGCAGAAAACTGAAACTGAATGCTTTCCTTACACCTTATACAAAAATCAACTCAAGGTGGATTAAAGACTTAAATGTAAGACCTATGACCATAAAAATCCTAGAAGAAAACCTCGGCCACACCATTCAGATCATAGGCATGGGCAAAGACTTCATGTCTAAAACACCAAAAGTAATGGCGACAAAAGCCAAAATGGACAAATGGGATCTAATTAAAGTAAAGAGCTTCTGCACAGCCAAAGAAACTCTCATCAGAATGAACAGGCAACCTATAGAATGGGAGAAAATTTTTGCATCTGTCCATCTGACAAAGGGCTAATATCCAGAATCCACAAAGAACTTAAACACATTTACAAGAAAAAAACAACCCCATCAAAAAGTGGGCAAATGATATGAACAGACACTTCTCAAAAGAAGACATCTGTGCAGTCAACAGACACATGAAAACATCCTCATCTTCACTGGTCATTAGAGAAATGCAAATCAAAACCACAGTGAGATACCATCTCACATCAGTTAGAATGTCGATCATTAAAAAGTCAGGAAACAAGAGATGCTGGAGAAGATGTGGAGAAATAGGAATGCTTTTACACTGTTGATGGGAGTGTAAATTAGTTCAACTATTGTGGAAGACAGTGTGGCTATTCCTCAAGGACCTAGAATGAAAAATACCATTTGACCCAGCAATCCCATTACTGGGTATATATCCAAAGGATTATAAATCGTTCTACTATAAAGACACATGCACACATATGTTCATTGTGGCACTATTCAAAATAGCAAAGACTTGGAACCAACCCAAATGTCCGTCAATAATAGATTGGATAAAGAAAATGTGGCACACATATACCATGGAATACCATGCAGCCATAAAAAAGGATAAGTTCATGTCCTTTGCAGAGACATGGATGAAGCTGGAGACCATCATTCTCAGCAAACTATCACAAGAACAGAAAACCAAACACCACATGTTCTCATTCATAAGTGGGAGCTGAACAATGAGAACACATGGACATAGGGAGGGGAACATCACACACTGGGGCTCGTCGGAATGTGGGGGGCTAGGGGAGGGATAACATTAGGAGAAATACCTAATGTAGGTGACAGGTTAATGGGGTTGATGAGTGCAAGAAATCACCATGGCACGTGTATACCTATGTAACAAAACTACACATTCTGCACATGTACCCCAGAACTTAAAGTACAATTAAAAAAATGAAAAATAATATGACATCCCCTACCCCAGCAAAAAAATAAATGAAATAAAATAAATGAGTTGATAGAAAAAAATAATTATTTTCTGTTTGACTTATAGTTCTGAGATTGATAAAATTATAGCTATGATATTTTGTTTGGTTGGTTGTAAATAAAAGAAAAAATATAAAAAAAGAAAAAAGGAAAAAATTGCATTTAAAAATATAGTACTATATTCAATTCACTTGTATTTTATTTGGACTTTGCATATTTATTCATATATATCCAGGAGAACAGTGTATTATAATATTTTCTTTCTGTGTACCATCTCTACCAAATATTACTATTAACATAAAATAAATGATCTAATATACTATACTTTTCAATATACTGGAAAAATTTACCAACGAGATCTTCGGTCACTTGAAAAATATGAAATGATTGCCTGGTAAAACTACTATGCTTTGGATCCATTTCTTATTGTATTTATTTATTTACTTGTTTATGTTTAACTTTAGGTTTAGGGGTTGCATATACAGTTTTGCTACATGAGTAAATTGTGTCACTGAGGTTTGTTGTATGAAAAATCTCTTCACTGAGGTAGTGAGCATAGTACCAAATAAGTAGTTTTGTAAACCTCTCCACACCTACCACCTTCTTTCTTCTATTAGTCCCCCGTGTCTATTGCTCCCATCTTTTTGTCTGTATGTACTCAATGTTTAACTCCCACTTATAAGTGAGAACATGTGGCATTGTTTTTTTTTTTTTTTTTTTTTTTTTTTTGTTCCTGTGTTAATTTGCGTAGTATGATGGCCTCCAGCTACATCAATTTTGCTGCAGAAGATATGATGTCATCCTTATATGCGGTTGAGTAGTACTGCATGGTGCATATTTACCACATTTTTTTGTCCAATCCGCTGTTGATGGGCACCTAGGTTGATTCTATTTCTTTGCTAATGTGAATAGTGCTGTGATGAACATGTGAGTGCATGTGTCTTTTTGGTAGAATGATTTATTTTCCTTTGAATATATACCTAGTAGTGGAATTGCTGGGTCAAATGGTAGCTCATTTTAAGCCTTTGAGAAATCTCCAAACAGTTTTCCACAGTGGCTAAACTAATTTACATTCCTACCAACAGTGTATAAATGATTATTTTTCTCTGCAACCTCACCAACATTTGTTATTTTTTGTCTCTTTAATAATAGCCATTCTGAGTGGTGTGAGATGGTCCCATCATGGTTTAGATTTGCATTTCTCCAATGATTAATGATGTTGAACATTTTTTCATATATTTGTTAGTGATATATATGTCTTGAGAAGTGTCTGTTCATTGGATCTGCTTCCTGAATGTAATTCTCTGATGGTATTTTCAAGTTTCTCAAAAATTAGGAATGCACCAGTAGCTCTGTTCAAGTTTATGACTTCTTCTTGAGTTAATTATATTATTTAATGTTTTATATTAATAAAATAATATAAATAAAATATAATATTTTCTAGAAATTTGTTCATTTTATTTTATTGAGACTTTAAAATTCATTTGCAAATAGACTACTGCCACTATATTACTGTTCTCTCTAATTATGTTTATAGTTTTTTCCTTAATTGGGTCTTTTTAGAGTTCTTGGTTTATTTATTTATTTTCACCAGAAGGTCTGGTCCTTAAAACAAATAATGTTGGGAGGCACGAAGATGGGCAGCAAAGGACATAAGAATTGACTAGAATAAAGAAATAGAAAAGATAATAGGATAAGGTTTCCATTAAATGAAATATTTCTTTTGATAGAAGTGAGGAGAAGAAATGCAAGATCAGGTCCTCTGTAATATAAAAAATATTGCATTTCTTGATAACACAATAATGTTTTCTAAAGTACCATTTTATTATCCATGCTTAAATATTGTATCTTAATAGACAAGCACATTTATAAAAATAAATGTCTTAAATACAGGTGGTGTGTGCTGAGGCTTACATTTATCCAGAAAAAAAGCACTGTACACTGAAAATTGAGAAATGTGTTTGCTAACTACAGTACAGGTGCTGGGGCAGTACATCTCTTTGACTTCTTTTTGCTTTTTCTGAATCAAAAAGGAATGACACTTGTCCCATCTTTATCATTCAAGGTTATTTCAATAATAAATAAAAATATGTAAAAGTATCTTTAGTCCTTTAAAAATGAATGGTAAACAAAGAACTTCAGTTTTCTTTTAAATATAATTAATGTTCCTCACTGTATTAGTCCATTTTCATATTGCTAAAAATAACTGCCTGAGACTGGGTAATTTGTAAAGGAAAGAGGATTAATTAACTTAGAGATGGTTGGGGAGGCCTCTGGAAACTTATAATCATGGCGGAAGGCAAAGGGGAAGAAAGGCATCTTTT
Source organism: Piliocolobus tephrosceles (assembly GCF_002776525.5). NCBI lineage: Eukaryota > Metazoa > Chordata > Mammalia > Primates > Cercopithecidae > Piliocolobus > Piliocolobus tephrosceles. Next base: position 66,396,087 of record NC_045444.1, on the reverse strand, counting down.
TCACAAGGTGATAGGGAGGAGAAGTGCTGAGCAAAGGACTAAGATCCCCTTATGAAACCATCAGATCTCATAAGAACTGAGAACAGCATGGGGGAAACCACTCCCGTGATTCAATTATCTCCACCTGGTCTTTCCCTTGCCATGTGGGAATTATGGGGATTTTTAGGGATTACAATTCAAGATGAGATCTGGGTGGGGACACAAAACCTAACTACATCACTTATTAATATTAATAATATTGTATATAATTACATATAATATATATAATTATATTATATTGCATATCCACCAGAACACTTACTGCATGCTTTAATTTCAGTGTTTATGGCAAATTGATTGAAATTAAGGTTATTAAAGAACTAGACCCTCCGTTATGAGATGTCTCAAAGCAGCACTATAATTCCTCTCTTACGTATGGCAACTGGCAATGTTAAACATCAGGACTGCCTCCATATTGCAGTAAGTACAGCCATTTCACAAGGAAGCCTCCTTTATTTATATTGTTGGCCCTCTCCTCTTCTATCAGCAAGCACAAGTACAATGAGATCCTGGAACAAATGAGCTTATTAAGATCATGGTTAGACATATCGTTTTTCAAATCACACTCTACAAGACAGATATGCTGGCAAAGCTGTAATAAATGTCAAGGCTCAAGGCATTCACTATTCTTTTTAGCAGCCTGATGGCTTGGCTAGAAAAGCTTTTCATAAATTTTAGTGCACACCTGTCAAGTGGCAGGCGTGATAGTCTGCTATCGTGCAGGAGCCTGAGTTGTGATTTCTGGGCTGGCACCACTGTCATCGTTTTCAGTGCAATCATGAGCTTTTCTCTGTTTGTGACCAATGAAATCTATGTGATCACACTGAGAATCTGTGCATCTTGGCAGATCTGCCAGTGGTACTCATCACATAGAGATTATTTTAGATTGGCTGCCATAAAGTGTTATTTCCCATTTGTTAACACAATGGGGTTTCATGATTATGACAACTGAAACACATTCATTTGTATATGGGTTTTGTCCTTGTTGCAATACAAAACCCTGTCCCATCTTTCCTACAACTCCTTTAACCTTTCTTTCTCCATCAGTTCTCTACCTGAAACAACTGCAGTGCTAATTGTGTCACATTTTTCCTAAGTGGAAAACAGTGGGGGGAAAATCTTGTGTAGTTTTAACAAGCTAAATTTGTGAGTTAGAAATAAACTTTGTGATCCCAATTACATGACATAAAATTATGTTTCATATTCTTGCATACATATATGCTTAGAACATTTCTGAAAGAAAACTCATTAAATTGTTTTATAGAGATACCACTGAAGAGGAAGGAAGATCTGGAGACAGGCAATCAGGGGTCTTCTGTTTTCTTTTATGTATATTTTCTTTTATGTATATATTTCTTTTATGGTAATGCTTGGATTTCTCTGATGATAATATATTCATTTATTCCTTGTATAATAAAAAAGACTATTTTAAAACAGGGAAAATGAAATATTTGTATCAAGAAGAAAATAGGGCACCGTAGGACCATACTTGGATGAATATTGCCATATATTTACATAGTGTGTTCACATACATCCTATCACAAGATCCTCACAGAAACTTACTGGGATGATAGGATCAGATATTAGCATTCCATTTACATAGGGGAAATCTGAAGCTTAATGATGTTCAGCGATGTGCTTCAGTTTCCAGTAAAGTTTCTAAATCAGGAGTGAAACCTGAGTGTTCTGACATTTAATTGAAGCTTCTACCCCATCAAGGACTCACTCCCACTACTTCATTGTTTCCTGCTCTGAAAGCAAGAACAACGTATTTTTGCCATTTTGTAACTTTTCTGACATGTGTATGTACAGTGTATGTATTTCATACAGTCATATTTTATATTAATAAAATAGACCAATTACTTTGTAGAATTGCTCAGACAGAAACAGAAATTTAGATTCTGGAACATAACCAAATTTCAGTACTAAGCTTTTTGTTGAAGAAAAAATAACCATAATTATGTTTAGCACAATCATTTCTTTTTTGCAAAGTTATGGCAAATGCCAGACCTCTGGGTTGTCAAATAATGGATGTTTGCCATAAATATCATTTAAAAATATATCACTACGTGGAAATACTCATTTCTATTAATGGCATAGTCCTGTTTAGTGGAATTAATAGCAATTTGCCAGTTGAGCACTGGCACTGTTTGTTTATTTATTTATTTTGGAGACAGATTCTCGCTCTGTCACTTGCCCAAGCCGGAGTTAAGTGTTGCTATCTCAGCTCATTGCAATCTCTGCCTCCTAGGTTCAAGTGATTTTCCTGCCTCATCCACTTGAGTAGCTGGGACTACAGGCACATGCCACCATGCCAGGCAAAGTTTTTGATTTTTAGTAGAGATGGGGTTTTACCATGTTACTCAGGCTGGTCTCAAACTCCTGAGCTCAGGCAATCCACCCATCTCAGCCTCCCAAAGTGGTAGAATTACAGGCGTGAGCCACCGCACCCAGCCACTGGTACATTTTGAAAAACCTTTAATCTTCTAACAAATAATTATTCAAGGCAAAAGCCAGGAAATTTAGGAAACCCCTTACTTTCCCACCACTTCTTTATCCCCAAATCTTTGCCCTTTTATGATAATACAATGATCTATGATTGCTTTCCTTTTCTCATTCATTTTTGTAAGTATTTCAAAAAAGAAAATAGATACTGAAAACAGACTTTACCTCATGTTTACATAGACAATTTTAAAAATAAAATAATACATATTTGAATAGCTATGCAAAAAGACTACATTCACATATCAAAAATTTATTGGTGACACAAGCCTATGGAAAAATGCTCAACATCACTAATTATCAGGGAAATGCAAATCAAAACCACAAAAAAAGTAGATCTGCCATTTGTTTCAGCAATCCCACTACTAGGTTTCTATCTAGAAGACAAGAAGTCATTATACTAAAAAGATACCTGTACATGCATGTTTACAGCAGCACAATTTGCAATTGCAAAAATATAGAACCAGCTCAAATGCTCATTAATCAACAAGTGGATAAAGAAAACGTTTATACACACACACACACACACACACACACACACACATATATATATATATATATATGATACATATTGTTTGTTGGAATTAACAGCAATTCGCCAGTTGAGCACTGGAATTATTTATACTGTAAACACTGTTTATATTGTTATGCTATATATATACACACTATATACATATTTATACTGTGTGTATTTATATATACACAAACACAATGGAATACTAGTCAGCCATAAAAAGGAATGAAATAATAGCATTCACAGCAACCTGGATGGAGTTGGAGACCACTATTCTAAGTGAAGTAACCGCGTAATGGAAAACCAACCATCATATGTTCTCACTCATAAGTGGGAGTTAAGCTATGAGGACCCAAAGTCATAAGAATGGTACATTGGACTTTGGGAACATGGGGGAAAGGCAGGAGGAGGGTGAGGGATAAAAGACTACACATCAGGTACAATGTATACTGCTTGGTGATGTGTGCACCAAAATCACAGAAATCACCACTAAATAACTTATCCATTTAACCAGACACCACCTGCTTCCTAAAAACCTATTGAAATAAAAAATTTAAAAAATAATTCTTGATGACCTTAAAGCCATTAGCACTCATTCTAATGATTCTCAACTCTGGGTTCCTGGGACTTTTTGAAAATATGTGGGGACAAGAGAGAAATACTTGAGGTAATTAAAAATCTTCAGACAATATTAAGTAGTCAATGATAACCAAATAATCATAACTGTCAGATAACAGGGTCTCACAGGTCTTTGCCTTACAAAGCACCAGGCTGCCCTTCAGCCCTGACACTGTTTTCATCTGCCCTCTCTGAGCTCCTCTCATAAGGCAAAGTGCAAACAACTCTTACCTTCCCTAAGAGCTGGTCACTGTGCTTTTTGACTGGAAACTGACTCTCAGACAACACATAGGGTATTCTCTGTTAAACTGTTACTCTGGCAGATATTAAGCAAACCCATTACTGATCTAAGAATAAAACATAATGTTATGCTTTGCAACTTTTGGAAGCACACATGTGACAGGGTCATGATGAGCAAACACCACAAAACACAGGTTAAGAACCACTTCATTCTCTCCTTTCTTTCCCTTTCCCTTTCCCTATGCCTTTCCCCTTGCTTTCTTGCTTTCGGAGTTTTGCTCTTGTTGCCCAGGCTGCAGTGCAATGGCATGGTCTCAGCTCACTGTAACACCCACCTTCCAGGTTTGAGTGATCCTCATGCCTCAGCCTCCCAAGTAACTGGGATTACACATTCTTGCCACCACCCCCAGCTAATGTTTGTATTTTTAGTAGAGACAGGGTTTCACCATGTTGTTCAGGCTGGTCTGGAACTCCTGACCTCAGGTGATCTGCCCACCTCGGCCTCCCAAAGTGCTGGGACAGGCTTGAGCCACCTTGCCCACTCAACTTCATTCCTTTTCCAAGTGAGCTCACAGTTGCTACTGGCTCAATGACTCCAGGAAGTGGCCAGCCATTTGTGGAACTAGAATATCCATCCCTTGGACACAGCGGTGATTTCTGCATTCTGTACCTTCTCTTAAAGTCCCTGAATCTGTACTAGCAGTTGCCCATCTGCACATTTTTGGACTCACGGGATGGAAGAGCTACAAGAATCCTATCTTTTGTTTCTGGGAGCCTTAGAGGCAAGAGATATAAACTTGTCACATTTAACAAATAATTACTGTTTTGATATTTATCTTTACTTCCAACATATTTCTGTCTTTTTATAACTGCAAAGCCTCATTTAATGTGTGTTAGATATATTTCTGACAGCTTTATATACATTAAATCATCCAATCATCAAAACAACCTTGAGAGAGAGTTACTACAATTATGCACATTTTATGAATGAGAAAATTGAGCCACAGAGAGGTTAAGGGATTTGTCTGAGAAAGGAAATACAATAAGTGTTGAGTTTCTGTCGAGGCTGTGGTCTTAACTGCTATGTCAGGCCGTCTCATTTACTGACTTGTCTGCCCACTGGTTCTTCCTCTGCTTGTCTTTCTATCTGGAAAAGAGCATTTAATATTTCTAGGTCCCCCAGGCCTCTTATACAGCCTCATGTATTAAAAAATAAACTATTTCAATTATGTTGTTTATTTTGAAATGAAAAGCTTTGAGATTTTATTTTATAGTGTTCAAAATCTTTAAAAAGTGACTAAAAGCTGGCTTTTATGGATGATGATTAGATGATCTAATTTAATGTCTAAATGGTATCCTCCCCAAACCAAACACTTTATGGAAAAGGAATGCATTTTATAAATCATCTTTCTCCTCAGATTCCTAAGAAAATAGAAGGCAAAAATGACCTTGAAATCTCTGCTGACCTTCTTAACATCGTGTAAGAAATGTTTTAACTCTCTGTGCACATGTGCCTTTCCTTTCAATAGCTATTGAAGTTGTCACTTGACAAGGGATTGAGAGGGATAAGACAGAAGGGGCATTCACCATGATTCTATTCCTGGAAACTGACATTTTATCCTAGAGGAAATAAAGCATCATGTGTATGTTGACTTTAGAAAAGGTTTAATAGAAACTCTAACACCTAAATGAAGCCACAGCTTCTTTCTAGCATGAAGTGAATGTTCTAATTAATGTCTCGCTTTGCTGCATTTTGGTCAAGTGTTTTCCTCCTCCCTTGTCTTCCCCTGGGGCTGGGTGTCAGGTATTGCTATAGGTCCTAGAAATATAGAGACAGTGTCTATAGCATAGTCCTTGCTCTGTAGGATTTCATTTGGTTTTCACAATAATTTCAACACCCTGAGACATGGAGTTTCCAGATTCCAGCATCTTTATGTTCATATTTTAGCATGTCAACTTTCCAGATTCTACTTTTAAGTTACATTAATAGTTCCATTATCTTCTACAACTTTAAAAAAAAATACATCTTACCTAAACTGATGATTTAAAAATGTACATATGTGAACGAACAAAGCACTGGAGACTATCAGTCCAAGGAAATGCTAATTAAATGCTGACAAGGAAACCATGAATACTTGTGTAGTTTCAGGGAGAGTAATCAGACTTTTGATTAATTCAAAACCATGATTTGATGGCAGCCTATGCAATCCTGAACAAAATTAGCACTTTTCTCCAAACTAGCTAGATCCCTACAAGGTAAGAATTTAAAGGAAAAATAAGAGTTATAAATAGCTCCTTCACTGAAGCACTCCATAGTTGAGAAATTTAAGAAAATGACAAGTAACTCAACTGGTTTATTATCTCTGATGTTATCGCAATAAAAACTTGGACAACAGCCTTTTTATATTTTTTAGGGATTTCTTGCACTCAATTTAACGGGAAACTGTAGTTTTTACTTAAGGAAGGTGTGGGATAATTATTTTTCATTTGTAATATATAACCACTGTTTCAGATGATAAATTGTAAACATGCTAACGATACTTTACCTGTATTACTAAAAGTTTTCTTCGTACCCATTAAGCCATCTAACAGTCACAGTTCTAATCTTCATTGAAGAGAAGCAACACTAACAATGTGCATACTTCGGCTTTCTGGGCACCTCAAGGCCTTGGTTCAATTGTTATTTGATGAACTTGTATAGAGAAATAGTAAGAACATCTGAGGTATTATCATTCCTGTATAGGCAGCTAAGTGAGCAATCTACTATTTTAAAAGGACAAGAAAAGAATTACATAAAATATCCACTTTAAGTGGTTAATTTCATTACCAATACCATCTTTGACTCCATGACAGAACTGCAAGTTAAAAATGTATGAGGTAGACACTATTGTTATTTCCATTTTAACAGATAATAAACAGGGGCTCAGAAAGACCAAATGACTTGACCAGGTTCATTCAGCCAGTCAGCTGTCCAATCCAGGTAGGAGTTCTGGTCTGTCTGATTCCAAAGCCTAACTGTAGCTTTGACGAAGCTGCTATTGAGATTGAGATGCTAGCTCTGTGTAAGCTATTAATCTCTTTCACAGCACCAGAGGAAAGTCAGTTTGCAGTCACCTTTGGATTAAATAATATATTCAATCCTTACTTGCCCATTGTGACAGGTTACAATAAAGTTACACATACACACATGTATACACTATGTTTATTCCTTTTCAAAAGAAGAATAAAATCACTTCTTATATTACATTTGTAATTTTTTAACTTAATAGTCCATGGGCATCCTTTCAAGTTAATACATAGTGATCCAATATTTTCTTTCTCATAACTGCATCCCATTTCAGACAAGGATAAGCTACCTATATCTAAAGATTCCACATACATACATACTTAAATACATATACATATATGTGTGTGTATAGAGAGAGACAGAGAGACAGTGACAGAGAGAGACAGAGAGTGTCACTGGGGTTTTATTCCCTTTAATAGATTTCATGACTATAGTGGAACGGCTGGCCAAGAAGATAGAAACACACACAACTTTTCTAAACTGTTTTATTACTTTTCACATCCACCAGCAATACGTGAAAGTATCTGTTTATCTATCTCATCTCTGCATCTGGTTCCTATTGCTTTTTTTTAAAGTTTTTTTCAATTGATGAGTGCAAAATGACATCTTAATATTGTTTTATAACTCCGATGAGTAAAGATGAAAAGGTTTTAAAGTATAGATGTTTACATTTTTATGTTCTAATAAATATTTATCTTACTAGTTTGTTTTTCTTTTTGTTTTTATGTATTAAGTTGCATAAGCTCACTATATACGTGTCAAAATCTGTGAAGATCTGAAATTTTACTCTACTTGAAAACTAACAATCAACCTGCTATAGTTTTATGGATGCAGGCAGAAGACACAAGATTCTGGGTCAGAGAAAAGGACATTATTTCTCAGGACACAGGAAGCGTCATGGGCATCACTATGTTTGGGTCAGTTCTCTTCACCTACGTGTCCTACATGGATGTTGCAGATGGGGCTAGCTGACACCTGCACATTCAGTAAGTTGTGCTAAAGGGAAGAAACCCAAAGTTTTTATAATGGACAGTCAGCATTCCTGCTTTTTGCTCCAGAGATAGACACTGTCTATATCTTCTAACGTTGTTTACTTCCCGTATATTCTTAAAGACATAGTCCAGAACAAAGGACAGTTAATGCCTTATTTATAAGATGTACAGAAACACAAATGATCCAGGGAGCTGTCTCTCAGCTATTAGAGATATTCTCCTTTTATCTAGCATATTGCATATGTTTTATCACAATCACTATTTATAATAGCTCTTATGTTTTCTCCTTGTCTGTCTTCCTATGGTCTTTGGTCTAATGTGTGTATTATTCTCATGTTAAATTCAGCACAATATGGAAACAACTTCTCTCATTTTGGATACAACTTACTGCTCTACTCTTGGTTGAAATAAAACAGATATTGTCTAATTGCTATTTTATGAAAGTATATGTCCTTTATTGTTTATTGTATTTTTTCCCAATCAAAAAAAAATGCTGTAAGTTTATAACTCCTTTCTATCAATGTTATTGCTATTCATTCAGAGGATTAGCAATGTCAGGACCCTGCTTGGAGGAAGTCATAACACAGGAGCAAGTCTATGTTTTGTGAGGCTTGAAGCTTCTACAACTTGACAGGGGTTGGAAAAGGTAATGCTGAAAATGGTAAAATACAAAATTACAACCACAAAATTGCTATGGCCTGTCCTGGGGCCCATACAAATATGGAGCCCTGAAACATCAACTAAACATTTTTTGCTTCACAGTAAATCTTCTCTGTCTGGCAAAGGATGTACAATAAAAGATTCAAGCCAATCGCAATATAAAGTTTTTGCTTCTTTAGGCCATACTGCTTCTTTATTAGCTCAGCTAAATATGTAGCATTAGTTCCTCAGAGAAAACATTCCATAGTGCCTGCCCTTTTTGAACTTGGATAATGCTGTACTTTAGTCCAAAACGAATGACATTTTGTTGAGTATATCAATGGTTACCAAAATTATTACACCAGATCCAGCAGAATTCCATCAGTGCTGGGGATGGGAATGAGGGTGAGATGAATACTACCACCATTTTTTCCTGGGCTCTCTCGGTACCCTTCAAGCTTTTATAAGGGTGAAATCTGTGCTAAATGAATTTGGAAGGTAAAGAAGGGAGGCAAAGAGTTATAGAAGTATCAGAATATAGAGAACAACACTTAGGAATGTGCAAGAAACAAATAGAGATAAAGTGTTTTCAGAAAGTCCCAGTTCCTCCTGTTTTGTATTTCTTGTTTACATGTAGATTATAAATATGTGTGTATATGTATCTACGTGTGTATATATATAGTATATATGTGTGTGTATATAGTATATCTGTATGTGTATATACATACATATGTATATGTGTGTATATATATGTGTGTATCAGATATATGTATTTGTGTGTGTGTTTTAATAGCATTTCATAAAATTTACTTATTTTCTCTGAATTGCCCGTCATTTGGCTCATGTTTCAGTTAGCTTAAAAAAATTAATATTATTGAGTGTCTAATATTCACATGGTATTACATAAATCATTGACTACTAACAAGTAAAAGTTGTTACAATACTCTTGCTCTTACAGAGTTTATAGTCCTCTTATAGAAATAAAAACAAATACAGAGATGTCTCCAATACCAGATAGAATATGCTTAGTGGCATGAGAAGCAACAGAAGGTTATCTGAATTTAAAGGATTAATACTCTGTAGAGAGAGTAGCATTTAGAATGATGCCTGAAAGATGAGATTTCTCTATAAAATAGATACAATAAAGAGTTCCAGGCAGATAGGGGGCAAAGCCCTGGGGACAGAACATTGCAAGGAACAGGAAACAGTCCAGTTTTAGTTGGACAGTATATTGGAATTGAAGCATTTAGTGGAAAATGGTAGAGCTACATCACTGATATCTTTATATTCCCATCCTAGTGTAGGTTCTAAGGTGGTTGACAATGGGTGGACATCTTTAGCAGGGGAATGGACTGAACAGGAAAGTAATTTTGAAAAGTTAATCTGAAAGAAGTGCATAGAGTAGACTAAAGAGGCCAAAGCATACTGGAAGATCAGTTTCGAGGTTAACAGATTTAAGAAAAAAAATTTTTTGTAGTAAGTATGAAAGCAAAAAGGCTGTACATAGGTCTTATTGAATAAAACTAAATCACATGATGAGAATGGGAAGATGCAGAGAGAAAAACAATAACAAAATTCTCCAGGTATCTTGAAACCTTGGGATCTTGAAAGGCAACTTGTTTTTTGTGCATTATCACGTTAACTTTTGCATCCACTCTTTCCCCCTCTTTTTTTTTTTTTTTTTTTTTTTTTACCATTTCATATATATCACTTCCCTAATGTCCTCTTTCTCTTCCCTTCTCTAAGAAGAAAAGAGAAGCATCAGGAGCATCTACCATCTTATTCAGCTACTCAGCTTTGCTAGTAGCAATGCAGATTAAAGATCCCCTGCTAACATTGTAGATGCTGTGCAATGTACCAGAGAAAAAGAAAGTTCAATGACTCTTCTTTAAGGGGTAGATGACTTCCCTAAGACTTGCAGCCACATAAGTACAAGCGACAAAAACATGGACAAATAATTAACTCCAAGTGTACAAAAAAAGAGCATCAAGAAGAGATACTTCCTCTCGGAGAAAGGAAAGAAAACACAGAAATGTGGAAAAAGAAATGAAGTAACTGACGTCAGTTGGCAAAGCTGTGAAAATCTTAATCAATGAGAGTCAAAATGCTGCAGCAGAATTACTACATTGTTTGGAAAAGTAGGAGGATAGTAAAGGAGTAGGCACTGGTCAGGGACATAACTTACTAGCGAGTTTGAACGTCAACCATGAATTTCCTGTTCCTGCATTTTATTTCTTCACTGCCATCTTATTCCCATCATCTCAGCCATACCCAGGATGCAAGCAATGAATTCAGGAAGAAAGATGATCTAATATTATAAAACATTATGAAGCATCATATTAATCCTGTGAAATTCTTCTTTTTGGATATCTTTGCACTTCTCAGTCCTGTAAGGCAGAATCATACAATCTTCATTTTGCCTACGAAATAGTAACAGATTCCTGACAGTTAGAATTCTTCCTAACAGAGAAAGAATGTGACTCAAAGGTTCATAGTAACTGATTTCTATGCCAGAAATGTGTATCGTACTCTCCCTGAGAAGGTCTACTTGGTATCATTTGTAAAGGGTGTAAAATTTTGCCAGTGAAAATGGCAGATTTGTTCAAAGCTTCAGTGTGTCCCTTTTGGGACAATAAAACACCCCAAGAATACTATTAAAGATCCTTCAGTGTCCAGAGCAGTTCGCTCCCACCCCCAAGCCCCACAGCAAATGATCATCCAGACCAAAATGTCAAGTGTTGAGATTAAGAGAACTTTGTTTGAGAAACCTCAAAGTAGTCAACATAGAAAAAGATATACAGTGATTATTTGCTACTTTTTATCTTTTGGTATTTCTTTCAAAACAGCTCAAGTTTTCACATTCTATGTCATCTTTCACCTGGGAAACTGTTTATATATTTTTCAAAGTCAAGACCATCATTGACAATAGTATTAGGCACTTGGAAATTTATCTTAGTGAGAAAGGTAGGCCCTTTGAACATCTTTGAATGTTTTTGTGTATGTGTAGCACCTAGGTGGACTGAGAAAATCAATCCCCTCTACTTCTAGAAAGAAAAAGCAAGTGTCAGTGGATGAGAGCCTCACTTTAAGGTAAGATATTCAAAATCAACTTCCAATAAATAAACACTATATATTTAATTCTACCTAAATAAAATAAACAGTAATGTAAACATGTTTAACATATTAACTGAAGGTGAAGCCAAGAGTAATTTTTAAACATTATTATTCATTTGAGTCTTACAATCATTCATGTGATATTTAATATGTGCCCTGCATTTGGTCAGATGCTAGTGATATAAAGATGGAGAAGACTTGATCTCTGACCTTGACAAAAAGTCTAGTGAGGGAAACAGAAGTACGAAATGTTTACTGGGAGCTCATAACCTTCTTTCTTATTCCACTGACAAATGAATCAGAAGAGGTCTTCAATCTCCTGCCACCAAAACTTCCAATTCACCAGTATCTGTACCATGTGTGCTCTGCCTTCTCTGATGACTCAGTGAGCCCACTTTCCCTATTCTACATAGGCCAGCTTCTCACACAAGATCCCATTTCTGCCTACTCAGGGACATTTCTCATGCAATTATCTCTTCTGTCTTCTACCTCATCATGTCATCATTCCTCCTCTGTTCTGTACCATTCATTCAGCATACAAATATGTCATACTAGATATCAAAACTAGCCTCCAGCCCCATGTCTATCCTCACCCCTTTCCATACTCCCTTCGCCCCCTTAGTTCAAACTCTCAGTATCATTTGATTCACCTCATCACTCCATTTTCCTTTACATCTTTTTCTCTAACTTGAGATTCGATACATCATATTCTCCTGATTTATATCCTTACCCATCCAGCTGCTCCTTCTCTGTGCCCTGGATCCTCTTCATCTCCTCAATCTTGAAATGCTATAGTGTCCCTTATTCTTAGGTGGTTCTGTCCACCCCAGTGATTCATCATATTCCATATGCTGATTACTCCCGAATTTAGATCTTCAGCATGAACATCTCCTCAAAATCTTTATACCTGTACCAGTATGTCTAATGGTCATTTTGATCTTTGCAAGTGTAAAACTGAGCTCTTGATTCTCTCTCCTACCCCTTGTCAAATATGCTCTTCCTCTAGAGGACCCCATTAGAGCAGTTACCAGCATAAAACATCTAGTTTATTAAGGAAAAACTTTGGAGTCACCCTTATTCCTATTTCTCATAACTTTACTTTCAATTCATCAAATCCATCCTGTTAGATCTCAGTTCAAGGGATATCCAGAATGTATTCTCTTCTCCCTACAGCAGCTTAATCCAAGCCATCACCATCTTTCTCCTAGGTTCACTACCTGGCCCCGCAAGAAATCTTCTGTTGTGGTGAATCAGTAGTCAGTTCTGCCCACAGTAGCCAAAGTGTCTCTTACAATGGAAATTATGTCATGTCACTCTGCTGCTAGACACCCTGCAGTCATTTTCCAACACTCAGAATAAAATCCTAAATCTTTGCTGTGGCCTATTAGATCCTACCTGATTTGACACTGGATATCTACCTACTCCCATTTCCTGCCATTTTTCTCCTTGCTCATGACAATTTGTTGGCTTCTTTGCAAGTTTCACTCTCTCAACTTGGTGCCATTATATTCATTTTAACTACTACCTGAAACAATCTTCACCCAGCTCATCTCCACAGGTCATTCATTTCATTCAGGTCCTCACTCACATGTCAATTCCTCAGAGACAACCCTTTCATAACACCGCTTCTCTATCCCTGCTATAAATTTCTTCTTAGCATTTATCACTACCGGATATTATATTATTATATTATATTTTGTCTGCGTATTTTTTCTTTTTTTTTTTTGAGACAGAGCCTCGCTGTGTCGCCCAGGCTAGAGTATAGTGGTGCGATCTCGGCTCACTGCAAGCTCCACCTCCCAGGTTCACACCATTCTCCTGCCTCAGCCTCCCGAGTGGCTGGGACTAGAGGTGCCTACCACCACACCCAGCTACTTTTTTGTATTTTTAGTAGAGGTGGGGTTTCACCGTGTTAGCCAAGATGGTCTCGATCTCCTGACCTCGTGATCCGCCCACCTTGGCCTCCCAAAGTGCTGGGATTACAAGCAGAGCCACTATGTCCAGTCTTTGTGTATTTTTTCATTACTCCACTATCATATAATCTCTACCACCACTGGGTTTGTTTTTGTTTTCCCTTCTATTCCCAGCATCAAGAACTATTCTTGGAATATAATAAATACTCAATAGATACTTGGTGAAATACAGAATAAACTAGTCTCTGTATTTAGCCCGACATCACTGAGATGTCAGGCTAACTTTTATAAACATTTTTCATTTTGCCTATCTATCAACCTTGTACTTTTAAAAGCAATATACCTATACTGTTTATAGTTAACTGAAAAAAAAGAGCATTTATTTACATCTCCTACTTTGGGGCATATCTCACCCTGAGGTGGGGTCAGACCACATATGACACAGTAAATATAATACCACAACACATCAATTACGTACAAATAAACAACTAAAATAACTGTCAGTACATCACATTATTTAAAATACTCTAGTATAATTCTAATATTTTTTAAATAAACCAAAATATATTTACAAGAGTTTGCATGCTTTTCAGCTAAAATAGCATGACCTCTGGATGCTGTCTTAGAAATGGGAGAAACTTGAACTCTTCAAAGAGAATTGCAGTATAACTAATCACTTTAAACAATGTTTTGATACAAGAAGCAATATATCTGTCTTTTCTGTAATAGGTTTTCATGCATTCCCTGACATCTAGGATTTGAACTTCAACAAATTGACTAAACTGGAAATTCACTCTGTCAATAGCAAATGGAATCATATATTTCAGAATCATCCTAAAAACAGTGCAACTTAAAAGATATCTGAATAATGTTAGTGAATCATAAGACTCATACTAGAGACCTATGTTCTCACTCTTCCTATGTGGACGTTGATACATTGTAAACCTTCCAGAAGCACTAAAAGGGAGGAGTGAAAAACTCTTCACTTCAGTCTTGTTGAGAATAAAGTTTCTAATACCTCTTATTTGGCATTAGAAAATTAATTGTCTGCTAATATGGTATTGAAGCACTAGATTTGGAAGGAAGAGGCCTGGCTTCTAGCTATTGTTCATCCACTTACTTATATGCCCTTAAGCCTCAATTTCTTCATTTTTCTCATTAATTAAGAAAAGAGGGATTGATAGAAAAATAATTATATTCTATGTATTCTACTTGGAATCCATTTTCAAAATAAGTCTCAAAGCTGCTTATTGGATGAGCTGAAATTTGAATTTGTATCAGTCAAAATAGATGAGGTTATGTTGGAATAATAAGCAACCTCTCTATCCCAGTGGCTAAAAATAATAAAAGTCCATTTCCAATTCATGTTACGTGTCAGCAAGCATAGTATGCTCCTGTTAGTAATTCAGAGACCTGGTTAATGGAAGTTCCAGCTTGACAAATTTTCTACAATCACTGAGGCAGAAAGGAAGAAACATGGCAGTTAACATTTCTGACCATAAGTAACACACTTCTCCTCACATTTCATTGATCAAAGTCACATGAATTCGCTTAACCTCAAATGGAGGGGGAAAATACATCCATCTGGAGGTATGGAAGGAAAACCAGAATGTTTTTGAGTAGTTGCAGTGTCTACCACAGAAAGCAGTCTGGGTCAAGAGACCATACTGTTTACTTGTGTGTCAGAGGCAAACTTGTTGGTAGCTCCTGACATACACAGGAACTACTAACTTTCTAACTACTAAATAGATAGTCACTGCTATCTGTTTCTCTAGAAAGTTTACTAGGGAAAAACAGGGAAAAACAAACAAACAAACAAACAGAAAACAAAACCCTTAAGCAGATTATACTGAATAGGACATTTTTTGTGACTTCTACTTAGAAACATATAAAATATATTTGTGACATAAAAATATATGTATGACATGATCTTGAAATATTGATTTTTAATTGAGTACATTTATAGTAACAAATTTAAGCTTATAAGTAATAATGTCATGTGCAAAATAACTCTTTTATTTCTTTTTTTTTTTTCTTTCTTTTTTTTTTTAGATGGAGTCTCGCACTGTCAGGCTGGAGTGCAGTGAAGCAATCTGGGCTCACTGCAAGCTCCACCTCCCGGGTACATGCCATTCTCCTGCCTCAGCCTCCCGAGTACCTGAAACTACAGGCACCCACCATCACGCCCAGCTGATATTTTGTACTTTTAGTAGAGATGGGATTTCACCGTGTTAGCCAGGATGGTCTCCATCTCCTGAGCTCATGATCCACCCACCTCGGCCTCCCAAAGTGCTAGGATTACAGGTATGAGCCACCACACCTGGCCCAAAATAACTCTTTAAATTTTGCTATTACTGATAATAACCAAGTAACAGAAAAAAGTGTAAACTGAAAAATAATTTTAAAAAACATATTTTAATTTAATTTTCCAAAAATAAGTGATAATATACTTTACATAACATTCAAAAGCACAAAGTATCTCCAGTGAAAAACATGCCATTCCCATCTTTCTTGCCCTAGTCATCCAGTTTTCTTGTAGCACAAAAAAACCATTGCTTTTAGTATGTTGTCCTTAGAATTTACAATAATTTTTGTCTTACAGAACTGTGTGTGTGTAGCTGAATGTATTAACTTTTGATGGGTCCTGTTCTTTGTTTTATCATTCATAAAAATGTATTCTAAATACCAAGATCAAAAAAAATTTTTAGAAATCTCATGTTTCTTTCAGCACATTTGTAGTTTAATTTTTTAATTTTAATTTTTTTGAGTACATAGCAGGTATATATATATATATATGAGTGCATGAGATATTTTGGTACAGGCCTACAATGAGTAATAATCACGTTATGCAAAATGGGGTACCATTCCTTCAATAATTTATACTCTGTGTTAGAAACAATTATACTCCTTTAGTTATTATTAATAAATAATATTATTTATTTATTAATAATAATAACAAATAATATTATTATTAAATGTACAATTAAATTATTATTGACTATAATCACCTTATTGTGCTATCAAATACTAGGTCTTATTTATTCTTTCTAACTATTTTTTGGAACTCATTAACCATTCCCACCTCCACCCACAACCCTTCCAGTACCTTTCCCAGCCTCTGGTAACCATCCTTCTATTCTCTGCATGAGTTTTATTATTTTGATTTAGAGTTTTATTTTTCATTCTTACATATATAAAGTATTCAGAATTTATTCTTGATGAAAGATGTGAGACCCTAATACTAGCTTATATTCTTATAATTAGGTATGTGATTGCTCCAATATTACTTATGGAAAAATTAATTTCTTTCCACAAATTGCAAATATCAGTTTTGTTATATTCCAAATTCCCACATATACTTAGGTCCATTTTTGAGTTCATAAATGTATCTCATGAGAAATAGTTTAAATTTAGCATTTACTACATTGTGACATGATTTCAAAAAAGAATTTAAATACTTTTTTACATAAAATGTCTATGAAGGGAAGTACTTTCAGAATCATGGAATAAGGATCTCCCGAAAATGTATTCTTCATAAAATCAATGAGAATAATAGAGAAAAAGTCAAAATTAACTTTTTGAAACTAGAAATTAACAAATAGTTTTCAACTATCTAAGGATCATTTAGTTTAGAAAATTGGTTGAATCTTTATAAGACTAGTAAGCTTTGTGGTGTTTTAACTTGCCCTAATTCCATCCCACACTTACCACGTTTATTATAACCTTGAAAACCAAGTGTCTTGCATCCTACTGTGAAAACCTTTAAAGTAGTGACCACTGAGTTGAGGAGAATAGATTTGGAGGGTCCCATTTCCAAAGAATTGTTGTCAGTTGACCAGTTTAGTAGCTTATTAGAAACCACCTCTCACAGGACTTGTCTTTGACCTATCTCAGAACATGCTCTTTCTTCAGAGGTATTTGTCTACAACAGTCAAAGGCAATTGTTCAACAGTGCTGCTACCTGAGGCCATGACAACAGTTGGGGCAAACAAGAGGCTGGCCAAGAAACTAAAAAGAAAAGCTAGAGATTAGGTATTTATCAGGGGCTATGAAAAGCTCTGACAGACTCCTGGAAATCTAGAACGTCACAAACATGTGCAAAGCTGTGTACATGCCCAGGGTCGTGAGCATGCTCATGAAAGTCTTGAAAAGATCTAAAATCCTCACTTCTGGCTCTACATAATCAGGAGGTGTAGGCTAAGGCATAATTTTAAACTGCCAGAACATCAATGCTATGCCCTAACATACATGCAAAGCCACTTGGCAAAGACAGAGAGACTTATTGAATTAATACATTTAAGGAAATCTCTGTTCAATCATTAGCCAACCACTGAGCAGCTGAACAGGAGCTTCAGGGACTACACAATACAAACAGTACAGAATTTATGGAATTAGTTTAGAAAAGCCACTGAACAAACAACAAAACAACAAACCCTAGTAAAGAGATCTGATTTCTAAAGCTGCTATATGTATTATTTAAGACATTCAGTTTTCAACAAAATATCACAGGACATACAATGAAACAGTAAAGTATGGCCAATAAACAGGAAAAACAGTTACTGGAAACTATCTGTAAGAAAGCCCAGATGTTGAACTTAAGATACAAAGATTTTAAATCAGTTATTATAAATATGTTCAAAGAATTAAAAAAAAAATTATGCCTAAAAAAACTAAGGAAACATCAGAAAGATGTTTCACCATATATAAAATAATAATAAAGATTTACTAGAGAGGATCAACAGCATATTCAGGCTGACAGAAAAAGAATCATCAAATTTGAAAATTGATTAAGACTACCTTATTGGATATACACAAAGAAAAAGGAATGAAAAACGTGAAGAGACTCAGGGACTTTTGGGACAACATATGCAAAATAAAAGTTCCAAAAAAGAAGAAGAAAAAAAGGACAAAATTTGTATGCGAATAATTAATGTCATAAATCTTTCCACACTTGATGAAAAAAATTAATATTCATGTCCAAGAAGTTCAATAAAGTTCAAGTAGGATAAATTTAAATATATTCACACCTAAACAGATCATAGCCAAACTTTTAAAAGCCCAGGACAAAGAGAAAATCTTCAGTGCATCAAGACAAAAGTGGCTAATCTTGTACAAGGAATCTTCAGTAAGATTAACAGCTAATTTCTTATCTTAAACTATGAAGCCCAGAAGACAGTGGGATGACATTTTCAAAGTGCTGAACCCAGAAATTCTACATCAAGCAAAACTATTACAAGGAACTTAAGTAAATTTAAAAGAAAAAAACAAACAACACCATCAAAAAGTGGGCGAAGGATCTGAACAGATACTTATCAAAATAAGACATTTATGTGGCCAAAAAACATTTAAAAAGCTCAACATCACTGATAATTAGAGAAATGCAAATCAAAACCACAGTGAGATACCATCTCATGCCAGTCAAAATTGTGATTAAAAAGTCAAGAAACAATAGATGCTGGTGAGGCTGTGGAGAAACAGAAATGCTTTTACAGTGTTGGTAGGAGTGTAAATTAGTTCAGCCATTGTAGAAGACAGTATGGAAATTCCTCCAGGATCTAGAACCAGAAATACCATTTGACCAGCGCTCCCATTACTGGGTATACACCCAAAGGAGTATAAATCATTCTACTATAAAGACACATACACACATGCACACATATATTTATTATAGCATTATTTACAATAGCAAAGACCTGGAACAAACCCAAATGCCCATCAATGATGGACTGATAAAGAAAATGTGCTATATATACACCATGGAATACTATACAGCCATAAAAATGAATGAGATCATATCCTTTGCAGGGACATGGATGAAGATGGAAGCCATCATCCTCAGCAAACTAATACAGGAACAGAAAACCAAACACAGCATGTTTTCACTCATAAGTGGGAGTTGAAAAATGAGAACACATGGACACAGGGAGAGGAACAACACACACCAGGGCCTGTTGGAGGGTGGGGGTAGAAGGGAGGAAACTTAGAGAATGGTCAATAGGTGCAACAAACCACCATGGCACACATATACCTATGTAACAAACCTGCGCATTCTGCACATGTATCCCAGAACTCAAAGTAAAATTAAAAACATAAAAGCAAAAACAGCTATTCCTCAAAAAGGAAGAAGTTAAAATAATTGTAGGTAAACAAAAATCAAGACAATTCATTGCTATTAAACCTGACCTACAAGAAGTACTATAGGAAGTCCTTCTGGTTGAAATAAAATGACATTAGAGAGAAATTCAAACCTACGTGAAGAAATAAAAAACACATTAAAATGTAACTACATAGGTACAGAAAAATAGAAAGTAAATATATTTTTGCTTGTTACTCTTTTATTTTTAAAAGATAAAAGAATAAAATTGCAAGAAACAATAATTACAAAACTGTGTTCATGCTTGTACAAAGATGTAATGTAAAGAAAAATTGTAAAAAATTATAAAGCTTACAATAATAGCACAAAAGAGGAAGAAGATAATAAAAATATATTAGAACAAAGTTTCTGGGTAAAATTGAAATTTAGCTGGTATTAATTTAAACTAGATTATTATAGGTGATCATGGTAATTATATTCTCCAGGCAACTTCTAAGAAAATAAATCCAAAACAGGAAAACTAAAGTGACATAAAAATATTTATTTAATACAAGAGAAAAAAGTAAAAATAAAGAAAAAAATATATGCCATATATAAAGCAAAGAGCAAATCAGTAGACAACTCTTGTTAGTAGAGTTACATTAAATGTAAATGCATAAGCACTCAAAAAAACATCTATTACCAAAATGGATGAAAGGCTTTATTCAAGCTATATGCTGTCTACAAGAGACACACCTTAAAACATGCAAATTAATGAAAAGCAATAGAATGGAAGAAGATACATCATGTGAGAGCAATAAAGTGGCTATATTAATATTAAAAATAGACAAAATAAAGTGTATGATGAAAAATTGTTACTACAAACAAAGAAGAAACTTTTATAATAATAAAAGGACCAATATATTAGAAAGACATAATAACAAAATATGCACCTAACAACAAAGGAAAACATGTGAAGCAAAAACTGATGAAATTTAAGGGAGAAATAGAAAATTCAACAGTAATAGTTAGAGTCTTCAATATGCCAGTTTCAATAAGTCTTCTGCTACATGATTGCAATGGAAAGACTAAAAACATAGAAGACTTGAGTAACACTGTAAACCAAGGAAACCTGATATCTATGCAACACTCCACCCAACAAGATAATTCACATTTTTCTCAAGCAGACATCAAGCTTTCTCCAAGACAAATCATTTATAAGACCATGAAGCAAGCCTCAATAAATTTAAACTGTTTGAAAGAACTTAAGGTGTTTTCTAAGGTGCTTAACATCATTGATCATCAGATAAATGCAAATCAAAACTACAATGAGATATTATCTCACCTCAGTTAAAATGGCTTTTATCAAAAAGATGGGCAATAACAAATGCTGACAAGGATGTGGAGAAAAGGAAATTCTCATACACTGTTGGTGGGAATGTAAATTAGTACAACCATTATAGAAAACAGTTTAGAGGTTCTTCAAAAAATCTACAAATAGAGCTACCATACCATCTAGCAATCCCACTGCCGAGTATATACTCAAGAGAAAGGAAATCAGTTTATCAGAGATATCTGCACTCCCATGTTTGTTGCGACACCATTCACAATAGCAAAGATTTGGAAGCAACCTAAATGTCCATCAACAAATAATTGGATAAAGAAACTATGGTACATATACAGAATGGAGTACTATTCAGCCATAAAAAATAATGAGATCCTGTCATTTGAAACAACATGTATAAAACTGGAGGTCATTATGTTAAGTGAAATAAGTCAGACACAGATAGAAAAACTTTGCATGTCCTCACGTATCTGTGGGTACTAAAAATCAAAGCAGTTGAACTCATGCAGACAGGGAGTAGAAGAATGGTTACCAAAGTCTAGGAAGCATAGTAGGAGGACTGGGAGGGAGAAGGAAGTGGGAATGATTAACAGGCAAAAATATGTAGTTATAAAGAATGAATAATATCTGGTATTTGATAGCACAACAGGGTGACTATAATCAATAATTAATTGTACATATAAAAATAACTAAAAGAGTGTAATTGGATTTTTGTAACACAAAGGATAAATTCTTGAGGGTAGGGATACCCCATTGCCTATGATGTGATTACTGCTTATTGCATGCCAGTATCAAAGTATCCCATGTGCCCCATAAATGTATATACTTACTATATACCCACAAAAATAAAACAAACCAAAGTATGTTTTCTGGCCATAACAGAATGAAATTAGAATTAAAAAACAAAGGAAATTTGGAGGATTCACAAATATCTGAAAATTAAGCAAACACTTCTAAATAATCAATGCATCAAAAAGAAATCACAAGGAAAATGAGAAAATACTAGAGATAAATGAAAACAAAAGCATAGCAAAAACTTATTGGATGCAGCTAAAGCAGTGCTTAGTGGAAAACTTATAGCTGTAGATGCCTATATAAAAAAAGAAAAGACCAGGTGTGGTGGTTAACGCCTGTTATTCCAGCAATTTGAGAGGCCAAGGCAAGCAGATCAGCCTAACCAACATGGTGAAACCCTGTCTCTACTAAAAATACAAAAATTAGTCAGGCATACTGGCAGGAACCTGTAATCCCAGCTACTTGGGGGGCTGAGGCAGGATAATTGCTTGAACCCAGGAGGCGGAGGTTACAGTGAGCCAAGATCATGCCACTGCCCTCCAGCGTGGGCAACAGAGCCAGTCCCAGTCAACCGAAAAAAAAAAAAAAAAAGAAGAAGAAGAAGAAAGATGTCAACTAAAGTATATACATTTTGTGATATTCCTATTTCTGTAGTTTCTTGAGAATTGACACATCACATTCGGTGTTTTGTACAAATCTGCCTTCCTTTTCATTTGTTAACTCTCCTTCATTTGAGAGTACTGGGAATCATAATGAACGCCGTGTTAACTCTTGTATTGGCTATTGAATTAAGCACAGATTCATCAGTGCAATTTTTTATCAAAAATGTGTGCAATGTTGCAATTCTTCCACAGGTTAGCAAGCAAATGTTAGCTTTGCTGCCTAGAAAAAAAATACAACTATTGGATAGTACATCTTTTAATTGCCAAAGCAGATGCACCTCTGAGGCCATATTTTGCCTCACCCACTAAACATCCACATCAAAAAGTTAGAAAGATCTCAAATAGACAACCTAATATCATAACTGAAAAAACTAGATGATCAAGAGCAACCAACCTCAATGCCAGAAGACAAGAAATAAACAAAGTCAGACCTGAAATGAAAGCTATTGAGACACAAAAATAACATTCAAAAGATTATCAAATCATAGAGTTTTGTTTTTGAAAAAATTAATAAGATAGGCCACTAGCTAGAATAATAAAGAAGAAAAGATAGAAGATTAAAATAAACACAATTAGAAATGACAAAGTGGACGTTACCACTGACCCCACAGAAATACAAATAACCATTAGAGACTACTATTATAAATATCTCTATACACACAAACTAGAAAACCTAGAATAGGTTGATAAATTCCTGGACACATACTTCCTCCCAGGACTGAACTAGGAAGAAATTGATTCCCTGAACAGACCAATAACCAGGTCCAAAATCAAATTAGCAATAAATCATCTACCAACCAAAAACCAACCAACCAAACAAACAAACAAACAAAAACAGGATGAGACAGATTCATAGCTTTGACTTCTACCAGATGTAGAAAGAAGAAGGGGTACTATTCCTACTGAAACTATTCCCAAAAATTGAGGTGAAGGAGGGACTTCTCCTCAATTCCTTCAATGAGACTAGCATCATTCTGATACGAAAATATGGCAGAGACCATTCAAAAAATACAACTTCAGACCAAAATCCTTGATGAACATTGATGTAAAAATCCTCAACAAAATACTTGCAAACTGAAACCAGTAGCACATCAAGAAGCTAATACACCACAATTAAGTAGGATTCATCCCTTGGATGAAAGGTTGCTTCAATATATGCAAATCAATAAACGTGATTTATCACATAAACAAAACTAAAGACAAAAGCCACATGATTATCTCAATAGATGCAGAAAAGGCTTTCAATAAAATTCAATATCCCTTCTTTTAAAAAAAAAAGCTCTCAACAAACTAGGTATTGAAGTAATATACATCAAAATAATAAGAGCCATGTATGACAAATCCACAGCCAACATCATTCTAAATAGGCAAAACCTGGAAGCCTTCCCCTTGAAAACTGGCATAAGACAAGTATGCCCTCTCTCACCACTCCTATTCAACATAGGATTGGAAGTCCTGGCCAGAGCAATCAGGCAAGAGAAAGAAATAAAGGGCATCCAAAAAGGAAAAGAAGAAGTCAAACTGTCTCTCTTCACTGAATAAGATTCTATATCTAGAAAACACTAAAGACTTCACCAAAAGTTTCTCAGACTGATCAATGAATTCAGTAAGGTGTCAGGATACAAAATCAATGTACAAAAATTACTGGAACTCCTATACACTAACAAGAGCCAAGCCAAGAATGGAATCAGGAACACAATCCCATTCACAACTGCCACAAAAAGAGTAAAATACTTAAGAATACAGCTAACCAGGGAGGTGAAAGATCTTTACAATGAGAATTACAAAACACTGCTCAAAGAAATCAGGGATGACACAAATGGAAAAACATTCTATGCTCGTGGATAGAAAATATTAATATCATTAAAATGGCCATACTAACCAAAGCAATTTACAGATTTAATGCTATTTCTATCAAACTACCAATGATGTTCTTCACAGAACTAGAAGAAACTATTTTTCAATTCATATGGAACCAAAAAAGAAGCCTGAATAGCCAAAGTGATCCTAAGCTAACAGAACAAAGCTGGAGACATCATGTTACTCAAATTCAAACTATACTACAGGGCTACATTAACCAAAACAGCATGGTACTGGTACAAAAACAAACACAAAACCAAAGAAACAGATTAGAAAGGCCAGAAATAAGCCTGCACACCTACAACCATCTGATCTTCAACAAAACTGACAAAAACAAGCAATGGAGAAAGGACTCCCTATTAAATAAATGATGCTGTGATAACTGGCTATCCGTATGCAGATTGACTCCTTCCTTACACTATATACAAAAATAAATGCAGGATAAAGATTCAAATATAAAATCAAAACTACACAAACCCTGGAAGACAACCTACGCAATACCATTCTAGACATAAGAACTGTCAAAGTTTAATTAGATCCCGTTTGTCAATTTTTGTTTTTGTTGTGATTGCATTTGACAAAGATGCCAAAAACAATTGCAACAAAAACAAAAAATTGACAAATGGGATCTAATTAAACTTCAGGGCTCCTGCACAGTAATACATAATAAATAAATAAATAAATCAACAGAGTAAGCAAACAACCTACAGAAGAGAAAACATGTACTAACTATGCATCTGACAAATGTCTAATATTCAGCATCTATATGAAACTTAAACAAATTTACAAGACAAAACAAATGACTTCATTAAAAAGTGGGCAAAGGACATAAACAGACACTTATCAAAAGGAGGCATATAAGTAGTCAACAAGCATATGAAAAAAATCTCAATATATCTGATCATTAGAGAAATGGAAATCAAAACCACAATGAGATATCAGTCTTATATCAGTAGGAGTAGCTAATTATTAAAAAGTCAAAAATTGACAGATGTTGGTGAGGTTGCAGAGAAAAATGAATGCTTATATACTGTTGATGTGAGTGTAAATTTGTTCAGTCATTGTGGAAAGCAGTGTGGCAATTCATCAAAGAGCCAAAAAGAGAAATACCATTTGATTCAGTAAGTCCATTACTTGGTATATACCCAGAGGAATACAAATTATTCTACCATAAAGACACATGCATATGTATGTTCACTGCAGCTCTAGTCACAATATCAAAGACAGAGAATCAATTTAAATGCCTATCAATGACAGATTGGATAAAAAATGTGGTACATATACACAATTGAATACTATGCAGTCATAAAACAGAATGAGATCATTTTCTTTGCAGGAACATGGATGGAGCTAGAAGCCATTATCCTTAGCAAACTAATACAAGAACAGAAAGCCAAATACTGTGTGTTCTCACTTATAAATTAGAGCTAAATGATGAGAACACATGGACACAAAGAGATAAACAATAGACACTGGAGTCTACTTGAGGACAGAGGGTGACGGGAGGGAGAGAATTAGAAAAAAATAACTATTGGGTACTAGCCTTAGTACCTGGGTGACAAAATAATCTGTACAACCCCTGTGACACAGGGTTACCTATAAAACAAACTTGCACGTGTACATTTGAACCTAAAAGTTTTTAAAAGAATCAATTAATAATAAACTGTATTCATAAAGGACAAAATTAGATGGTTATCTCAATAGCAGCAGATAAAATATTTGATCAGGATTAAAAACCTATAAAAATGGAAAGACATTTCATTTTCATGAATCAGTAGAATGAAGATGCCAATACTCCACAAATGTATCTACAGACTCAGCATAATCTTCATCAAAATCCCATCTGGTTTATTTGTAAAAGTTGATAACCTGATTGCAACATTTATATAGAACTTTAAGGGACAGGGATAGCCAAAAGTCTTGAAGTAAAGATTGAAGTTAGAAGACTCACACTGCCTAATTTAAAATCTTATTACAAAAGCTACAGTAATCAAGACAGCATGGTACTGGCATAAAGCTAGACATATAGATCAATGAAAGACAGTCGAGAGTCCAGAAACAAACCCTTACGTTATGATAAATTGATTTTTGAAAAAGGTGGGGGAAATACTCGACTTTTCAACAAATGGTGCTGGGACAACTAGATATCCACATGCACACACACACACACACACACACACACACAAGACTTCTACCTCATACCACATACAAAAATTAACACAGAATGAATCACTCTAAATGTAAGAGCTAAAATTACAAAACTCTCAGAGGAAAACATAAAAGTAAATTTTTGTGATCCTAAATTAGGCATTTTTTCTTATATAATTCAAAAAGCTCAGGCAACTAAAAAAAGGTAAATTACTCTCCATCAAAGGTAAAAATTTGTGTGCTTCAAATGACTCATCAGGAAAGTGAGGAGACAACCCACATAATGGAAAACAAATTACAAATCATATGTCTGATAAGGCACTTGTATCCACAAAATGTAAATACCTCTTTAAAACAACAATTTTAGAAACCCAAGAAAAAGGTGGGCAAATGATTTGAACAGACATTTCTCCAAAGATATATAAACAGCCAACGAACATATAAAAATGTTCAACATCATTATTCATTTGGAAAATGCAAAAAGAAGCACAATGATATACAACTTCACCCTCACTAGGATGACTAATATACAAAAGATAGAGAACACGAATTGTTGGCAAGGATGTGAGAACTTGGAAACCTCAGGCATTACTGTAAACATTGTGACATAGTGCAATTACTTTCTAAAAGTAATGGATGAACCTTGAAAACATGCTAAATGAAAGAAGCCAGAGAGAATTCTGCACATATTGTATGATTTCATTTATGTAAAATTCACATAATGGCAATTCCACAAAAACAAAGCACATGAATGATTACCAGGGTCTGTCAGGAAAACGTTTGGGCAATGATTGTTAATGTGTCAGAAGATCTTTTTGGGGGTGATGAAGAGTTCTGAAATTATGTAATGGCAGCAGTTGTATTGAATTGTATACTTCAATAGGACTTTTTTCTTTTTGCTATGTGAAATACATTTCAATAAAGCTGTTATTATGAGAAATAGTCTATGAGTCATCTTTAGTTTCAAATCTGCTCTACAAAACAATGGTATTTTTTCTCCTATCCATATACACACGTGCAGTTTCTGGGTATTTCAAAATGTATATATTTGATCTCTAACATATGCTACAATATGAGTGAGCATTGAGGACATTATGCTAAGTTAAATAATCTGGTCACCAAAAGACCAATAATGTCTAATTCCATGTATATGAAATTTCTACAGTAGTCAAAATTATAGACAGAAAGTAGAATGGCTTCCATGGGCTGAGAGGAGGGGGAAATGGAGAACTATTGTTTAATGAATGTAAAGTTTTAGTTTTGTGACATGAACATAGTTCTGGAGATGGATAGTGGTGATATTACACAATAATGTAAGTGTACTTAATACCACTAAACTGCACAGTTAAAATGACTAAGATGGCAAACTTAATGTTACGTGTATTTTACTACCAAAAAATGAAAAGATATATTAACAGAAACGAGATTTTAGGTGTAGTGGGTTGAAGAGTGTCCCTGTCTTAGCTTGAGCTGCTGTAACAGAATACCATAGACCTAGTGGCTCAAACAATAAACATTCATTTCTCATTATTCTAGAAACCGGGAAGTCAAAAATCAAGGTGCTAGCAGATTTTGGTCTGATGAGGGTCCTTGTTACTGGCTTAAAGATGGCCACCTTCTTATTGTATCCTCACATGACAAAAAGTGAGTGAGAGTTGTAGTTTCTTCATTCACTTCCAAGGACACCAATCGCATCATGGGGGCTCCACCCCCATGATCTCATTCAAACCCAATTTCCTCCAAAGGCCTCAACTCCAAATGCCATCACATTTGAGATTAGGGCTTCAGTCAATGAATTTTGGGGAAACACAAACTTTCAGTTTATAGCACTCTGCCATGGCCTCCCAAAATTCATGTCCTTCTTACAGGCAAATTACATTCATTCCATCTCAACAACCCCCAAACTCTAAACAGATTCTATCAACTCTCGCGTCTAAAGTCCAAAATTTTATTTAAATATTATATAAATCAGATACAAATAAGATTCACGGTACAATTCATCCTGAAACAAAATTTCTCTCTAGCTGTGAACTTATGAAACCGGAAGATAAATTATGCATACCCAAAATACAATCATGGAAGAGGATAGATCATACGATAGATGTTCCCATTCCAAAAGGAAGGAACATGAAGGAAGAAAGAGATGACAGTTCCCAAGCAAATCCAACACCTAGCAAGGCAAAAACAATCAGATACTAAGTCTAAAAAATAACTTTTGTTTGCTTGCTGCTCTGCCTTCCAGACCCACTGTCCCAGAATCTGATAGAATGGCAATCATCACCTGGCCTGTTGGAACCAAGGTAGAGGCTCTATCCACATAGCTCTGATGGGCAGTACTGCCATCCTTTGAAACTGAAGTAGGTATCCTTGACCCCTGGGGCTATGCAGTCTGGGATGGGGGTGGGGAGTGGAACCCCTGATGATCTCTGAATTACCTTTGGAATCATTCTTTTCTTTCCTTGAAAAATATCTCATGCTTACAGCAGAATAGCTATATAGTCAGGTCCTGTAGAGTCTAAGAAGTTTGACAGCGTACCTTTATTTCATCGTAATTTGTCTGTTTCCTTCTATCTTAGCTGGCAGTGTTTCTGCTAGCATAGTATCCTCTCTATTTCTAGCTTCCATTGAGATACTGATTAGGTCCAAGCTTCATACTCACACTAACATCCTTATCAAATGGTAAGTCAGCCACATCCCTAATGTTCTCTAAAATATGAATAGGCTGAAAATTTTCCAAATATTTCAGTTCTAGCTCCTTTTGACTGACAATTCCTTCTTTAATTCATTTCTCTCTTCTCACATTTTACTATGAGCGGAAATGAACCAATCTGTTCTTTCAACACTTGCTTAGAAATCTCCTCAGCTAAATATCCAATTTTATTGCTCACAAGTTCTAACTTCCAAAAAACTCTAGAATGTGAATGCAATTTGCCAAGCTATTTGCCACTTTAGAACAAGAATAATCTTTTCTCCTCTGTCCAATAGCTTATTCTTTATTTCCATCTGAAACTTCATGAGAATGACCTGTCCCATCCATATTTCTCCTAATATTTATACATGACTATGTATTGTCTAAGAAGATGGAATCTTCTTCTACAGAGCTCCATTTCTGTTTCTGAGCCCTCACCAGAATAACCTTTATCAGTGCCTTCATGGCAATGTTGATTTTTTCTAGCATGCACCTCAAAATTCTTCCAGCCCCTACATGTTACCCAGTTCTAAAGCCACTTCCACACTTTTAGGTATTTGTTACAGCAGCACCCCACTTCTATTTCCAATTTATGTCTTAGTTCCAGCTGCTATAACTGAATACGATATACTAGGTAGCTTAAACAACAAACATTTACTTATCAGAGTTCTGGAGTTTAAGAAATCTAAAGGTCAAGGTGGCAGCAGGTTGGCTCTGGTGAGGACCTTTTTACTGGCTTCTATTTATTTTTATTTATTTTTTTTGAGACATGGTCTCACTCTGTCGCCCAGGCTGGAGTGCAGTGGTACAATCATGGTTCACTGCAGCCTCAACCTCCTGGGCTCAAGCAACCCTCCTGCCTCAGCCTCTTGAGTATCTGGGACTGTAAGCATGCACCATTATACCCAGCTAATTTTTGTAGAGATGAGCTCCTGCCTTGCTGTCCAGGTTGGTCGCAAACTCCTGGGCTCAAGTGATTCCCTCACCTTGGACTCCCAAAAGGCTGGGATTACACATGTGATTAATGTGCCTAGCCCTTCCTGGTTTTTAAATGGCCACTTTTCTGTTGTATTCTCACATGGCAGAGAGAAAATGAGGGTTCTGTTTATTTATTTATTTACTTATTTATTTGTTTTTGAGACTGTGTTTTGCTCTTGTTGCCCAGGCTGGAGTGCAGTGGTGTGATTTTGGGTCACCACAACCTCCGCCTCCCGGGTTCAAGTGATTCTCCTGCCTCAGCCTCCCAAGTAGCTGAGATTACAGGAATGTGCCACCATGCCCGGCTAATTTTTTGTATTTTTAGTTGAGACAGTGTTTCTCCATGTTGGTCAGGCTGGTCTCCAACTGCCGACCTCAGGTGATCCACCCGCCTTGGCCCCCCAAAGTGTTGGGATTACAGTCGTGAGCCTCCGTGCCCAGCAGGAGAGTTCTGATTTTTTCATCCCCTGAAAAGGGTAATAATCTCACCATGGAACTCTATACCTATAATCTCATTCAGCTCTAATTATTTCCCAAGGCCCTTGATGCCAAATAAAATCAGATTGGAGATTATGTCCTCAACATATTAAATATTAGAATATTTCATATTTCAAGATAACTATGAAATATTCAGTCCATAGCATCCCCCAAATTTTATGTGTACCTATAAACACAGAATATGACCTTATTTGGAAATAGGATCTTTGCACATGCAGTTAGTTAAGATGAGGTCATACTGAATTAAAGGGAACCCTAAATTCAATAACTGGTACCCTTACAAGAAGAGGAAAGGACACACAGAGACACAAAGATACACAAAATTCAAGACCATATTAGACAGAGCCAGAGATTGTAATATTGTAGCTACAAGACAAATGATGCCAAGGATTCCTGGGATCTACTAGAAGTTAGGAAGAATAAAGAAAGATTTTTTTTTTTTTTCCCTTAGAGCCTTCAGAGGAAGCACAGCCCTGCTAACAACATTTGGACTTCTTCTTCTTCTTTTTTTTTTTTTTTTGGGACACAGTGTCACTCTATCGCCTAGGCTAAAGTGCGGTGGTGCAATCTTGGCTCACTGAAACCTCTGTCTCACAGTTCAAGTGATTCCCCTGCCTCAGCCTCCCAAGTAGCTGGGACTACAGGCATGTGCCACCACACCTGGCTAATTTTTTTTTTTTTTTTTGTATTTTTAGTAGAGACAAGGTTTCACCTGTTAGCCAGGATCGTCTTGATCTCCTGACCTCGTGATCCACTCGCCTCAGCCTCCCAAAGTGCTGGGATTACAGACGTGAGCCACCATGCCTAGCCAACATTTGGACTTCTAACCACCATAACTGTGAGAAAATAAATTTGTATTGTTTTAAATCATCAAGTTTGAGGTAATTTTTTACAGCCGTAATCTCAATTTTACTCTTCATGTGCATGGCTTTTGTCCTATTTTATAAATTAAACATGCTACTTTTGTAATAAGAAAAATGTTATTTAAAACATGTTATGGCTTAATAATTAATCAAATACATAATAACTGATAATTATACTGTTTTACAATCAAAAAGCTCTAATCTACATATTTAAAAGAAAATATATGTTCAAACATGATTACAATTTCTGATGAGTATATGAAGCCTGAATACTTTTATTTATCATCCACATTCATGAGATTTGGAGGATAAACAAGGAACATCTGTCTCCTCTAAGACTGATCAAACATCACTAAGATATATTAATAATAAGATCAAAGTAAACTGAGCAGCTTGGTAGAAGCAATAAAGAACTTCTGGTAGAGTAATCATGTTTGGTTCATATAATATTGATTTGGTTTTAGTAAATAGACTTTTCTCAGGTAGACATTGAGGGAATTCAATATGGAGCAAATAAAACAAAACATACGTGGGCACAAGGCAGAAACAATCCAAATAACAAAACCTTAGCGTTGGAAGATTTAAGCGTCATCTAGTACATGATCCAATAATTCAAGAATCCTTCAGACAGCATTCCTGACATGTGATAATTCATTTAGTACTTTGAAATTTTCTCAGCATCCATTACTTGCCAAGGATGTGTGGCTTACATCATTCAACAACTGCCTCTAGAAGACACTTCTTCAGAAAGCAGCCTATTCTATTCTTTTACAATTTTAGTTCTTAGGAAATATTTTATGTTGAGACAAAATCTCTTTGGAGTATCTAACTTAATTACTGTTACTCTCCTTCCATACTTTCTTCCTTTCTTCCCTTTACCCTTCATAACCAACTTGGCTCATAACTTGAAGACGTGGATTTAAGGAGTTTTGGAAAGGAAATTAAGAGAGTATCAACTTCTCACCAATGACAAAATTCCCTTTACAGCATTCCTTTCCCAATTGCTGTTCCTTCTGCTCTTAATGCTCTATTGAAAGAGAATTATTCCCCCTCTTTTGTGAGCAGGCAGATCTACTTTTGATGTGTTTTATGTGGAGCTGTTCTCTGCCTTTCTGTGACCTTCACTGATTGGTTCTATTCCTTCCTATCAGAGCCACGGTGAATGCTTCCATGGTAGAGTCATTCAGGAATCTAAAAATCAAGATCACCTCTCCCCTTTGACCTCTACCTTGCCAGGAAAAACATTCCTGGTTACCTTTTCTGGCATTGTGACCCTTTTTTATTCACCCTTATTGTCACATTTTTCTTAAGAAACTCAATATATCTATGTGTCTCTAGCTACTACCTGATGCCTGGTATTCAATACATTATAGATGTGATACAGTCTTTCAGAGCAGCATTAATCTGACCACTGTGGTGAAAACTGCAGTAAACATAGTGGAAGGCAACATTATACTTTCTATGGTTGTTCAGCTAAAATCCCAGCATATTTTTTCACTAGAGTCTTTTTTTCAATTCTTGGTTGTTTTTCCCCTTCCTATAAACAGGGATTTTTTACATCTTAACTAAAATGCAAAACTATGTATTTATCTCTATTGAATGTCATTATATTAGTTCCTTTCCATTTTGATACCTTTTCAACATCTTTCTGAACACAATTCTTTCATCCAAATAGTATCTGTTAGAGACTTGAGCCATTCACAACTTCAACAACGTCTTCCCTGCCTTCTCTTAGTACAGAACTTTACCATTCTAACCATAACATTCTGGAATTCCTCAAGTATTAGTCACGATGATGACAATGATGATGATATCTAATGTTGAATGCCACTTTCTACCAAACATTATCATAAGTGTTTTATATATATTATTACACCTAATCCCCATAAAACCCCTATGCGATAATGACTATTGCTATCTTTATTTTACAGATGAAGACACTACTAGTAAGTGGTGGAGACAGGGCTGATTATATGCTAGTGTAGCTATATACATCACGTCAGGCTTTATCCCTTCTGACAAGTCAACATCTAGCATTACCAGCTGTTAAGTATTTTTAAAATCACCCTGAAGTGTTGCCAAGATTTGAATCCCAGCTGCATGACTCTAGACTCAGTCTTCTGAACCAGATTCTCTCTGGCTCTCCAGGAAAGATGGAGGAAAGACCAAATCAGTGGCAATTCAATTTTCTTTATTTCCTTCAACCAGACATACTCTACTTTTATCACATTAGGCATTTTATATGTACATATTCAAAGTAAAATTAAATTATTCAAAAATAGCTGCTGCCAAAATTTAAAGTACTAAAGAGTAAATGAAAACCGAAAATGACTAAACTTAAGATAAATAGCTCTTCCTAAGTCACAGTAAACTTATTTATCAATACTGAATGTATCATTCAAAACAACCTCCTGAAATTATATGCAATATTATGTGTATTTAAGACAAGGCATTTTTTTTTTTTCCTGAGAGATGATGCATAGCATTTATTAGACTCTTAAATGAGCTAAAGGCATACAAAAAAATTAGCATTGCATACAGTCACCTCTCTGATCAATTATATACCTAAATGTGTCCATTTTTTCAAGGGCATGAAACAATGGAAAAATTTCTTGTTGAAATCAGATGAACTATCACTGTATTTCTCAGACTAAGGAATCTGATATTAAGCAACTTTCTTGTCACTTTTGACAAAGGTTCAGTTTCACTTTTGTGAAACAAGGTGAAAATAGTACCCACTTCAAATCGTTGTGAGGGAAGAGTGAACTAATATATGTAAAATACTTGGAACAATTTCTGGCACATATTTAGTGCTTCATACACATGAATATTTACCTGCAGAGTTCCACAGTAATATTAATTATAGTGTGTCAGAATTTCCAAAGCTAAAGGGTGAAAAAAGCAGCATATCTTCCTGAATGAATAGTACTTAATGATTTGAGAAAATTAATATTATTTACACATTAAAGTAAATATTTTATTGAATTAAAAAATCTACCTCAATATTTAAGACAAAATGACTTCAAAATTCACTCCCAAGGCGGACGTCTTCTATTAAGATACTTCAGTGGAAACATTCTAGAAGTACTGATGTGGGAATTCCCCAAATGAGCAGTTTATTAACTGTCAAAGAGGAGAATAACTTATTCAGTCTAACAAAAAAAGAAATTCAAAAGTAAAAGTGATACATTTTGATATCAATTTTTAAACTTTGTATGTCATGTACAGTCAGAAGACGATTCTCCAGAGGTCTCTCACATTACTCTGCATGTCTTGGGAGCAGAGGCACTAAGAGGCTTTTGTTCTGAATTATCTTTGCAAGGATGCTGATTTAGCTGTAGCCTTGGGAAATAGATAGGAGGCTTGTTTGCTGTCCAACATAATAAATATAATGTCTTCCTCTAAGCCAAATATTGGTTGATTTGCTGGCTATTATGAAATATTAGGATTTTCAAAGTTTGAAGTTACTGTCTTGTAATACAACTCGCTGCATGTGCAAGCATCACCTGGCCCTTGTCATGCTGCCTGGTGGGAACTGGGGCTTTGAAAATCAGCTTAAGAAAACACTGGCATCATGGCTACTGTTGATGCTTTGAGTAATAAGTCATCATTTTCTCCCATCGAGAAGCCACATGTCTTCTGCTGGCATCCATGAAACTACGGCAGGCTAACTTGTTAGTTTACGAGTGGGGTGAAATTTCAGACCTTTCATGTTTTTTATATATACACATTATTTATATAAATATGTGTACATATATTATATATAATGTGTATATAGATTATATATTATATATGTGTATATAGATTATATATAATAACTCAGTTTGAAATGTTATTCAGTGACAAACAAGAAAAATATTTGCAACAAAATGAAAGATAATGCATTAATAGCTGTGTATTAGTTCTCACACTGCTACAAATAAATACCTGATACTAGGCAGTGTATATAGAAGAGAGATTTAATTGGCTCATGGTTCCACAGGCTGTACAGGACCATGATGGCTTCTAAGGAGCCTCAGGAAACTTGCAATCACATACAGCCTCAGGAAACTTTCAATCATGGCAAAAGGTAAAGGGGAGGGAAGCATATCTTACATGGCCGGAGCAGGAGAAAGAGTGGAGGAGATGCCACATACTTTTAAATAACCAGATCTCATGAGAACTCACTATCATGACCACAGCACCGAGGGGGAAATCTGCCCCTATGATCCAATCATCTCCCACCTGGGCCCATCTCCAACAATGGGGATTACAATTCCACATGAGATTTGGGTGGGGACATAAATCCAAACCATATCAAGCTAAAATACAGAGAAAGCTTTTGCAAATCAATAGGAAAAAGATGAACAAGTACAGAGAACAGACTAAATGTATGAAAATACAATTACTACCAAAATAAATAAAAATGAAAAATAAATATATGAGAAATATAGAAACCTTTTAATAACCAAAGAAAAATATATTGATAGAAAAATTTAAGCTGGGAAAAAATGTAGTGGTAACATTGATATTGGGACAGTTTCTCTGTCATTACCAGCTTGTAGGACTGTAAGTTGTGAAACATTTTTAAAGGGAAATTTTATAACATATATCACAGTTCCTTTTTAAAAAACCATATTCTTTGATACTATCATCCTATTTTAGGAATATATCCTACAGAAACAATTTGGCATAATATATTTAGTCATTTTCATACTTCTGAAAAATAAGAAATAGTATAGATCAATTCCAATAACAAATTAATTTTAATTATGATATAGTAATATGATGTTATAGTATGATATTTAAATAATTTAAATATATATTTATTTATAGAGGACAGATTTACCATAGAGGACAGGGTGTTTGTGATTTATTGTGGAATGAAAATAAAAATAAGAAAAATATTGATTGACATAATTTCTCATAAGGAATTTACCTATAAGCAAATATGTTAAAAATGATTTTCTCTAAAATAAGGATTCAAAGTAATTTTAATTAGATATTTTCTATTTTTGATGTTTTTCTGACATTTATGAACTTCTAAAATTCTAAAATAAAAAATTCATTACCTTGTCATGAATTGTTCTTTGTGTACATCTTGGCCCTTTATGATCTCTATCTCCTTTTTTTAAAAAAAATCTTTTTAGACAGAGTCTTGTTCTGACAGAGTCTGTTGCCCAGGCTGCAGTGCCACAGCAGGATCTCGGCTCACTGCAACCTCCGTCAAGCGATTCTCCTGCCTTAGCCTCCCGAGTAGCTGGAATTACAGGTGCCCGCCACGACGCCCAGCTAATTTTTGTATTTTCAGTAGAGACGGGGTTTCATCATGTTGGCCAGGCTTGTCTGGAACTCCTGACCTCAGGTTATCTGCCCTCCTCGGCCTCCCAACGTGCTGGGATTACAGACGTGAGCCACCATGCCCGGCCCAATCTCTATCTCTTTAGTAAGTATTCAAAATCCATCTGTTAATAGAGTTCTTATTTTTCCATTCATAGCTGTCAGTGTCACTAATCTGAACAATTTGCAATTTACCTTCTCCCATATTTTAAAAATAATCAAGCCTTTATCATTTTCTGGTCTTTGGGGTCACAGTACAAGAACATATCCCATGCTGTGTCATAGCCCTTTCAAAGTTTAAGGAGCTTTCCTAATGTTCTTACGTTTTTTCATTTTTTCTTTTCTTCTCTGATTTAAACATATGGTTTCTTCAATCATTCCTTGTATATCTTGATTACTACAACCCTCTCCATGAATGTCACCTATTCTCATTTCTTGCAGTTTTGTGGTCAGTGCCTTTTTAAAACTTCGGAGAAAACATTCCTCAATACCCAAATTGACAAAAATGAAGTACAAAATATCATAATTTTCATCATCTGTACATTTTACTTCTAATGCAACTGTTTTTGCATCTTTTTTAAAGTAGTCAAATCACTCCACTGATACACATTGAACTTACCACTTATGAAAACTTTGTT
This sequence comes from Piliocolobus tephrosceles, assembly GCF_002776525.5. Classification (NCBI taxonomy): domain Eukaryota; kingdom Metazoa; phylum Chordata; class Mammalia; order Primates; family Cercopithecidae; genus Piliocolobus; species Piliocolobus tephrosceles. Next base: position 66,358,581 of record NC_045444.1, on the reverse strand, counting down.
TTTAGAAAGATACTATCAAATCAGATCTTTACCATTTTGTATTTTCCTAACTGATTTTATATTTAGGGATTTGTATTTGTAAAATAAAATTTGTGGATTCATATTTAAGTAACTTTAGAACTTCACATTTCCCCATCACATTTTATTTTATTAACCTTGGTCCTTACTTCTATCAGTACACAGTGATACGCCTTCTAAGCTTGACAAGCCTGGACGAATTTTGAAAGCCTGTGGTTTCTGTCGTCTCTCACAGAGTAAGTCGTATCTTGAAAGGATCCCAAGTGAAGGGCATTAGAAATTTAAAAGGGGAGAACAGGCCATTTTCATAAGAGCCTCAGTCCTTGGAGGGTGCAGAAACTCAGAGAGGCAGGTAATGTGAATGCCTGAAGCAGGTTCATGCTGGAGAGTACTTGATCATCCAACGGGGGCCACCACTTCTGATTGCTGCCATAGGGAAATGTGCTAATGTTCTGATTTTTCATGAGAATACCAGAATCTAGGTTTTTATGTAAAATCATTACATTTTTAAATGGCTTCACCTGAGTAAAAAAGTTTAGTGAGTTTTTTCTTCTAAATAAAATACATTCACAGGCCAAATGATCCCTGTAGATGGCCAATTTGTGACCTCTGAGTGAACAGAAGCTAAGTGGGTCTTGTCATTCAGCTCACTGCTACTGATGGTATGACACAATTGACAGATTCATGGCTTTGGATTTCTTGAAAACTCACCCAATTCTCAGTACTTTATTGTGCATTGATTCAAAAAGTAGTTATAATATTATTAATGAAAAAAATCAACATTAGCTATCTATTAGTGTCTAACCAGAATCCTGAATAATTTCAACAAAGTCATTCAGAATTTCCAGTGGGAGTCCTTCTAAAAGTCTTGACAAAGACTTATTATATCCAAATTTATCATTGAAAATGTTTACTTAGTATCTCATTATAGCCAAGAGGAAAATTAGCCTTGCAAAATAAATCTTTCATAATGTGGAGATATTTTAGTGCCTTAGGATTCTTAATGAAACTTCTTGGGAACCTCACTATGTTAAATACAATCACTTACACCACCATTGACACAACATCAAAATTCCACTAGCAAAAAAAAACACTCTCTCCTTTGACCTATAGCAACTGTACAATTCTATTCCATCCCCTGACAGCTGATTCTCATAAGACCTCTGGCATACCAAATGTGATCCATGACAGCTGATGCTAGCAAACAGCAATCACTACAAGTAATTCTTTTTGACCAGTTATTTGAAGCAGGAATGAATTATTTTATATTTGACTTGACTATGTATAGAAGTAGCCTTTCATTAGCTCCACGTCTGGGATAACCAGGAAAATGTTCACTTTGTAAATTGAGGTACAGAAAAAACAGATGCAGAAAACTAGGTTCCTAAATTGCTCCTTATAAAGAGCTAACTATATTGCTGCGTAACAAGGAACAACCAGAAAAATATGTAAGAAATAAATTCTTTGTTATGTGAAGCCCCCCTGAAATTCTGAGAGCTTTTTACATGAGCCTTTAGCATGCCTTATACGCAACATTTATCTCCATTGTGATTATATATCAACTTATGTATGCATGTATGTATCTTCTTAACAGTCTAGTAGCAGGTTTTCAATAAATGTAGTTGAATGTGTGAATACAGAAAAACCATGCACAAACAGAGATAAGTTAATAAATGCTTACTGAATTGAAGTATAGAAGCAAGAAAAGTAATCCAAAAGTAAATTTTAGTAAATGCCTTTCATTTCTTATTTTGTCTTTCCTCCTCTGATGAAAAGCATTCCAAAATACTTGGAAACAAACCTTGGTGAGTTTTATACTTGGAAGAAAATCTTAGTGAGTTTTATAAGTGCTTAAATAAATTCAATCATATCATGGGTACCTAATAAATGTCCTAAAATGTTTTCTGTTCTCACACCTCTGTAACATTTTCTTCCTTCACTTAGTGTGATTTTGTTGCTATGTGACATATTGTAGCAGTCAATCAATATTACACCTGTATCGGCACCACTTGAATGCTCTACTAATTTTGCCTAATTTATTCTAATATCCAGTAACGTTCTGTCAGCCAAACAGCTCCAGATGCCTGCCTAGTACAACTTGCACCTTTATACTAGGCCCTGTGTAGACCAAATTAGATCAACAACCCCAGCACAACATGCTGAAAAATAATATCTCATTGTCTTCTCTGACTGCAAAACCAAACCAATGCCAATAGGCATCTTTACATGGTATTGCAGCTACTGTCCATCAGTGCCAAATTACACTACCTTACCAGGGTTAGGAGAAGCAGTATGGTGCTTAAAGTGTGTTTGCTGCCAAGACTATAGGGTGTATTGCATCTGTTGCCTGGGATACACATGTACAACATCCAACAAACAGGCTACATAGTTTGGTGTTGAGAAAGGCCAAGATATGCACATTAAATAAAAAGTTGAGTAGAAAAACCTTAGAAATTAAGCACAGTGCAAGTGGTCACAAAAGGACAGGGCCAAGGCACTAGCTATATATTAGATCCGTAGATTAAATTTTCATAGAGATCCACAAGGATCTCTACTTGTTAAAGTTTGCTTTACACAATGATAATCTGCCCTAGATAGCACTTGTTCAGCAGTACTGCATGAAGAAAAGAAATAGCTTGACCATGAAAAATAATGTTTTATTAATCTTTATGCGTATATATTGACAATTTTGGTTTTTCAATTTTCACTTTTCTCATTTTTCTAGAAGATTTTGTTGTTTTGTACATGATATGGTAGATTCAGGAGGGTCACAAAAGGATATCCCTTTCATTGAGTGGTGAAATCAATTTGCTCTCCCCTTGAATCTGGCTGGCCTAGGATTATTTGGATTTGTGCAGTGAAAGTGATGTTATTCCATCCCTGAACTAATCTGTGAAAAGACTGGCAGCTACCACTTTGATCTCTTGTAGACTTGAGCTTCCATGTAAGAAGTTTGACTGCCATGCTGGAGAAACAACATGAAGAGCTCTTACAACTACTTCGGGACAGAGAGAGACCCCGTTGAGCCCAGCCTTCCAGCTGTCACCATCAAAAACACCAGGCTTGTAGATGAAGCTGTCTTATTCTCTTTAGACTGGCCAAGATACCAACTGGATATCACCAAAGGATCCCAGATGATACCTTATGAAGCAGAAGAATCACCCAACCAAACCCTGATGGAATTTCTGACATGGAAAATTATTAGATATAATGAAATGGTTGTTGTTTCATGGTAGTAAGTTTTGGGGTTTTTTTAATGCACCAATAAAATATATAACTGAAACACATGGACATCAAACACAAAAATGTGGTGATGTGGCTTTTTTACAAATTTAAGATTCGAATGTTGGTGATCAAACAATAAAATGACCCCATCTGAAGAATAGAGGGAAGAATCTAGGTAACCAGTTGCTTGCTGCAGGGTAGGTCATCTCAGAGCTGGCCTAACAGAATTACAATTCCTTCAACATTCAGCTCAGTCTCCATTCCTTAGCTTCTGCTGACTGGCCTAGGGAATTTCTTTCCAAAGGCCATAAAATTAAATTAGAATTCACTGCTTAAGCGTAATGATTTCCCACTGTTTATGTGGGTTATCATTTACAACCAACTGGCATTTAATCAAACCACTATTTTTATTTCAGGACCAGAGGCCACAACATTGTGTATTTTTTCTACCTCCCTGTTGAGCAAAGCAGCTTCATCCAAGCTGTGAAGGGATATCAAATGGTTTATGAAAACTCAGCATGAAGTATTGTTTTCAAACATATTTATGATTTCACACCAACTTAGGAAGGATTTAGTTCAATTTGTTGATTGACACATAATTTTACATTTACATGTATAATAATGTCAAAATCTTCTGGAGAAAAAAATATGAATTAAAGGAACATAATCACATTCTGATACAAATTCACTTATCCCCAACTCTAATTCTGTCCTAAAGAGGAAGTATGTAAAATATATATAGTATTGCCTAGCCAACTCAGTAACGCCTGCTTTGAATTATCTCATTTCTACAATCTTGTTCCTGTCCTTCCCTTGACCTAGAATTTGTTCTGTCCTTCCTTCTTTCTTCTTCATGAAATCAAGACTCGGCTAAATACCATGTCTGTAATGACCACTCATAGGTTTGTCTGGCCTAAACATCTGATTCTGAGAAATGCCCCTCTCTTTCCATGTAGGTCCTGTTCCTCTCCCTGCTTTGACCTTAAATACCCGCATGGCTGCTGAAACAATATAAACAAACAAAACACATTTCTTGCTTTAAACTAGCTATTCCCTTGTAACAATATTAGTTCTGACTTCCTTTTGAACCATTTTCCGTCTCATCACCCTGCAAATTGTCACCTCCAAACACCTATAGTTATGTGTTTATTCCAGTCTTAAAGTTCTTATTTCAAATAACATGTAATAAAGTTATTTATATCTTCCTTTCCTAATAAATTAGAAGTTTCTTATGGCAGTTCCCTGGTTAATTTACTCTCCCTAATACCAAGCACAGTGCCTCCTTGTACATAGGAGGTATTTACTTAGCAACTCGTGTGAAATCATGTAACATCTCTCAAAATACTAAAATAAACAGAGAACTGCAGAGTATTTTCTCTCCTCTTTGATAAACCAGAAATGCACATTTGGTAATACCCTAGTTGATTACTATGAAAATCACATATACAATTCCTCTCATACCATAGAGTTCCCTGATGTTGCCGATGCTGGGGAACAGGGTAAATTTCTGCCTATTGAATAACTGCTTAATGAATATTAGGTTTGCAGCAACTGTGTGATTTGAGCCATGCCTTAAGCAATTTTATCTAATAAGCTATATTCTGATAAGCCCATTAATTAACTTATTTTAAAAAGCATGGCTTCAAAATCTTTTAAGAGCTCTTAAGATAAAACTTTTGAAAATATATAAATCTTTTGATGTTTCAGGTGAGTCACTAATAAAATGAACAGGCATGGTCAGAAGAGAATTTACATATACAGGCAATCTCAGTTCAGGGAAATATACATTTTATTTTACATGTGCTGGTAGCTGTCATGGCCATGCACAGCTGTTAGAAATTACAGGTTTTCAGTGGCAAGCATCAGCCATCACTGTAATTATTATTATTTTATCAAAAACAATCACAGGGAGTACTTTAGTCTGACAAAAGCCTTCTAGGTCTTTGTTTATTCACTGCACAGTATATTTTGCCCTCCACATCAACTGAGTTAAAGTTCTCTTCCTCCTGATTTAAAACCTATTATTAGAGAAAGCAAAGGTTCCCATCTTTAACACAAAGTACGATTGGTGCTTGGATAGAGAGAACCCTAGTCTCGGAATGTAAATAAAACAAAGCACAACCTGAGAAGCCTTATTCAGCAGGCTTTCGGCAACATTCCCAGAGAGGATTGCAGTTTACTATGCCATGTCAAGTCAAAAGTAATAAGGCGATGGGCAAACACCAGACTGAATGAATTTAAAACCTCAGATACAAGACTAACAACTCAAGGAGTTTAAGCTTTCTATCTAAGCAGCAGTCACAGCAAAAGCTACTACCTCTACAGCCTGGATATTTCACCTCTGATAGCAAAAGATTACTGTCGTGAAAAGTCTTTCATGACACTGAGGAACTTTTTCCTCTTTTAATTCTGCAGCAAGCCTATAGAAGAAGCGTTCCGGCAGAGCGGAGAGCTCAGTGATGTAGTACCTAGGAGAAATGAGACAGGGTAACAACGACTTGCTGAAGAAGCACAGCTGCTGGACAAAGTACCCATCTGCTGGGGGATGGATTATGCGAGAGGGCATTTCTAACAGTTTAAGTTGTAGCCATCCGCCAGCAAGCATTTTAAACTGTGTATTACACATTAATATTACACATACTTTTAGTGCCCAAGTATGGCAATGGCAGGATAAGGGGATGAGAGAAGTTTCATTTCTTCTTCTTTTTTTTTTTTTTTAATTATAGTTTAAGTTCTGGGATACATGTGTAGAGCATGCAGGTTTGTTACATAGGTATACACGTGCCATGGTGATTTGCTGCACCCAGCAACCCGTCCTCTACATTACGTATTTCCCTTAATGCTATCCCTCCCCTATCTCCCCACCCACCGACAAGCCCCAGTGTGTTCCCCTCCCTGTGTCCATGTGTTCTCGTTGTTCAACTCCCATTTATGAGAATATGCGGTGCTTGGTTTTCTGTTCCTGTGTTAGTTTTCTGAGAAAGATGGTTTCCAGCTTCATCCATGTCCCTGCAAAGGACATGAACTCATCCTTTTTTATGGCTGCATAGTATTCCATGGTGTATATGTGCCACATTTTTTTTATCCTGTCTATCATTGATGGGCATTTGGGTTGGTTCCAAGTCTTTGCTCTATTCACAATAAAATTTTCATTTCTTTAGGCATTATTCAGGAAAAAAGAGATGTTCCACAATTGCCTATTCAGTAAAACAAACAGATGCACAAAAAGAGTCTTAAAGACCTGATTCTATGTTTTGTAAAGAAACTTTAAATATTTCTACTAATGATGTAAAGTCTCTCAGAAGCTGATGCTACAGAATAAGAATGACATCACCCCTAAAAGCTTGTAGGATAGTATATACAGTCTTAAAAATGAAGTTGAATGCCATTATTTGACTCAAAAATTCAAAACTCATGAATAACAAGACAAATTACAGTCCTGAAGTGACCTTTTATAATCTTAAGCAGCTTTTTGACATCCCTCTTCAAATAAATTATGTACTATTTTCTAGAAGCACATGATGGAGTTTTGTTATTAAAATTAATGATTTTAATAATTTTATTATTAAAATTAATGTTTTAAAATATCAGATTTTATTTGTGCATCTAACACAGCACGAAAGAATAATCTATTCATACTACATGCTGAAATTCATACATTTGCCACAGCTTAAATATTATTAGTTTCACCATAATATTATATTAAAATATAAGTATACTACTACATTTCAGGCTTATATTTTCTATCATTTATTAATGTCTCTTAAGAGCTTCATGCTTAATTCCATTAACATACTCAAAATAGAAAATTCTATTTTTGTCTCACTTGCTACATGAACCAAAGCTGGACCCACTTGGAAATCACACACCTACCTGAAGTTGTAGAAAGCTTGTTCTTGGGAAAATCACAGATTAACTACATTAATCTTAAGAAAATAGAAAAAAAAAATCCAATGTGGGTCACTGGCCTGTCTTTTCAGTGCCAAATTGACAGGATAAGAATATCCTGTAGGACCTATAAGGTCATACTTGAATACTTAACCCAGTCAAATTTTCTCCTTTTATTTTCACAGTCCACTAGTCTCACCATTAATTTTCCCTGCAAGTTAACCTGTTGACATTTCTCCAAATGATCCTATTCTAAAATTAGCCATTATTCTCCTTGTTTTTTTAATTTAAATATCTGTTAAAAGGTTTTGAAAAGTAAAATTCACACATCATAAAAGTACACCTGAATAACATTGTTTTGGTTTCAGAAATGCATTCTAGCAAACAGAAAATGCACCAAAATTTCTAAAAAGCATTTTAAAAGAAAGGAATGGAGAACCCTGACACCTTCAAAAGTAAAAACTAAAATATAAGAATAATTCAAAGAAAATATAGCATAAGCTTCGAAGACACTGTAATCAGCAACAAGAAGCTGTGTATTACTCAATTTATATAAAGATGCAGCAAATATATATAAATATATAAGTTGTATATTACTCAATTTATATAAAGAAAGATGCAGCAAATATCTAAAGTGCCTCAAGATATAAAATGGTTATTGTTGGCAGTTTGATGAGATTCAAACTCTGCAGACAGGAATTGCAAAACCAATTTATTACATCAAGGTAAATCTGAAATAAGTGCACAAATTTGCCCAGATCAGTAGGAACAAAAATCAGATCCTTTTTCCCTTGTGTTCACTCAGATCATGGGCACTGTACATCATTTCTTCAAGTTTCTCCACATAGAGATAGTTAACATACACAGAGACATTCCTGCACGAAAGGGGACAAACTCACATTATGGCTACCTTCTATTCATCTATGCCATAACCTCATGCCCCTATGAGATGAAGACACCGCCATCTAAGAGAGAGAGTAGAGGAATTCCATCTAGACAACCTAAGAAAGTGAAGATAATACTGGTTTTTCCCTCCAGTAATTTTGTTTCTCTGCTGAAAAGTGTTTGAGGAAAAAAAAAAAAAAAAAAAAAACATATTTAGGGATCATTGAGAAAATTTGGATTGGCCCAGATATAAACGACATTGTGGAAGTATTATTAATTTCTTAGGCATTATAAAATACTTCAGTTATGTATGATAATATCCTTAGATTTAGCAAATCTATGCTGAAGTAATAAGGGCTAAGTTCTAGGGAAAAATAAGGAACAAGAAAGAAAAGGTTAAGGCAAATGTAACAAAATGTTAACTTCTCTGAAAGTTTGACCATTTTCAAAATAGAAATTTCAAGAAAAAATAATATTGCATAGTAGAAAAAAATGTGACCGACTTCGTGCATGTTTTTTGTTTTATTAAATTTTTATTAATTTTAATTGACACATAATAATTGTACATATGTATGGGATACAGTGTAATATTTCAGTACATGTATACAGTGTGCAATGATTAAATCAGGGTAATTAGCATATTCATCACTTCAAACATTTATTATTTCTTTTCATTGAGTATATTCAAAATCTTCTCTTCTAGCTATTTGAAAAGACACAATAAATCATTGTTAACTGTGGTCACTCTACAGTGCCATAGAACACTGGCATTCATTTCTTCTATTCAGCTATACTTCCGTATCCATTAGCCACCTTCTCTTTATCCCCCACTACACCTTTTTCAGCCTATAGTAACCACTATTCTACTTTCTACTTCTATTAGAACAAATTTTTAGATTTCATATATGAGTGTGAACACACAGTATTTAACTTTCTGTGCCTGTCTTATTTCACTTAACACAATGTCCTCCAGGATCATCAATCTTGCTGTGAATGACAGAATTTTACACTTTTTTATGGTTGAAGAGTATTCTATTGTGCATGGTAATTTGTATTTATAAATTAACTCCTAATTATTTGTTTTTAGAGAGTATATGAGGCACACTTAGCCTAAAGCATGATTTATGGCATACATCTTTCTATTAACCACTTTAGTTTTCAATCCAATATATGCCATTTCTGGTATATACCTTTCAAACACCACTTTAGTCATTTGGTGGCATGTGTGGGGATAACTGACTAGAAACAGCTCTGTACTCTGTGAAGTAAAATTGCAAGACGAGTTTGTTATATCAAGGTAAACCTGAAATGTCACAGAGCCACTTGAAATGTCACAGAGGTGCCAAAGTTCTGGGAGGCTTAGAAAAGTGTTGTATTGTGGATTAGAAGATGAGTAATTAAAGTTTTAGAAAGACCCTAAATAAGTAATAGACTGCATATCTATGTTGCTAAACAGGATGGGGCAGAAAGGAGCCAAGTCAGAAGGATATTGCTCATTTACGAATACTAATTGCCATTTTATTTTTCCCCAAGATGGTGGATTGGAGGCAGTGTTAGCATGTCTCTCCCATTTGAAAAGACAAAGTAGTGTGTAGAGATTCACACTGTGAACTTTCTTCAAAGAAGCAACACAGGAACTTAACAAGAAATCTGAAAGAACCCACAAACCCTTTGAAGGAAGCAGCAGGCTATAGCCTATACCACGAGCCAGGTAGAAAACTCTTAACTTCCCAGAGTGTGAAATGAAGAGAGACTGCCTTGAGAATATACACCCCCACCAGGGAACCTGGAAATCCAGGTCATGGGGGAAGACCTCAACCTTACCACATAATGGAACTGATTTAGGGAGCAGTGATAAATATAAAAGTAGGAGCAGCATGAGGAAGAGCCTTGTTTGTATTCTCAGTCTCCAGCATGGACCAAGGGAAGCCATTCCTTATTCTACCTCACAGGGGACCTCATAGAAGTCTGCCAACTAACTCAGGCAGTGGTTGCAACTCCCTTGGCCAGAGCTGGAGGGCAGGTGAGAAGTGCACTGCAGTCACAAACACAGGATCTGGGCACCCTGACTTTGCAGGCAGACTGGGAGGGGCATGGCAGGAAAGCCATAGCTTCTATCACCATGGGAAGACTTATGGCCTGGGGCAGTTTTGAGTTCTGAGAGCTGACTGCCTGGAACTTAGCTTGCTGCTGCTAGAACACTGTGGGTGTGAGATCTGCCTTGCCAAGTGCGTGGTATCTGGGTGGAGCTTAGTGCCACCTGCTTCTTCCCATTTCCTGTGTGAAGTTTTCTGTGCAGCCGAGGCAGCTACACTTGTCCCTGGAACATTACCCCAGTAGCCAGAGAACTGCCCTATGACCCCCACAGGGTTGCTGCCTGCCTCATTCAGAGAGTTCAAGTGCAGACCTGCCTGACACAGCCCCCACTCAGCCCCGACCTGCTGTGGCAGCTTAACACAAAGGACAGAAACCTTTGGGAGCTTTATGACCCTACCCATTGCCTGAGAAACCAGAGTACCTCCCTTAGGCAACATTGGCAAGCACAAATCCCACTGCTATTATAGAAGTTGGCACTCTTTTGCAAGTGCCACCTCCTGGCTGCAGGCCAACCAGCACAGTCCATTACAGCACCTCCTGGTAGAATCACACTGCACCAAACGAGAAAACTTGTGTGTGGCTTCACTTATAACCATTGCCTGCACCAGCATGGCCTGAGGTCCTGAGTCTATCCACATGATGAGTTCATTAATACTACAGTTGGCATTTGAGAAAGCAAATAGACTAAGGATATCTATAAACAAGAAATCTCACAGATTCCATGTCACTCGCTTGTCACTCTCATCACAAATGGTGCTGGTACCGGCTGCTGGGAGACTTGAGGACAGGTCACATCATTGCATCCATTGTAGACATTTTCCAGCACCAGCCTAAAGTGTGGCAGACCCACTGGGTGGCTAGACCCAGAGAAGCAATAGCATTCATAGTAGTCTGGTGCTCAGGGACTCCTACTTCTAGGGTAAGGAACAGTGTATCACATCAAGGGAACACCCCATGGATCAAAAGATTCTGGACAACAGGCCTTGAATCCCAGACCTTTCTGCTAGTGACAAGTTTCATTCAGCAGGGGGACCCTTGAAGTGCTGGGCTCAGCAGGAAAAGTCTGAAGCTATACCCCAATAATCAGGCAACTCTAGTGTTTGTGACAGGACTTGGAGAAGGGGACTTCTTTTCCCACTCATCCACCACTGCAGACACAGCTGAAGCTTCTTCCACAGGAGTTTGGCATGGGTATACCTATAAATAGCCTTCGTGGAAAACTTCAGGGTGACTGCATTCTCACAGAAGGAGCATCCTTCAGGTTCAGGCCTGCATGAGATGTGAAGTCACAATTCCTCTTTACTTGGAATATTAACATTTCTGCAGATAAAAAGAGGTGCCTGTCTAATCTGAATAGCTAGAACACTGAGTTAAAAGTGTGCCTGGGAGGTGGATAGCTTTCATGCTGACCTGGCGGGGGAGTGAAGGTAGCTCCCACACTTCCTCCTGCTAAGACCTCAGTGCATTTCACTGAAAGGCCCCCCCAGCCACCTCTGTCAAGATTAGGACTTCTGCCCTCCATCAGATACGGCATTTACCCACCTGCTTTAGCCACAGCTGGTTTCCACCCACGGATACCCCCTCTATTGGCCTGAAGCCTGAAGTATTCAACCCAGTAAATAAAATATTGGGGGGGAAAAGTACATACCACAAGGGAATTAGATAAGCTTCACAAGACCACTGCCATTCCAACCCATAGGAAACAGTGAACTTGCTCACACACAGTACACATTGGGACTACAATGAGCATCTGAGAATGCCATCATAAAAAGACTCTCTATAATAATTACCAGAAAAATAATTCTGGTAATGTGACAAAACAAGGTTCTATAACACACCCAAAAGATCACACTAGCTATCCAATAATGGACCTAAATCAAGATCAAATCTTTGAAATAGCAGATAAAGAATTCAAAAGGTTGATTATTAAGCTACTCAAGGAAATACCACAGAAAGGTGAAAATCAACATAAAGAAATTTAAAAAAAACAATTCAGGATATAAATGAAACTTTTCTAAAGAGGTAGATATCTTAAAGAAGAGCAAATCAGAACTTCTGAAAATGAAAGACTCATTTATGGTACATTTCCACAGATTCATAACATGCAGTGGAAAGTTTTAACAACAGACTGGAACAAGTAGAAGGAAGAATTCCAGTGCTCAAAGACAAGGCTTTCAAATTAACCCAACCAGACATAAATGAAGTAAAAAGAATCAAAAGAAATTAACAAAATCTGCAAGGAATATGGGATTATGCAAAATGGCCAAACCTAAGAATAACTGATGTTCCTGAGGGAGAAGAGAAAGCAAAAAGGTTGGAAACTTATCTGAGGGAATAATTGAGGAAAGCTTCCCTGACCTTAGTGGAGACTTAGATATTCAAATACAAGAAGCTCAAAGAATCTGTCCTGGGAGATTCATCACAAAAAGGACTTAACCAAGACATATAGTCATCAGGCTACCTAATGTTAACATGAAGAAAAGAATTCTAAGAGCAATGAGATAAAAGCATCAGATAATCTCTACAGGAAAACCTATCAGACTAACAGCAGACTTCTCAGCAGAAACCTTACAAGCCAGAGGGAATTCAGATCCTATCTTTAGCTCCTTAAACAGAATAACTGCCAAGAATTTTGTGTTCAACCAAACAAAGTTTCATAAATGAAGAAGAAATAAAGACATCTTCACACAAACAAGTGCTGAGGGAATTTGTCATGATCAGACCAGCTCTACGAGAAATACTAAAAGGCATTCTAAATCTTGAAACAAAAGCTCAATATGAACCAAAATAGAACCTCTTGAAAGCACACAACTCACAGGACCTATAAAACAATAACACAATGAAGAAAACAAAGGATATAGATAATAATAAACATAATGAATGAAACAATACCTCACATCTCAATATTAACAATGAACGTAAGTGACCTAAACGCTCTACTTAAAAGATATAGATTGGTAAAATTGGTAAAAAAAATTACAAACTAAATATATGCTGTCTTCAAGAGACTCACCTAACACATAAGGATTTATTTAAACTCAAGGTAAAGAGGTGGAAAAAGATATCCCATACAAATGGAAAAAAAAAGTGATCAGAAGTAGCTATTTTCATATCAGATATAGCAGACATTAGAGCAACAACAGTTAAAAAAAAAAGACAAAGAAGGTCATTATACAATTAGGATCAATCCAAAAAGAAAATATGACAATTCTAAATTTATATATACCTAACACTGGAGCTCCCAAATTTATAAAACAATTACTACTAGACCTGAGAAATGAGAGACTGCAACACAATAGTAGGGGAGGCTTCAATACTCCACTGAGAACACTAAACAAATCTTTGAGACAGAAGGTCAACAAAGAAAGAACAGACATAAACTACACTCTGGAACAAATGGATCTAACAAATATTTATAGAACATTTTACCTGAGAACCAAAGAATATACATTCTGCTCATCAGCATACGGAACATTCTCCAAGATAGGTCAAATGATAGGCCACAAAATCAGTCTCAATAAATTTTTAAAAGTCAAAATTATATCAAGTACCTTCTCAGACCACAGTGGGAAAAAAATTAGAAATCAACTCAAAAAGGAATCTTCAAAACTATACAAATACATGGACATTAAACAATCTTCTAAAGGATCTTTGTATCTTTGAAATTAAGATGAAAATTTAAAAATTCTTTAAAATGAATAATAGTGACACAATTTATGAAAAACTCTAGCAGACAGTAAAAGCAGTGCTAAGAGGAAAGTTCATAGCACAAAATGACTGTGTCAAAAATTCTAAAGGATCATAAATTGACAATCTGATGTCATGTCAAAAAACTAGAGAAACAAGAATAAAGCAAGCTCAAAGCTAGCAGAAGAAAAGAAATAACAAAGATCAGAGCAGAACTAAATGAAACTGAAACAAAAAGGTACAAAATATCAATGAAACAAAAGATGGTTCTTTGAAAAAATTAATAAAATTGATAGGCCATTAGCTAGATTACCCAATAAAAGAGAGAAGATTCAAACATGCTCAATCAGAAATGAAACTAGAGACATTACAACCAACATCACAGAAATACAAAAGATAGTTTGAGCATACTATGAACATCTTTATGCACACAAACTAGAAAATCTAGAGGAAATAAATAAATTCCTGTAAACATACAAATCTCGTAGATTAAATCAGGAAGAAATAGAAACCCCGAATAGACAAATAACAATCAAAAATTTTAAAATTGCCAGCAATAAAAAGCCCAAGGCCCAGATGAATTCACAATTGGATTCTACCAGATATTCAAAGAATAATTAATACCAGTCCTATTGGAATTATTTCAAAAGATTAAGAAAGAGGAAATCTTCCATAAATCATAATATGAAGCCAGTATCACCCTGATACCAAAACTAGGAGAGGACATAACAACAACAAAAACAATATTTCTGATGAACATAGATACAAAAATCCTCAATAAAATACTAGCTAACCCAATTCAACAGCACATCAAAGAGATAATACACCATGATCAAGTATATTTTATACCAGATGTGCCAGCATAGTTTAACATATGCAAGTCAATAAATATGATACATTACATAAACAAGAATAAAAAACACAAAACTTATAATCATATCAATAGATGCAGAAAAGCATTCTATAAAACCCAGCATCCCCTTATGATAAAAATCCTCATCAAACTAGGCATAGAAGGAACTTATATCAAAATAAGAAAAGCTATACATGGCAAACTCACAGCCAACATCATACTAAATGGGGACAAGTTCAAAGCAATCCCCCTGAGAACAGGAATAAGACAAGGATGCCCACTTTCACCCCTTCTATTCAAAATAGCAGTAGAAGTCCTAGCCAGAGCAATCAGGAAAAGGAAATAAATAAAGAGCATCCAAATTGAAAAAGAGAAAGTCACACTATTATTGTTTACTGATTGTGTGATTGTATACCTAGAAAACCCTAAGGACTCCTCCAAAAGACTCGTAGATTTGATAAAATAATTCAGTAAAGTAGCAGGATACAAAATCAATGTACACAAATTATTAGCACTGCTATATACCAACAGTGACTTAGCTGAGAATTACATCAAGAACTCAAACCCTTTTATAACAGCTGTAAAAATAAAAAAAACAAGATATCTAGGAATATGCTTAACCAAGGAGGTGAAAGATCTCTGCAAGAACTACAAAACACTGCTGAAATAAATCACAGATAACAAAAACAAATGGAAACACATTTCATGCTCATCAATGAGAAGAATCAAAATTGAGAAAAATGATTATACTACCCAAAGCAATCTATAGATTCAATGCAATTTCAATTAAACTACAATCATCATTTTTCAGAGAATTAGAAAAAACAATCCTAAAATTCATGTAGAACCACAAAAAGAGCCCAAATTGTTGAAGTAATCCTTAGTAAAATAAACAAATCTAGAGGCATCACGTTGCCTGACTTCAAATTATACTACAAGATTATTGCCATAACAGCATGGTAGTGGTATAAAAGTAGGCATGCACCAATGAAACAGAATAATAAAGAACCCAGAAATAAAGCCAAATACTTACAACCAGTTGATTTTCAGCAAAGCATACAAAAATATAAATTGGGGAAACGAGACCCTATTCAACAAATGGTGCTGGGGAAACTGGCTAGCCACATATGGAAGAATGATACTGGTCCCTATCTCTCACCTTATACAAAAATCAACTTAGGATGGATTAAAGATTTAAACATAAGACCTGAAACCATAAAAATTCTAGAAGATAACCTTGGAAAAACTCTTCTGGACATTGGCATAGGCAAAAAATGTATGACTAAAACTTCAAAAGAAAATGCAACAAAACAACTAGATAAACAAGTGGGACCGGCTTAAACTAAAAATCTTCTGCACAGCAGAAGAATCAACAGAGCCAACAGACAATCCACAGAATAAAACAAAATATTTACAAAGTATGCATCCAACGAAGGACTGCTATACAAAATCTGCAAGGAACTCAAATAAATCAAGAAAATAAAAAAGATAATCCTATTAAAAAGTGAGCAAAGGACATGAATAAGCATTTCTCAAAAGAACATATACAAACGACCAACAGGCATATGAAAAAATGCTCAGCATCACTAATCATCAGGCAAATGCAAATTAAAACCACAATGAGATATCACCTTACTCCTACAAGAATGGCTATTACTAAAAAGTCAAAAAACAATAGATATTTGCATGGATGTGGAGGAAAAAAACCACTTAAGCACTGCTGGTGGGAAGGTAAATTGGTAAAACCTCTATGGAAAACAGCATGGAGATTTCCCAAAGAAATAAAAGTAAATCTATCATTTGATCCACCAATCGCACTACCAAAGGAAAAGAAGCCATACGAAAAAGATACATGCACATGAATGCTTATTGCAGTATAATTCACAATCACAAAGTTACAGAACCAACCTTAGTACCTACTGACCAATAAGTAGATAAAGAAAATGTGGTATATATTCACTGTGGAGTACTACTCAACCATAAAAGGAATAAAATTGTGTCTTTCACAGCAATTTGATGAAAGTGGAGGCCATTATTCTAACCGAAGCAACTGAGGAATGAAAAACCAAATACCATATGTTCTCACTTATAAGTAGAAGCTAAGCTACTAGTACACAAAAGCATACAGAGTGATATAATGAACTTTGGAGACTCAGAAGGGGGAGAATTAGAGAGAAGTGAAGGATACAAAACTACATATTTGGTACAATGCACACTACTTGTTTGATAGATTGGTACAGTTTGGCTCTGTGTCCTCACCAAAATCTCATGTTAAATTGTAATCCTCAGTGTTGGCATGGGGCCTCATGGAGGGTGATGGGATCGTGAGGATGGTTTCTAATGGTTTAGCACCATCCCCCTTGCGCTGTCTTGAGCGAGTTTTCATGAGATCTTGTTTAAAAGTGTGTAGCATCTCTCCTTTTCACTCTCTCTCTTCTGCTCTGCCATGTGAAGATGTAGCTGCTCCCGTTTTACCTTCCACCATGATTGTAAGTTTTCTGAGGCCTCCCTAGCCATGCTTCCTTTATAGCCTGTAGACCTGTGAATCGATTCAACCCCTTTTCTTCACAAATTACTCAGTCTCAGGTAGGTCCTTATGGCAATGCAAGAATGAACAAATACATAAAATTGGTACCACAGAAGTGGGGCATTGCTATAAAGATACCTGAAAATGTAGAAGCAACACTGGAACTGGGTAACGAGCAGAGGTTGGAGCAGTTTGGAGGGCTCGGAAGACGACAGGAAGGTAAGGAAAAGCTTGTAACTTCCTAGAGACTTGTTAAACTGTTGTGACCCAAATGCTGATAGTGATATAGGTAATGAAGTCCAGTCTGAGGTGGGCTCAGATGGAGATGAGGAACTTATTAGGAACTAACATTAAAGGTTACTCTTGCTATGTGTTAGCAAAGAGATTGGCAGCATTGTGCCCCTGCTCCGGGGATCTGTGGAACTTTCAACTTGAGAAAGATGATTTAGTGTATCTGGCAGAAGAAATTTCTAAGCAGCAAAGCATTCAAGGGGTGGCCTGGAAGCTTCTACCCACAGATGGTTATACACATGAGGAAAGAGATGATCTGAAATTGAACTTATATTTAAGATAAAGCACAGCATAGAAGTTTAGAAAATTTGCAGCCTGACCGAGTGGTAGAAAAGAAAAAGCCATTTCCTGACGAGGAATTCAAGCTGGCTACAGAAATTTGCATAAGTAAAGAGGAACCAAATGTTAATAGCCAAGACAATGTGAAAAATGCCTTGAGGGCATTTCAGAGAACTTTGTGGCAGCTCCTCCCATCACAGGCCCTGAGGCCTAGGAGGGAAAGATGGTTTCCCAGGCCAGGTGGGCCCTGGTGCCCTGAGCAACCTTGGGAGGCTGCTCCCTGTGTCTCAGCTGCTTCAGCTCCAGCCGTGGTTAAAAGGGCCCCAGATATGTCTCAGGACATTGTTCCAGATGGCGCAAGCCAGAAGCCACCTGAGCTTCCACATGGTGTTAAGCCTGCAGATACTCAAACGGTAAGAGTTGAGGCTTGGCTGCCACCCACTAGATTTCAGAGGATGTATGG
Organism: Piliocolobus tephrosceles; assembly: GCF_002776525.5. NCBI lineage: Eukaryota > Metazoa > Chordata > Mammalia > Primates > Cercopithecidae > Piliocolobus > Piliocolobus tephrosceles. The sequence goes on along the minus strand of NC_045444.1, from coordinate 66,340,368 downwards.
AAAAGCCTGGATGTCCAGGCTGATGTCTGCTGCAGGAGTAGAGCCTCCATGGAGAGCCTCTACTAGGACAGTGCAGAGGGGAAATGTGGGATTTGAGCCCCCACACTGAGTCCCTACTGGGGCACTGCCTAGTGGAGTTGTAAGAAGAGGGCCAGCATCTCCAGATCCTAGAATGGTGGGTCTATCAACAGCTTGTTCCATGCACCTGGAAAGGACATAGGCACCTCAATACCAGCCAGGTAAAGCAGCCATGGAGGCTGTACCTTGCAGAGCAACAGGGGTGGGGCTGCTGAAGGCCTTGGGAGCCCACCTCTTGCATCAGCATGACCGAATGTGAGACACAGAGTCAAAGGAGATTATTTTGGAGGCTTAAGATTTAATGACTACCCTGCTGGGTTTCAAACTGGCATGGGACCTGTAGCCTCTTTGTTTTGGGCAATTTCTCCCTTTCAGAATGGAAGCATTTACTCAATGCCTGTACCCCCATTGTATCTTGGAAGTAATTTGGTTTTTTTGTTTGTTTGTTTGTTTTAAATTTTACAGGCTCATAGGTGGAAAAGACTTGCTTTTTGATCTTCATTCAAATATGACATGTTGTACTTGGATTTTGGGTTAATGGGGAATTAGTTAAGACTTTTTAGGACAGTTGGGAAGGCATTATTGTGTTTTGAAATGTGAGAATAACATGAGATTTGGGAGAGACCAGGAGCAAAAAGATATGGTTTGACTCTGTGTCTCCACCCAAATGTCATGTTGAATTGTAATCCCCAGTGTTGGAGTGCGGCCAGGTGGGAGGTGATTGGATCATGAGTTGTTTGTAATGGCTTAGCAACATCCCCCTAGCAATGTCTCACAATATCGTTTTCATGAGATCTGATTGTTTAAAAGTGCATAGCACCTCCTCTTGCTCACCTGCTCTGGCATGTGAATATGTGCCTGCTTCCCTTTCACCTTCTGCCATAATTGTAGGTCTTCTGAGGTCTTCCCAGCCATGCTTCCTGTATAGCCTGCAGAACTGTGATTCAATTCAACCACTTTTCTTCATAAATTACCCAGTCTCAGGTCGTTCCTTATAGCAAATGGACGAATACACGGGTGCACTAAAATCTCAGAAATTAGCACTATATAATTCTTCCATTTAACCAAAAACCACTGGTACTCCAAAAGCTATCAAAAAAATTTTTAATGAAATAAAAATAAGATATTATGTTTTTCATTATTTAAAAATGCTAATTGCCTATACTTGTAAAATTCAGTGTCTCTAAATTTTAAGATTTAGCTCCACCAAACTTTTCTCAACACTAGTTTAAAGCATTAGCAAAAAATCTATAAATGTTCTAAGAGTAGATGTTAAATGGCAGGTATGCTCCACACTATGCACCTAGGGTAGAGATGTGAAAGTAATGCTTGTTTTTATTTATTCATCCTTTCACTCAAAAAAATTTTTACAGATCTTTTAGACATACTGTGTGCATACATTCATACCCTCTTCCCTCTTCTTTTTCTAGACATTTTCTGTACAAGGCTCCACCATGTTACATTTTCTTAGTCATCCCTAAGGTTGTTTTCTGTTGATAACTGTCATTCTAGGAACCCTTCTCATATAAAAGATTTTTTCAGGGCAAATGAAATTTTATTGTACCTTTGGTTTCAAGATGTTAGATTGCCTAGAATCAACTAAGAAATTTTCCAGAGCAAATGAGTAAGTAAAACTAAATACCACATATTCTCACTTATAAGTAGCAGTTAAACATTGGGCACACATAGACATAATATAGGAACAATAGGTACTGTAGACTACTAGAATGCAGAGAAGGGTGGGTTGAAAAATAACCTACTGGTACTATGCTCACTACCTGGGTGGTGGTATCGACAGATGAAACCTCAGCATCACATAATATTCCCATGTAACAAACCAGCATATGTACCCCCATATCTAATATGAAAGTTGAAATTTTTAAAATAAAAATAAGTAAAATAAAAATGTCAAAACAAGTTATGAGATGGCAAGAGCTTATAGAAAGATGAGGTTATTTTATGAGACCTCCTAGGACAAACATCCACACTGGGAAATAGGACAAAGTTCTCATTTTTAGCCTTATTTCATCAATTATTTCTTTCCCTATGTCCATAGAGAAGGACAATCTTTCATATGAAAATTGCTAGAGGATGTTGATTCCAAAAGAGATTTTGAAATATTTTGCAATGTGGGAAGTCAGCATGACCTTGTAAAAATGACTTGCTTTGAGAGGGCCTAATGACCTTGTAAAAATGACTTGCTTTGAGAGGGCCTAACTAATATGTTTCTTGCATCCATCTTGCAGTGATATCTCAGAGCTAATAATTTCTAAGATTAGACCACATGGGTTTCTGTCTTTGCTACGTTATTCCATGATTCCAGTGAAGCCATTTTCACCGAGGCTGGGGGAAACCAGGTAGCAGGAATGCACTTGACGTCAAAGGAGAATGTAAATGCCTAACCATTCACGTAATTTCTTAATGGCTGACAGTCCCTGCTAAAGCATGACTCATGTGGGGGTGGCTTAAGCTTCCATGTAGCATGGTGATTGCATTCTAAAAGTACAGGTCCCAAGATCACCAGGTGGAAGCTGTATCATTTTTTATGATCCAACTTGAGAAGTTATGTAGTATAACTTCCACTCTAGTCATAAAGTCTCTTAGATTCGAGGAGGAAACAGGAGTTTGAGACCAGCCTGACCAACACAGTGAAACCCCAGCTCTCCCAAAAATACAAAAATTAGCCAGGTGTCATGGCAGGCTCCTGTAATCCCAGCTACTCAGGAGGCTGAGGCAGGAGAATCGCTTGAATTAGGCTGAGGCAGGAGAATCGCTTGAATCTGGGAAGTGGAGGTTGCAGTGCACCACTGCACTCCAGCCTGGATGACAGAGGGAAACTCTGTCTCACCAAAACAAAACAAAAACAAACAAACAAAAAAACAGCTCACAATAGCTGTTTCCTGTCTAATCTCTGGTGGATATAGATGGGCTTTAAAACTGATTTGCGTGCTCAAGGTACTCATCTAAAATGGAAGTCTTTTAGCATCTCTGAATAATACAGCCATTTCTGACCAGGCACTGACAAGGAGGTTGGAATTAGGCCAATATTCCTTTTGCTGGGTTTATTTTCCAAACTGTATTGTTGCTACCCATGGAAAAAGGGTGAAATGATCGTTAAGAAGACAACTATAGTGTCTACTATGCATTACTCTATGGTTTTTGTTTTCTTTTTGTATATTATCCAGGCTATTTTCACACATTTATTCTGTCAGGTGAAATTTTAAATTATAATATTGTGTTTTCTTTTACAAAATTAGGGTCTTGAATAGATGTACTTAAATGTGCAGATTAATGTAGGGATAGTTTAAGTATTTAAAATTTTAAGGCTTTTTATCAAGAAATGTTTCCTTTTGTGTACTCCCAACCATGTTCTACAATTATTTTTACATAGATCCTACCATTTTGGGTAAGTTTTAAATACTGCAGTAATTGTTGTTGATGATATTATGCATAACTTTTCCCGTATTTTCCAATTGTTTATTATTCTTGTACAATAAATTGTTAGAGATTAAGCTCTGCAAGAGAAAAACATACAGAGATAATTTGCCAGTTTGTCTTTTCTCTCATTGGAACTGGATCTGCAGTATACCTTTTCCTTCAACCTTGGGGAGCTATGTCTTCCAGGAATATATGAAGTAAAAAATAAATACCATGTGTAAAATATTGCAATTTGATTCTAAGTGCAGAGGTAAGATGTATGTGTTATCAGTAAACAGTACAATTAAACATTTAAAATTCCAAGAACAGATAACTTTTAGTACTGGGCAAAATATTAGTAGCACTTTTTTTCACAGCTGAACTTGGTTCCTCTCAAGCTGTATTGCATCATTTCCCTTATTTGCCTGATCAAATATTGTTAAAAGTCCTGAATTCTTCCTTTCCGACCCCACAACTTAAAATTTGTTCAGTATAATTAACATATATTGGAATTGACCCTTAATTCTAGAGGACTTTACATTTTAAAAATCACTAACCTTTTTTTTTAGGCTAACCTCAGGTTTGTTGTAGTTTTATGCCCTTACCAGTGAAGATTTTTAAAAATGCAGATGACAAAATTTCACTCCAAAGTTTCTGGTTTTGCATTTTGAATAATGATCGAGATAGATAAACAGGGTTGAAAACCCCTTGCTCTAACTCCTCAAAGAAATTATAAATACTACTATAATCACAATAATAGTCTTTTTTTTTAAAAAAAAGGTCAATATTTACTGAGTAGTTGCTAAGAGCCAGGCATTGTGCTCAGTAGTTTACACATTTTATTATATTTAATTATGTAACAAAACAGATTTTTTAAAAATTACATGCTTTCATTGATGGCATCCCCTAGAAAATAAGGGAGGAACCATTTTCTCCCCAAACTATACAACCTGTTTATAAGGATTATTCTTAGTTCTTACTTAATCAAACAGATTCTGAAATGGGAAACAAAACTCCTTTCCTAACTCTTATATGTAGTCCACTGACATTTGGACAAATTGACTAAATTGATCCTCAAACTGCTAATAAATACTATTTATCAAGGACTTAAGTCAAAGTACTCCAGGCTCCTGTGACTTTCTCTAAAATAACAGAATTTTACAAAATGTTTTTCTGGGAGCACTACAATTGTGAGATTTTAATAGGTGAGAACAGAGCTTCCTTGTCAAAAAAATTGGGGAAATAAGAAATTAAGCAAAATTACATAGGATTACTTGCTATAGGATTTATTATAACCTCGAATAGATAATGCATTCTATAAGCCTCTAAGAGATATACATATTCAGCATTTCCAAAATGTATTTAAACATATAACTCTTATTAAGCAAGGACCTTTGAAGACCAGCGCTCTGAGGCACACCAGTTAAAAATTACTGCAATGAGAAATAAAAACAATGATAAGGACTTACACCTGTACAGTGATTTAACTCTACAGTGGCTTCATAATCAGCAAGAGGTTAAGCTCAAAGCTCCAATTTAACTAGTTTCCTTTACTTGACTTTTCCGGCAAAAAGTAGGGCCTAAGACAGGGATCTTCATAGAACCAGTTCATTGTTGAAAGTGTCCCTAGGGAATCAGAATATCAGGCCTTGAATGAACAAAAGAGAAAAAGAAGAATACCAACCCCCAAGATAGTATGCAACTGGTTCCAGCTGTGGGCATTGGTGGTTTAATTCTTCTGAAGACCTTGCTAGAAACTTTGTATAATTGACTTCAAAGTTGTCTATTCAAGATACAGAAAAGGATATATATTTTTTACTGTCATTTCCCATTGGTCAAGTGTTCACAGGAGATCTGAATTTCCTTCCTTCTATTAAGACTTCCAAAATGTGCATGTACCAGAATGACTGAGCAAGCCCCTATGGGTGTGCCAGCCATCACTACAGAAGTCTCAAAGCAGAAAGCAAGATACAGATGGTGCAGATTAGGTGAGGTGCTATCAAGCTCCACCTGTAATCAAGTAGTTACTGTAGGAATGGCCAGAAAAAAAAGGTGGGCCAAGACTTTGTGAGGTATGTAACAGAGTCTTTGCACTGCTTGTAACCACCGCATACTATGTAAGTCACAGAGATTTCAGGTGGTAGTTAGTGGCAAACTGTACCAAAAACACAATACAGGAAGGTTAGTGGAATAAGTGACAGTCTCTGCAGCAATTAGTACTGAGGACTTGATTGATTTTCATCACTTCCATTTAAAATTTGCCTCACTCTTGGCTGGTATTATGAGGTCTACATTGCTTGTGGTAATTCAGGCTTTTAGCATGGAGAAATTGGAGTCTACACTTTATTCACTCTTATTAGCCATGGTTGGTGCAATTGTCTGTTTATGTCATCACTGGGCAAATCAGCACCAAGAGACACCTAGTGAATCTTCTGGGCTCGAGTTGTATTCTTTTGTGTACTATTTTCTCTCCCATTTTAATGTAACCTCTAATTCTTCATAGTAATTAGGGTCAATTACCCCAGCCAGTAACCAAAATGGTAACTCTTACTTTTTCCAGTTTATCTGCTGGCATAAGAAGGCCAAAATAATCATGTGATAGTTCAGGCTTCAAGTTCATTGTATACTATGTCTTCTGGGGGAAGAGCCCTTCTCCATCCTGAGAATTAGGATTTCTATACAAGATGAGCCTAAAGCTTCAAGATGAGAAGCACAAGTATTGGGAAAGATGGTGAAAGAGGTTGACCATACACCTATCCTTGGGTTCCTGTACTAGTATATTGGAGAAACAGGACTGTCTATCACCCACCATTAATACATATATGGTATCTTATGAGATTGTCACCCAACATTGTAATATGTTAAACCCACACTGGTGTCATAGCTGAGCTTATGATAGACAATTACATTTCTCTATTAGGCTGAAAGCATCTGAATGATGTCTGTGGTAGGACAAGTGGATTCTATGACTATGCACACATTTTTATAGACTTCACAATAAAACTATACTGTCAGTCTAAAATGATATTATTCAGGATCCCATGTAAATAAATCTGGCATCCCATAAGCCCTCAAATAGCAGTACAGAAATAAAAGGCAAATCCAAATCTGGAGTAGATATCAATTTAAGTAAAGGCAAATCATTGGTTCCTACATGAGGAACAAACCCAGTGTAATCAACCTTATCTACTTAGGGAATTGTGCCATCTTGAGGGTTCAGTGTTAGTTTCTGCAAATGGCAAGTTGAGCACAAGCAGTGGCAATAAATGACCAGCCTTTATCAGAGTCCATGTTCTTGTACCCACTCAGAATCTCACTCCTGCCATAATATTAATAACACATTCTATGTGGGCCCATTATATAAGCTCAAGAAAGTGGCCAAAGAAAGAGGCTATTCAACAGACAAGTTATCTATCAATGTGGTTGTAAAATGCCTCCTTTGCAGTACATGCTTTCTGGTGGACATTAACACAAGACACAAAACTGCATATTTTGTGCCCACTTTCATAGGTTCAGCTACGTGTCTCCACACAAATTTTCTTGTCTTTAATCTTCCAACTTTGCTCCATTCAAGCTCCTGAGAAACCAAGCAAACTTTTCCTTATGGACCTGGAGTTAGTGCAGATCCCCCTTGGGTCATATCTCCTCCATTCAATGCAAATAATCAAATCCCCTATTCTTCCCATCAGATGGATTTTCTTTCACTAGTGTCCTTCAAGAGCCATCCCGGCATGTGAATTTGATGAGGCAGAAATTGAGTTTTGCTAGCTCTAGCATATAAACGTGAAAAATCTATGAAATAGAACTGAGGATTTTCCTCTTATTTGTTAGTAATAAGGAATCCCCCATGTAAACATACGTATTAACAGAGGAAAAGGAGTTGGTGCAACAGATGTGTCAGGAGAGTCTGGGTCATCCATTATATAACTTGGTCTTAGCCTCAAGAGTCCCAAACCCCTGGACCACTGACTAGTACTGGTCTGTGGCCTGTTAGGAATCAGGCTGCACAGCAGGAGGTTAGTGGTGGGCAAGCAAGCATTACTGCCTGAGCTCTGCCTCCTGTCAGATCAGTGGTGGCATTAGATTCTTAGATTTTCATAAAAGTACAAACCCTATTGTGAACTATGCATGGGAGGGATCTAGGTTGCTCTGAGGTGAAACAGTTTCATCCCTCACCACCACCACCAGTCCATGGAAAAATTGTCTTCCATGAAACTGGTCCGTGGTGCCAAAAATGTTGGAGACCACTGGTCTAGAGGGTGTTAGTGAGGATGAAGAAGTGTCATACCAAGTGCTACTCTGTTCCCATAAACATAGCACAATTAGCGCAGCATTTATGATTGGAACTACCATTTGGTTAAGTTTTTATGTAGTCTATTAAATTCTGCCATAATCCACCTAAAACTGTAAAAGAAAATGTGGATATATTTTGGAAAATCACATCTTTTGTCCTTTATATCTTTGTTGATGGTACTAATCTTCAAAACTCTTCTAGATACTAAGGTTTTGCTTCCAATTTACTACCTTCATTGAGTGTATAGAGAAGGAACAGTTTTAGGGTGTGATGCGATTTGGCTGTGTCTCTAACCCAAATCTCACCCTGAAATGTGGTAATCCTCATATATCAAGGGAGGGGCCAGGTGGAGATAATTGAATCATGGGGGTGGTTCCCCCATACTTTTCTCATAGGAGTGAATAAGTCTCATGAGCTCTGATGGTTTTATAAATGGGAGTTTCCCTGCACATGCCCTCTTGTCTGCCACCACGTAAGATGTGACTTTGCTCCTTATTCACCTTCCACCATAACTGTAAGGTCTCCGCAGAGATTTGGGACTGTGAGACAATTAAACTTCTTTTCTTTATAAATTGCCCAGTCTCAGGTGTGTCTTTATTATCAGCATGAGAACAGATTAACATAGGCTGTTACACTCCACCTTTCTTATATAATTGCTATTATTACTTAGGTCAAGGACAGATGCGTAAGTTTCTATCTCATGCTTGGAGGTGAGATATCACATGGAGGAATTCATAGACTCATTGGACCCATTATTAAACAGATTGGTCTCTGAAGGCCTCATAATATTTTGATCTTCAGATAGCAGAAATTCTTAGGTTTATTCATATAAATGTCCTTACCTCAGTTTCCAGAATCTCAATCTTTTTTTCTCAGAGCCTTGGTTTTGGCATGAGAGCTACACTGAGCCCAATTTTTAGCTTTGCTGCTCTTGAGCTTCAAGAGATAAAGATTTCTTAACCTTTACAATGGAGGTTGTTCTGGCATCGTGTGCTTTGAGTTTACAGGTGTTTCTTGAGTCTATCCGTTTCTTTCTTTAAGGATATTAATGTTATCAACTAAACCCAGGCAACTCCATAGTCCTTTTAACTACCATTATCCCTATACTATTCAAGTGCAATCCAAAACATCAGTCACTGCCTCACCTTCCTTTTATATCTCATTTCAATAATCCCCTCACCCTGTTGAGTCAGTAATTGTGATGCTGTTGCTTGCTGCGTTGTCACCAGCACCCTTCTTCTCACCAGCAGTATGATTCTTTTGCCCTCAGGCTGCAAGTTGTCCAAATTCAGAATCCTATTATTATGGTTTGCTTTTCAGGACCATTTCTAGTACCAGTGTCTAGGATGCCATTCAAAATCACTTGACATAAAATGAAGCATAAAATGTGACTACATTTCAAGGGAAAAATAATCAGAGATAATCTGAGATGGCTCAGATTTTAGAACTATAGGTCTAAGTCTTTCAAGCAGCTATCATAACTGGGCCCCAAGAGATAAAGAAAACACACTTAAAATGAACGAAAATATAGGCATTCTCAGCAAAGAAACAGAAATTGTAAAAATAACCCAATAGACATTTTAAAACTGAAAAATATAATACAATGACTGAAATGTTCTTAAAACTCCTGGAATAATGAAAAGCAATTTTAGAGTATAAGAGCAAAGGTGGAGGACTTACCTATCTGATTTCAAGACTTACTATAAAGCTACAGTAATTAAGACAGTCTGATATTTTGGAAAACTTGTTCTATAGATCTGCTCCACAGATCAATGGAACAGAATAGAGAGTAAAGAAATGGATCCATACATATGGTCAACTGATTTTTGGCAAAGGAGCTGAAGCCACTCAATGGAGAATGGAAAGTCTTTTGACAAAGGATTCTGAATAAACTGGATATCCAAGTGGAAGAGAAAAGAATATTACTTACATCATGCAATATACAAAACTTAACTCAAAATAGATAAAAGATCTAAATTAAAATCTAAAACTATAATACCTTTAGAAAAAAATGGGAACATTGTTGCTTTATTGAAGTACATAAAAGTTTCTTAGAATACTGAAAGCATGAAATAAAAAAAAAACAAGCTAAACTTCATTAAAATCAATATATTTTACTTTTTAAAAGATAACCAGTGCTGTGTGGTATTATGATACATACTTGGTTGAATCTCAAAGGCGTTATGCTCAGTAAAAGAAGCCTGTCTCAAAGGTTACATACTATATAATTCTATTTATATGACATTCTTGCAAGGAAAAATCTACTGTAAGGGAAAGCATATTAGAAGTTGCCTGGGGTTATGAGTGAGGAAAAGAGTGACTATAAAATAGTATAAGGGAGTTTTTTTGGATGATAGAACTGTTTTTGTTTTTGTTTTCTTGTTGCTGTTTTGTTTTTTTCTGAATATAGTGGTGGTTCCAGGTAATCTATACACATGTTAAGATCCATATAATTTTACCCACAAAAAAGTAAAATTTACTATAATTTTAAAAACAAAAAAGCTGTCCCCCAGGGTGGTTAACCAAACAAATAACCCAACTTATTCCCGTTTACTCTGTACAAGAATGTCTACTTTTCCCATGCTCTCTAGTCAATACCTGTAAATAGAAAGTTTTTATTATTTTTTTAGCATGAGAAGTGAAAGTGGAATCTTAATGTTTTCATTTGTCTTTAATTATGATGGTCATGTATTTCCTATGCTGATTGGCAATTTATTGTGTTGTTTTGTTTAGAGGAAGGGTGTGTGTGTGTGCTTGTGTGTATGTGAGTGTAATAAGGTATGTGTGTGGTTTGGGGGGTTCCTCTGGTTAACTTCCTGCTTGTATCCCTTGCTCACTTTTTCCACCTTTTAAAAATATTAATTTGTATAACCTCCTCATAAAACAAAGGAATAAAAAAATTGGGTAATTTTATTTGACAGGATCACAGAAAAAGTTAATGGTAGTAACCAGAACTCAAATGAGAAACATTCTATTTTTTCAAAGATAACAGATTGTCCTGAATGTCTTAACAATTGAGATATATTGCTATCAGGTGCACCATTGGCATTGATTTATATCCTAAAGCTACTACAACAGAACTGCTGGCATAATTACTGAATGATATCTGGGGACTGAAACAAATTTGACATTTAGGAAGTCTAAGAAGTCTAAAGAAACCATGTCTTAGGTAAAGGTGTGTGTTTACCATTACCTTTAAAGCATATGAATAGGCAACATAAGTAGAAAAACTGGACTTCAATTAATGGTACACCCTTTATTAAGTTTGCATTTCTGACTACCAAGAAATGTCTGTTATTACCACTCAACCATAAATTCCAAGAGGGATGAAACATATTGCTAATAATCGCCATTGCTAATGCGAACATGTGAACATGAGTTAGACCCTTTTTTGTTTGTTTGTTTGGAGACAGAATCTCGCTCTGTTGCCCAAGCTGGAGTGCAATGGCATGATCTTGGCTCACTGCAGCCTCCATCTCCCAGACTCAAGTGATCCTCCTGCCTCAGTCTCCCAAGTAGCTGTCATTACAGGGACACACCATCACACCTGGTTAATTAATTAATTTATTTTTTTAGTAGAGATGGGGTTTCACCATGTTGCTGAAGCTGGCCTTGAACTCCTGAGCTCAAGCAATCCACCTGCCTCAGCCTCTCAAAGAGCTGGGATTATAAGTGTTAAGTCACTACTGGCCAGTTAGATCTTTAAACAGATTAGAACTCCCTTCTTCCATTCTCCCATGGTCCTCTAGTACTTCTAACAAATGCTTATCTCACATAGTGTCTGGAACATTATATCGAAAGTTTTTATTATTATTATTATTACATGTGGAAAAAAACATTGCCACCCCACTCTTTGATCAGTCAATATTTCAACCAACATTCTTTGTTGTTTTGTAGGTGAATGAAGCTATTTTAGACTATTAATTTTAAATTTAGATGGGATCTTAGTATCCCCAGAAGCTGTTGAACTACCTTATTTATTGAACTAGCTTTGTTATTCTTACTATTTTGACTTTTGTATGAGAAGGGGTGGACCAGACAAAAGATGGTAGAAGAAACAGAGCAGCCAATGATACCCATTACAGAATGAACACTGTCTGTGCTGCCAGCTGTGACTACTTAAGCAAATTGGACATTAATCAAAATCAGACTAAACCAAGATGAAATTCTTAACAACCAATACACTTATTTTTAACTGCAGAACAAAATAAAATAATCTACATTTTTATCAACTACAAGAATAAAACAGCAAAAATCATGTTTGCCTCTTTAAAATTCTATTTAATAACATGATTAAATACAGTCTATCCCTATATACCATGTAAATTACAATAACTAAATGTTTTGGGAATACTTTCAGCCTAAATATTTACTCAGGGAAGTGAGTTACTTGAAGTTTGTATAAACAACTTATTTAGGCATAATGTTTATTTCTAAGTGGTAAAGTAATGATATAAAACTCTTCGGAGCTAGATTTTGCAACCCTCTATAATGTTTACCATTTTAGAGTATATTACTTTCCCCCTCCTGTAAACATTTTTAATGAAGAATTTAAATGCATGCAACCATATGTCTCTTTTCCAAGCAACAACTACCCAGAGGAAACAAAGTCCCCAGTGATCATTTAGTTTATCTGTTAAGTAAAATAATATTCTAAGGAAGACACATACTAGAACACTTGATGTATAATTTAGCTTTTACCATATTTCATAGAAATAAACACTAACCTATTTATATAAATATGTTATTCAAAAAAGAATAATTACATGTTTTTACTAGAAAAATTGACTTCAGAGATTAAATTCACATCCAGGCATTAAATTCATGGGATGACCCACAAAGGAAGCTGCATAAAACATTAAAACTTGAAGAGCAGGGCCTAAGGGACTGCCTCATTCGAGTACCTAGTTGTTACAGAGAGACTCCTGAGAGCCCAGTATTCATCTAAAGGTGTGTTCTTCTCCCTAGAGGAGTGCCACACACAGACCTGGCACTTAGCGTTTCCTTTCCTTTGCTTCCCACCCGCCCCTCCCAGTTTCATTCACAAAGCAGGGCTGCTATTGGAAATTATTACAGACATTTTCTGTTATGTAAATCTTGGCAGACCTCAAGCAGCTCTAGTTCAGACCTTCTTATTTTACATATGATCCATGTATCAACAGCAAGAGGCAGAAAATCTATTTAGTGTCAAGAACATTTGAATAATATGTTGCCTTGTGTTGACAATTTTCAGTTTAGTCATTATGCTCCTTCCTAAAAACCACTGACCTTTTTTATATGTCAATGTTTTCTAAGTGGCATAGATATAATTTGATACTATGTACTAGAGTAAAATTTTGTCTTAATTATTTGAGTTCATATCTGGACCTCAGAAAGATCTCTAATTAAAAACAAAAACAAAAACAAAAAACATAAAAATCCACCTTTTACCTGATTGCTAGATGCAACACCTCATAAAATTCATTTATTATTAGAAGTTTAATCCTTCAGCCCTTGAGATTATAATTTTATTACTGTAAGAAAAACATTGCATGCTTTTGACTTGATAATTTCTCAAATATGATGTTTATATTGTTATTGAAATCTATTCTTTGTGCAGTATTACTGATCTGCCCTGAACATGTATCTATAGTCCTCCAATTACTCTATTATTATAGAATTGGCTAGCATTCTGATTTTCAGCACAGATTACTGTTGTCACATTCATATTCACTGTATTACAAGTAATCTCTTTTTGAACACAGTAATATTGAACTGCCTCCACCCAACTCTGTTAAATTTCTTTTTGACATTATATACCAAGGCACTGAATAGCATAAATACTTTTAAACTGAAATTGGTAACAATCATCCTGACTGCTGAGTATCTGGAAGATGGATTACAAAGAGGCTTGTAAACAGAACAAGACAAGATCAGTAGAGTTTGCCAGTAATTCAAATACACCATTAGGCTATTTGGAGAAATCAATACTGCAGCTTACATCAATAGAGGGGTTAAAAAAACCCACTGTTAACAAATAAATGGTAGATTGAACACTACTGACTATGTAACAAAAATATATGATAAATAATACAAACATTTACGAGGGGGAGAGCGTAATTTTTCTGGATAGTATTATCACCAACTGTTTTTCTTTCAGAATAAATGCTATAATTTATCTGATGCACTATAATAATGACACAATAACAGCACTAATTTTATTTCCTGGTAGCATCGCCACCCTCTATTTACTTTCAACTTTGACCAGTGGTAAATTTTGTGTGATTATTTAGGAGTATACTAATTTATAATCAAGCAGCTAAAAAGAATGTTATTGCATATATTTTTCTTACTTTGATTGAAAATGGGAGGGATACAAACTAAGTATAAGTTTTGGAGTTACTTACAATGTATAAGAGAATAGAAACAAAACAAAAATTTTTTTACAGCAAGTAGAGAACTATATAAAACACTATACTGCTAGCACTGAATTGCATGATTCAGACGTCAGGAACATAGGATCAGTGAGTGGGGAACCTGTGTGAACGGAAAGTGGTACTATGGCATTGATGGAGACAAAAATAATGAAATTGATCCGTGAATGTGGGAAGATTCCGAAGCAATAAAAATAACCCTAGGAGTGGTAGAAAGGGAAATAGAAGGTTGCTGGGTAGATGGACTTTAAATAAACATAATTAATAATGAAAAATTAGTCCAGTATTAAACTCTTACTAAGGATGATATGCCAGGTAGGTGGATAATAGATAAATTTACAAATATGTACATCTATTAAGAGAAATACATTAAAAACCTAATGAAATTCACAGATAGTTTTCAACTGCAATTTTAACTACATAAAGTACAACTATTATTGAAAGGTAATGTGGGAAAGGAAGTCTACCAGGGCCAAAATTAATTTCATAGTTTCAGTTCTGTTACTCCAAACTGTGAGCCTCCAGAGATCCACTGGTGTAATTTAAACTTCTTTAGTCAAGCCCATGAAAATTTAGTATAGAAAAGGATAGTGATCTATTAGTTTCAAAGCCTATAGCTGATATTATAGATAAGAACACTGAGTTTTCCCTCCCATGTTTACCATAGATCTTTGCCTGATCTTGAGACATTAGTATTTTCCTATACTATGCTTTCTTCATTTATAAAGAATGTGAACTCGCCTAGGTGTATATTAAATGGATTCAATACAGAAAATAATTATGTAATATATTAAGTGCCTGGCATGGTGAGAGGTGCAAATAAAGAGCTCCCAATGTACTTGTGTTGCAGGAATTTTCCTTAGTTCACCCACAGATGGGGTTCTTTGTCTCATAGTCATGAAAATTCAGGCTTGCAGGCAACTTGGTGAGTAAGACAGGGTTTTATTGGGTGAAAAGGAATAACAGTGGGAAACAGGGACTCTCACAAGGCCAGAGTTCCTGCTCAAGCACTTCCTGCCAGCAGCTTGAATCCCAGGTTCCACACAAGAAGAGGAGGGGCCAGGCTCCTCCGCGCTGCAAACTGTGTGAACTTCCAGAGGCTCAACCCCAGTGTGCAAGCTGGTTGGAGTTTTTCCTTTCCAGGGACCCCTTCCCACCTGTTTGTCCCATTTCCCCCTCTAAAGAAGTACATCTAACTGCCATTAGAATAAAGATAAGGACGAAAACCAATCTTAACTGCTTCCTGCTGATGGGGGTGCTGTTTTGGGGAAACAGCAGTCGGAGCTCCCTCAGAGGCCTATCTAAGGGTTCTCAGCAGAAAGGGCAATCATCAGAGGCTTGGGTTGCATGACTGTTTGGAGTTTGATGGCCTGAAGGCAAGAACAGACAAACCAGGTTATTATGAAACATGTATCAAAATGAAACAAAGGGAGGGGTAAGGATAGCTCAAAATCTCGAGACCTTTTACCAGTTTTCACAGGAAAAAAAGAGGCCAAAAGCCCAAATGGTGAAAAAAAAAAACAACATTTACCCTTTTGCAGCATTTTGGGCTCTGGGTTTCCTTCCCCTGAGTCCAATCCTAAGACAACCAGTTTAAGGTTTGGGAAATTAATTCTTTCCAGTTTGGAGGATGCATCTCACAGGAGTTTCTCATAGTGTGGAGACACAATCACCTATCCATGAAGAGAGGACAGAGGAAGAGAAAGGATAAAATAAGGCTTTTTTCAAAGGAGTCCCAGCGGTTCAGGATAATGCATTCAGAAGGGATACCAACTGAAGATGAATGGCTAGCCATCTAGAAAGAGGATAGAAGGTCCCTGTTCCCTTCTCTTCCTAGTAGATACCCAGAGTAGTTGAAAGAAAAAGGGAAGTGCATTCTCTTTCCCTCTACCATCTTTGCATACTCAAGTCTCGGTGACCTTGGCAGGTGCAGCCATGAGTGCCAAAGCGGTTTGCACCCATGAAGCAAGAAGGGTATAGAGAATAAGAATTATCTGCTCTTACCTATGCCTCTATCACGCACCCCCTCACACACACCTACTGTCAGTAGCCTTGGAGTTCCCTAGACCTCATTTATACCATGGATATTAGCCTGGTCTTTATCCATGAAACAGGAAGCTTGGGGTTGGCTTAATTGGAAGGAATCAGCCGTGCTCACCTTTGCTGTGGCTTTTAACCTCTGTTATCATTTGCCACTGGATCCCTCAGATCCAGTTTTCCTTTCTAGGGCTTTGACCAAAGCTTGGAATTGAGTTTTAGATAAAAATGTGTCTCAGGTGGTTGCATGGACTCCATATCATAGCTGAATGCTAAGGTGAAACTATGGAACTGAGTCTTCTTCCAACAAAGGAGAGAAAAGGATGCATTATGATACACTCAGATAACAGGCAACTATAGTTATGCTTGCTAGGATTTGGGTGCGTGGTGCTTCACTTTGGTTAGGTCCCTTGGTCTTACTTTCCCAAAAAGGAAACCTCTGGGTGATGGCCACTCTATCTCTTCCCTATTTATTTCCTTACCTGGCAGGATTTCCAGGATAATTGCTCAGAACTAGAATATGTATCTGGATTTCTACATTACCCATCCCTCTAGTCCTTTCTGAGCTGCAGCCAGAGATTGCTGGTTGGTTCACAGTAGCAAGCAGGGTTAGTCTAAAATGTATGTGAGAACTTAAAAACAACTAATGAGTTTAGAATTTATTGACAAATGTATAAGTTTTGAAACATGATTTCTTACTCTCCAGTCCTCATTTTTGTTAAAAAATCATCATAAAATTGAATGGTTTGCAAAATAGGCTTTTGTCATATTTGTCCTGATTATTCACATAAAGTGCAGCAAGAAATTTCTACATAAGCCTTTTGGATTGATGGAAGTTTGTTCCACAAGGAATCTCAGATAATACCTTTTAATGCAGAGCCCAACCATGGGTTTGTATCCTCAAACACCTGTTAGTTTGGTGATCCATTCCTCTGAAGGTCCCATAATAAACTTAGAGCTCCTGGACCTGTTAGAAAGTAACATTCTATACTGAGCACACATCAGGAATCCTCTACAGGGACTGCATAGACAAAGGTGTAAAACCAGTTTCCCCACTGGGGTTTTATTGGCCTCTGCAAGTCTAGATTGACTCCTTAAAGGGAAGCATACTTTTCCAGTCAAAGCCTTGGTAAAATAACCACTTTCTCCAATTGTGTTCTATTGCAAAAGAAAAATGAATTCTTATTGCACTGATGCAAACAACTGTATTGCCATAAGAATACTTGCAGATAGTTTCCAAATTCTAGAGGAATCAGGCACAGAAAAACAAACACGCTGCAAATTTTGATCACAGGAGTGTATAATTTACTTAATTATTAAAGGCCATAAATAGTTCAAAATAAGTTTCCTTGACTCTGAAAAACAAAATAAGGATCAGCAATATTCAAAGCAAAAGTCCAAAAGATTTGTGTCAGCTTTCTGAGTTCAGTTCATTTAGTTAACTCTTGTTTTGCTTAATATTTGTGAATGTTTCAGCTCTTTATGAGTCCTGTACATTTTCCTTTATTCCAGTGTTACAATCTCTAAAATTATTGGAAGCCTGTATTTGGGAGCACCTGTTAAAGTTTTATAGTTCATTATAAACCATCTTTGAAAAGGATTAAAACAAGACAACAATTGACTGAATATTCAAATGTCTAAGATAATAATAGAAATACAATTGACAAAGAAGTTTGGTTATCTCCGTGGTTTACAATACCTTAACACAAAAACCTTAATGATTATTGATAGCATATAATTAGACATTAGAATTTTAGAAATTCCATACAATTTTGGAACATATATTAACATTATTCACCAAGATATAACCTAGAAACGATTGAATGATCTTTAAGATACATGGGCAATCCCATGTACCTAAACATGTCAAATAATCCTCTTAACCTCTCTTTTCTGGACACTTCAGGGGCCCTCTGAAGTATTTGAAAAGCAAGGTGCCAGGGAAGACAATTTTGCAACCGAAGTTTGATTTTGGAAAGGCTGTTAAATCTTTGAGGTTTGAAACACTTGATATTATGAAATAGAATTCCAGATTACCATAAGTCATTTGTTTTGCCAAAATGATGACTCAGAAATTTTAAAGACACAAAAATCTTTTATAACCCTTTACAAATTTTGCCAAACAGCAGATTGGCACCTTAGTAAAACCTTCTTATGCTTTTATTTCAATGCCTAATTTCCAGGAAAACCACATAATACCCTTTTTTAAATTTAGTCAGTATGTTCACACACAACTTCTTCTGCAAGATTAATTCCACAATTCTTCCACCACTTCTTTGAACCTTCAGCTTTTTCCTAACTCAAAATGATCCTTCAACCCTAAGCAAAAGTTTACATTTCCATGCCTTCTAATAACCTTTTACTAAAAAAACACATTTTACTAGTCTTACACACCTTGCAAATAAATCTATTTCTAGTAGTTTCAATTAACTCCTAGCAATTTTTTACTTTAAGGTAAAACTTGGTAAGTTGTCTAGTGTGCTAACTGCAGCCAAGGTTTGCCTTCTTAATTAAGGGCATGGTTAGTTTCATATGTCCCCAGGCCTTACCAATTGTGAAGATGGCAAGTCAAATAGTTCTCAAAACCCAAAAAGCAGTTTGTAACCTCAAAACACTTAGAAAACCTTCCATCTGACCTGCATTTTACCAATAGTGTTTAGGGCTGTTTTTATTTCTTAAAGATTAAAGTCACATGAACTGAAAGGTACCACAGATTTTATCTTCCCTTTAAAAAATATTAGATCCAAGCACTTGTCTTTCTTTACTCCAAATTAATTAGAGCTCTTTTAACAGACATTACACACAGTAAACATACAGACAGGCAGAAGAAAACCCAGTGGCTGGATGGGGCCCTTTAAAAGACAAGGCTAGAAAAACATGCAGATATTGAACCAGAGAGGGTTCACCCCCTAAGCAGGATTGATAAGCAAAGCCTTGCCAAGCAACTACCAGCCATACCCTCAGGATGTAAAACAAGACGGAGGCTTGATTTCCCAAGCAAAACTTTGCAGCAAATATAAACAGTGATAGTTGTGGGGCCTGGCCTAGTAAAAACATCTTCTAACAAAAAAAGTAAAGTGTAACTGCTGATGCGGTGGAGAAGAGGCAAGAAAAAAGGTTTAAAAATGCCTGGGGAAGAACCTCTTATTCTTATGCAACTGGTTCCTCCACCAGGAGAAACGCTTAATTACTCTCTGATGGAGTAAAGCCCCTTGGCTGGGGAAGGGGAAGGCTCTGGTAATACACAGTGGAAAACGCCAGCCAGTCAGCTGTGTGGGACCCTTGTGGCATGCATCCCAACTCCAGCTGGGAGGGGAGAGTAGCAGAGAGCAGTTGCTTGCCGGTCAGTCCTGAAAAAGAAAAAAAAAAAAAATGAAAAGGCCCTGGAGCGATGGGAGTTGGGTACAGTTTTTCCCATCCTCAGAAGTCCAAGAATGAAAAGGCTTAGAAGCAACAGTGAGAGGTTTTGAGTCTCCATTTCACTCACCACTTCTTGAGCCCCATGTTGGGTGCCAAAAATGTTGCAGGACTTTTCCATTCAGCCATAGATGGGGTTCTTTGTCACACAGCCCTGAAAATTCCGACTCAGACAATTTGAATGGTGGATAAAAGAGGATCTTATTGGATGAAAAGAAAGAAAAGAGGGAAACAGGGACTCTTACAAGGCCAGAGTCCTTACTAGAGGGCTTTCTGCTAGCAGCTTAGATCCTAGGTTCCATACAAGAAGAGGAGAGGCCAGCATCCTCCCCACTGCAAACTGCATGAACTTCCCAAGGCTCAACCCCAGTGTGCAGGCTGGCTGGAATTTTTCCAGGTATGCCCCCAACACATACACTTGGCTGTCTCAATTGGAGATGTATGATATTCAGGTGAGAAGGATGTGGGAATTGAGGTGTAAATAAAAGTAGGACTTAAATAATCAGGAAAGAGAATTCCAGACAACAGGAAAAGCAGGAGCAAAGCAGTAAAAGTAAACATGAGTTGGTAATATTAGAACAAAAATGAAGGGTAAGGCTCAGGAAAGTGAGGGTTTCTGTGTTTGAGATAGCTAGAGATACCTAGAGATCACATGGCATAAACGTTGTGGAAGAAAATTTTGGAAGTTCAGGAAAACAATTGAGATATAGTATATAATGTAAAAAGCAGACTATGTCTGAGTCAAGATTTGAACTCTCCTATTAGTATTTATATTGGTATTGGTATTGGCATTGGCATTGGTACTGGTATTGGTATTGGTGTTGGTATTTCTATTGAAGGAGGTCAAAAAGTGAGTAAAATGTATTACTTTCCATCAGATAGCTTAATCTTAGAGTGATAAAGGGATTTGGGAAAATACAATTAAGCAAATCTAAGGTAGTTTGCTAAACACCAATGAAATGGTACTAGTAAAAGTACACTAAGAATTCTAAGTCTTCTGAATGTGAAGGTTTATAGTTTTAATGAAAATGGAGAGATAATGAAAAGTAATTCTAAAACCTCTCATCTAAAGTATTTAATATTCTAAGGTTATCATTTCCTCTAGTATCCAACTCAGCCATAATTCAAGCTCAAATTCTATGTGACTGTAAGATGCCCATTTTCTCTTTATAGCCATCCTCCTCAGATATCTTGCTGCAGACAAGTGCTTCTGGGAAGCTCTCAACTCCCCTCATCTCTGGCCATCCTGTAATTGCTTCTCAGTGAAGCTACTGTTCACTTGAATTCACCTTGGTTCCAACACTTATACATAGGTCACCCACTTCTTTAGGCTCCCAGGCATATGTAGACAGTAAGATGTATGGATGAAAACTAAGTGGAAGGAAATCTTAAAACTAGATATCAGGTAACAGTACCACAAAACTAACAGTCCCAAGTATCTCTTGATAATGTCCTTACACAGAAAATTTTGTAAGACCCTCTCTTTTCTTCACTCCTAACTGACATGCTAGTCTTTGGACCATTACTCTCCATGAACTGATTTTAAGTCTCCCTTATTTCTGTGCTTTTTCTTAAAATCCAGCATCTCAGTCAGTTTCTAGGTCTTACCATAGAAAGATAAAAATAAACTATTTAACTATTTTCCCATTATGAAATAAATTATATTTTATATAACTGAATATATTATTTAACAGTCCAAATTAAAGCATCTGTTTTTGGAATCACTAGTTTTAGATTTCAAAAGCTGTGGGTAGGACTACATAACTACAAAGTTCACTAAAGATTCTCCCTTAAAGAGAGAATTTAACTTTGCTCTAAAATTCAGAAACTGAGCTCACATGGTGGCTTGCACCTGTAATTTCAACTACTTGGGAGTTGGAATTAAGTAATCCTCCCACCCTGAGCTGTTTGAGACCAGCCTAGGCAACATGGCAAGACCCCTGTCTCTAATGACAAAATAAAAAAAAATTCAGAAACTGTTGTAATTTTAGAAATATAATTTTTCCTTATTTAAGAACAGAAATGGTAGTAGTGTTGCTGGTAGAAATGTATGCTTTTAAACATCAGTTGAACTCTCAGTATCCCTTATCAATTATTTTACTCGTTTTTAGTAATCTTTCTCTTCACTTCCCTTTTTCTCTGTTTTTCAATGTCATTTTTGACTCTCTCATATATGTGCCCATTCTAACTTCCTCAAAATCTTATTTCCACCTGTCTCATAGGTTTTCAAGTTTTTCTAACAATAATCTCCCCTCTCTATCTCTTTACCTTTTTTCCTCATCCCTTCTTCTTTCTCCTCTCTTGCCTTTCTATTACTACCTCTATCAGTTTCCACCATTTGGTCTATCAACATTTTCAAGTTTCTACAAATTTAACATTATTATCAGACTCTGTATCCATCACTTACTCCTATAAAAACTGTCTCTTTTCTTTACAGCCAAACTTTTTGAAAATGTGGTTTTTGTTTGTCTGATAATAGCACTTCACTCTGCCTCTTAAATAATAGTTTAGCTCAATATAGAATTATACATTGGCATTTTTTCTTTTTTATGTTTTTTACTTTAATTTTTGGCACATGGTCTATATATTTATAGGGTAAATAAGATGTTTTGAAGTGGACATGCAATGTATAATAATCACATCATGTAAAATGGGATTTCTATCCCCTTAGCATTTATCTTTTGTGTTTAAAACAATCCAATTATACACATCTAGTTATTTTTAAATGTATAATTAAATTATTATTCACAATAGTCACCCTGCTGGGCTTTCATCAAATACTAGGTTTTAGTCATTTTTCCTAATTATTTTTTGGTACTCACTAACAATCTCCATTTCCACCCCCCACCTCTCACCCACTACCTTCCCAGACTCTGGTCACCACCATTCTATTCTTTATCTTCATCAGTTCAACTGTTCTGGTTTTCAGATTCCACAAACAAGTGAAAACATGCGATGTTTGTCTTTCTGTTTCTGGCTTATTTTAATAACCTCCAGTTCCATTCATGTTGTTGCAAGTAACAGAATCTAATTATTTTTGTGGCTAGATAGTACTCCATTGTGTATAAGTACCACATTTTCTTTATCTATTCATCTGTTGATAGACACATGTTGCTTTCAAATTTTGGCTATTGTGAACAGTGCTGCAACAAACATGGAAGTGCAGATATCTCCTCAATATGCTGATTTCCTTTCTTTCGGGTATATACCCAGTAGTAGGATTACTGGATCATATGGTAGCTCTATATTTAGTTTACTTAGTAACCTCCACACTGAAGGTTCTCCATAGTGGCTGTACTAATTTCTTTCAAAACTCTTAATCTAGATTATTCTGTGCAATGTCCCAAATGTTAAACATTGCATCTAATTCAAAAAAGTTTATAAAATAACCTGCAAAACAAACTATGCATATAGCATGTTCGGACTCAGTCTATGGACTACGAATTTGTGAGTTCTGAACACTTTTTCTAATGTAAGTGCAAATTTGAATATCTAATAAACTATTGGATACATGGTAACCATCAATAAATGATTCTTGCATGTATGCAGGATAAAGCACAATATTATTAATACCAAGATTTAAAAGGTAGTTGAGGCTCGGAACAGTGGTTCATGCCTATAATCCCATTACTTTGGGAGGCCAAGGTGAAAGAATCACCTGAGGTCAGGAGTTTGAGACCAGCCTGGCAAACATGGTGAAACCCCATCTCTACTAAAAACACAAAAAAATTAGGCAGTCACGATGACTGGCATCTGTAATTCCAGCTACTTGGGAGGCTGAGGCAGGAGAATCACTCGGACCTGGGAAGCAGAGGTTGCAGTCAACCAACATCATACCACTGCACTCTAGCCTGGGTGACAGGACAAGATTTCGTCTCCAAAAAACAAAAAATAAAAATAAAATGATTGAAAAACATCTGTTGAAATATTTGGGGATTTTAACAATAAGAAAGTCATTACATTAATTTATTATATTGACTCAGAGAATTTTTTAAATTATTTAAACAACATTTAAACATTTTTAAAGGCGTTTTCTAATTTCTCTTTCTTTTGCCCCCCTCTTCAACAGATACATTGCATATAACTGGCCTAAAATTGAGGTTGGCATGCTACATTTCCTTCCCTATTTAGCTCCCTCTGACTCCACTCCTCAATTCCAGTTTGAATAAACAGAAAATAAAATTAATAAAATCCATTTCATTATAACTGACCTCCTATAAATTATTTGTGACTCCCTGAATGTGAACACATGGCAAGCTTCAAGGTTGTTAAGTAGGCATGCAAAATATTTACATAAATGGCCTTATAATTTGGTTATAAATTATGTGAATTACTCAAAGGAAAGGTACTTTGTAAATATGCAATACTGATGATGACAGAATATTCATTACTAACTGTATAAAAAGAGAATAAAATATTTTGTGTATATTTAGCACATAAGCAAATTCTTTCACTAGAAACAATTAAACAGAAAATAAAACATGCTTATGTGCTGGAAATGGACAGCTGGATTTATGCCACTCTTGCAATATCTCCATCACAAGCCATATGGTTCTTGCTCATTAATGCAATTTTTTTAAAGTCTCACTTGAGAATAAGTCTGAAGTATGATAAGTAAACAAAAACTTATTATATCATTGTCCCTCTTTCACATCTTAAGGGTTTTTTATTAAATTTTCATGAGCAGTGGGTTTATACCCAGTGATATCTTCAAATCCAATTTAACAAGTACTTGTCACTTTTAACATAGCTGATATAGTGATTAGGCTTTTTATTATTAACAAAAGTTAATTTAGAAAAATGAGGCCAAGTATAGTTGATTAAGCAGCAATAGCACAGCAATATTTACAAACATTCCAGTAACTATATTCAATTTAGTTTGGTATCTATAGTGTATTAGTCCATACAGTGGTTAAACAAAAAAAGTCATCATTCAAGAAACTATTTGAATTTAAGGTTTATAGATCTTTTTTTTTTTTTTCCGTTCTAAGGCAACACATTTTAAAATAAAGACTACTCCATAGGATTTGTTTAGTGACAGCCACTTCTTTTCTTAAAAGAGAATTAGTTAGAGGAAAATGTTCTTAAGAAGCCATTCAAAAGACACATGTAAGAAGAATATCTGTGAATACTGCTGTGCCAAATTCTACAATAGACGGAACATTTTCTCACTTCTGATAGCCTTGTAGTTGAAAAAATATGTCTTTTTACTTCCTAGTCTACTGTAACAAGTGCATCTTAATAAGTAGAAGGTAATGTAATGGTAATGATAAAAATAATAAGCCAAAACATGTAAAAAACGTTTGATTATGTTGGATACTAAAGAAGGGAAATATCTATGCTTAAATTCATCCTAAAATTATGGATTGCATAATTTTGGCTTCTAAACAGATGGCAAAACATGTACAGATTTTAAGGGCCAGCAATCATCCTTCTCTTTATTTGCGAGTCAAATACCCATAAAATTGTCAAAAATACCTTCAGCAACACAAGAAAGAAATCTAGTGTATTCTATATTATGAAAGTCGTTTTAACATTATTTAAGAAAGAATATAATAAAATTTAGCCTAGGAGTTTCTAGACTTTATCTTGAGTGAAATATTTCGTCAAAAGCTACAGAAGTGAAAATCAGCATCAGGCACAACTGACTGATTTAATGGTCAGAACACATAATTGTTCAACACATGAACACAACCAGTTCAACACTGGGTGGGGTGCCTTCTGAAAATTCCACTGCCGTGATGAAAGAGTAAAATCGCTACTTGTGTAATCCTTCACCACATTCCTTGGGAAGCATTAGCATTATAAATTAGGAATAAACACTGTCTTTAATCTTTAACAGGCTGTCACATCAATCTAGGCTGGAGTAATAAACGAGGTAAATTAAGGCAATATCTCAAGGTATTGTGCTTGCCACCTCCCAAAATTTACACATGACTTCTCTAGATAATCTTCCTCAGGTTGAGCACTTAGCATAGGCTTGGAATTCACCCACCTGCCTCAAGCTTGCCGTGGCTGCCAGCAGCTTCTCACTGGAGCATTGACTCTGAGTGACTGAGAAAGGACTTCTGGGCAGCTTCCTATGAAATTTATTCTCTAAAACTTATCAAGATAATTACAAGAGGAAATGATCATTAGTGAGGAGGGGACTACTGGAAATTCTTTCAACAGTTTGTCTCCCGTGAGAAAATTCTACATTAAAAACAAAACAAATGGAAGTTTCTTTAAGGGTTTCTATGTTGTAATGTTTTGCTTTGTTTTTTTCTTTTTTTAAATGCATGCTTTATGTATTGTTTGTCCTATTTTTTCCTCTCTTTTTTTATATACATGGGGTCCCAATCAGTGTAATATGTCCCAGGTAGTGCAAAGCATTGAGCAAGTACTATACCTGTGGGCCAGCTTTTTATAAACTGCAGATTATGAACCATTCCTGACGACTCTATGAAATGCTCTGGAATAATGTTAGCTTGAGGTGGGACAAGTTGTGAAAAATTGAGTCAACACAGGCACATAGTAGTATAAGCTGTTGGACCATGATAAAATCAGCACTCTATCCACCTTTCAACGAAAAGTGTCATGTTAGCAAAGCAACACCGTTTATCTTATATTTTTGTGTAAATTTAATTATGCACATAGTTCTTTAGTATTGACTAAGTTTACTTGGATTTTATATTTTTCTAAGAGCTATTAGCATGTGGGATTTTATTTATTTTATGTTTAAGCACCTTCAACTAATTTTATGTTAAAACCAAGCCAATATAGAGAGTCCTATAAGAATTTGGACAGGAGCTTCAAAAGAAGTACAAAGAAGTAAACTTTAAAACCAAGCCCATATCAAATAATATAATTACTTTTTATGACTATAAAAATAAATTCAGACCCCAAGAACTAAATTAATTAATTAGTCATATAACTCTTAATATTTATGGTTCTCAATTATGAAAAACATCAGAAACTCTGAGATTTTCTCACTATACAACTCTCTCTTATTTACTTACAAAGTACAAAAATTCATGCAGCTGAAGTCTCAGAAAACAATCTTATATCTACTCTATAGATAATAAAAAATAGCCTATGAGTTTTGCCTTCTCAGATACTGGTCATAACAAATGAGGCATGTATTTCCCCTCTCTCCTGAGCATCAGAATTGTGATTCCAATAAACACAGATTTTAATCTCATACCTCTACCCAAATCCAAGAATTATGTGTAGTCTCCCAGAGGAAAGCACAAATTGTTGTATTTCTACTGGCCATAGAATTAACCCAGTTTGTCTACTTCTAAATATTTTCTTCTCTACTTCTTATTTTTACTTGATATTGGTTTTCTGTTTGTGAGTGTGTATATGGCTGCTTTTCCTTCTATAGATAAAAATCCGCCCTGCTATCTTCCAAATCAGTAAGTCAGTCATATTCTCTATCTTTCTACAACATGTTAAACAACACATGTTAAATAAAACATCCACTCGGGCAAATGTTTTCCAAAGAACAAGAAGAAAGAAAAGATTTATCTTTACTTCACTCATCTTTCCTCTTAAATCTCTAAGTTAGGCTTGCAGAAGAGAACTTGGTGTGAGTGTATAAGCTTCTTTAGCTCGTGAACTATGTTCCAATTTGACAAGTATTACCTCAGTAAGGTTTTAATAATTTATTAAGTTTAGGAGAGATTTTTGGGCATCATAGTACTCTTAGTTGCAAAAAAAAAATATGTCCAAGAGACTCAATTTCTAGCAGGCAAGTAAACATGTCATATAAAAGTTGGCTGTATGATATAGTAAGACACATAGATGCAAGCTATGAAACTGAACACTTTAGTTAACATAGTTATAAAATTCTGTTATTGTAGATATGGCAGGGAGAGGGAACCCTAGAGCCTACAGATATAGTTACTTTGGCTCAAACAATTTTTAAAGTAATTTAGATTTGAAAATCTTGACATAGGTCCCTCAAACCTCACTATTTCTATTTGTCTTACGGCAGGACAGCTTCCCTCATTTACGTTACCTACACAATACCTGAAGGCATTTGCTTTGTAATCCCTGGAGAACCTTTAAAAATTCTCTCTGTCATAGTTTATGGGTCCTGTCGATATCTGAAATGGTTTCTACGCCTAACAAACCTCTTTACTATTTCAAATTGGTATAATATTCAACACGCACTAAGCCCTTAGGGGATTTTACGGGAAAGGTCAGCTGTAAGAGCCGATTATTGCTCATTATGATTAAGACTCTTTTGTTTCATTCAATCCCTTCATAAAGTTGGGGAACACTTCTCAAGGGATGAGTTTATCTCTGTGTACTTTTGCAATCAAAGTGGTATTCATTTGCAGTCTTTGCCTGCTTTTAATTCCTCCCTAGTCAAATAAAGCCTCTTTTGTGGTTAATGCTTTTAAAGTATTACTTTAAAATCTATCCCTTGTGATATGTAATAGATTTATCTTAACCTGTTACCTATGAACTTGCAGTGACTCTCTACTAGATACTTAACCCCTAGTCTTATTTACATTTTTTCCTAAATTTGACTCTCACTACTGGTCACAAATTTCTGATCCAAAATATGGAAATTAATGTAAGAGTGCTTTTAAAAATCATATAATCACAACCATATTTTTTTAAATTACCCTTAAAATTATTATACTCTACAATAAAGCTTTTCTTTTCCCTTGCCAGGAGTCATATTTGTCATCATTTAATGTATATGGTTTTCTTTTTCTTTTAAGAAGATATTTTGTGCTGGTAACCCTGTGATGGTACAATTACAAAAAGCCACGGAAAACTGTCTGGGTTTTCCTCATTTCTCTTTAGTCTGCAGAAAACTGTTAAGAGTGTTTTTCAAACCTTAACAATGTGAAAAATATGAAAACTACAAAATCACAATTTTAGTTGACCAATCAAAGAGTTGATAGGGCAAACAGTTGGCTAAATTACAAAGTGAGACAAGCTTCTCCAAAGAAAGAACATTCAGTCTGGCTCACTTGTGACAGAACATGGGAGGAAGGAGTGATCACCGTACAAGAGAGTTAGAAGAAATCAACTACAATATTTACAATTTTGGACAATATGAGCTAATGTGTCTGCTGAGGGCTCCAGATTTAGTTGGGTTCTTGTTTTACTCACTAGCAAGCTTCCTCACCTTCCAACCCACCATGAACTTCCATTGGGATCTCATGAGAAAAAATATGGCAGAGCAGGAGTTCAAAGACAGAACCCCTGGGTAGAACAGGCCTGGAGGTAATTAGCAGATGCTAGTGGGGGAGGAGGAAGGATTTCATGAAACTCTAACCCTCTGACTGGCTCCTTCTCTCACATGAACAAACACCTTGACTCCAGGAAGAGGAAGCAAAACCCATAGTCTCTAAGAAACAGCAACAAAAAAACCCATTGTGGTGGAGGCTACAGTAGAAAATATATCTCTCCACTTAGGAGAGAGGCAGAAAACAGTCATGCACCAAGGATCCTATTCCAGTACCAAGCAGATGTGGTCTGCTAACACTTGAAAGGGCAGGAAAATTTTACTCAAGATTAACCACAGAAGCCAGGCGCTGTGGCTCAAGCCTGTAATCCCAGCACTTTGGGAGGCCGAGACGGGCGGATCACGAGGTCAGGAGATCGAGACCATCCTGGCTAACACGGTAAAACCCCGTCTCTACTAAAAAATACAAAAAACTAGCTGGGCGAGGTGGCAGGTGTCTGCAGTCTCAGCTACTCGGGAGGCTGAGGCAGGAGAATGGCGTAAACCCGGGAGGCGAAGCTTGCAGTGAGCTGAGATCTGGCCACTGCACTCCAGCCCGGGCGACAGAACGAGACTCCGTCTCAAAAAAAAAAAAAAAAAGATTAACCACAGAATCAAGGCCGAGGTTGACTGCCATGGAAAGGAGAAGCAATAATGCTGAGAAAGCCCAAACCCAAAGCTCAGATATGCAAAGTCAAACTAAGCCTGAAGCTGAAACAGCACAACAGAAACCGATTGTCATCCCCACAATGAGCCTTGCACTGAGTCACAACAGCAGTCTACACTGGGCGAGCGGGAACAACATGGAGGAAAAAACCCATGCAAATGGGCAGGAATGACTGACAGTTGAAAATGGAGTACAAACCCTCAAAATATTCTGTCACCACAGCCCTCACCCTACCTGCAAGGAATGATAGCCCGCAACTAGAAGAATCTGAAGTCTATAATGCACTAAAAATAAAACAAGTCTAGCACAACTTCTACTATACTGATTCAAATTGCTATGCCATTTTCCTAACAGAAGAATCATTTCTAATGTAAATAATATTTACTTATTTAAACTATTTTATACTTGACGTTTTACCCTGAGGTAAAAATTATAAGACATACAAAGCAGAAGAAAAAAAAATAAAACTATAGCTAAGAGATATGAAATACATAAATAGAACCACTCTCAGAGATTACCTAGAGGTTAAAACCATTACATTGAGACTATAAAATAGTTGACTAAATGCTCAAGTGGAAAAGATAGACATCATGCATAAGAAGATGAGGGATGTTAGCAGAGATATGGGAACTATTAGAATATATCAAGTGGAAATGCTAGACAAGAAAAACATTATATCAGAACATTATTCTGGCAGGCTTATCAACAGACTTAACATGACTTAAGAAAGTATCGTTAAACCTCAAAATAGATCAATATAAATTATTCTCACTGAAGCAAAAAGGGAGGAAAAGAGTGAAAAAATACAGAACTTCAAATTTCTGGTTTGATCAACTAGTTTAATGTGTAACTAGAGTTACCGAAGGCGAAGAGAAATAGAAGAGGACAGAAGAAATATTTGAAAAGACAAAGACTAAAAATCTTCAGAAGAAATTGTGAAACACATTCGAAAACAAATCTAAAGAATTTATGTAACCCAAGATAAATGAATACCCACATTTAAAACAAAATAAAGTAAAAATAGGACAAAACACATAGATACATCACACATGATAGTTCAAACAGCAGCAAATCAGAAACAAAGAGAAAAATCGTGAAGATAGCTAAGGGGAAAAAAAATGCTAAAAGAACAAAGATAACAATTAAAGCAGACTTCTTGTCAGAAATCATGCAAAGCAAAAAGCAATGGAATAATATCTTTAACTTGCTGAAAGAAAAAATCCTGTTCAACCAGATTATTAAATGCAGTGAAAAATGAAAGCAAAAAGGAACACCAGAAACACAAATTCTGAGAACTATATCATTGCCAGGAGACTTGCACTAAAATAAATTTGAAACGATGTTCCTCAAACAGAGCGCATAATACCAGGTAGAAACTTGGATCTGCACAAAGTAATAAAGACTCTCAGATATGGAAGAACAGGTAATTTTTAAAAATTTTAAATTATCAATTGCCACAAAACTAATTAACTCTCTAAAGCAATCATATTATTATATTGTATAATTTATAAAATAAGTAAAATTAAAACATGAGAATAATAGCAAAAAAGATAAAAGAGTAAGTTTGGGAGAATATTGTCATGAAATTCTTACCCTGCATATGAATTAGTATAGTAATACCCAAATATAGATAGTGATAAGTAAAGATGAATATTGCAAACCATATAGCAACCAGAAAAAAATTAATCAAACTGGTTTAAGTTATCTGAAGTGGAAAGACATATGAGTTGTGAACAGTCAACAAGAAGTTGGAGTAAAAGATATTGCCAAGAACATGGTAGCTGAAATTTTGGCCCATAAGTTCTAAGGCTTAAGAAACTGAGGATCAACCAGAGTGAAGAACCAAGACTTAGAGATAGTATAGAGCCACATTAGGATGTCCAGTTGATGCTGAGAGATTTCAACCACCAACGTGAGAGAGAGCTTCTCTCAAACTGTATATAGGGAGATGACCAATGGCTATTATCAGGAACTTTGGTATTCAATGAATTAGAACCACCAGAAGAACTAGAAACCACTACCCATGCTTTATTCATATTTGAATACCCCAGGTGTCTAGCAAAGTACACCGAACATACAGTAGTGAACAAGATAGACAAGTCCTTGTACTCATGGAGCCTATACCCAAAGAAGGGGAGATGGATAGTAAACATGTAATCACATGCAGATATATTGCAATTTGAGATAAGATGAGTATTATAAGGTAAAAGAAAAAATGGGAATATGAGAGCACTCCTGGTTGTGGGGAAACAAGCTAGCGTGATAACAGAGAAGGTCTCTCTCTGAAGAGGCGATATTTGGGCTGACTTGGATATAAGAAGTATCCAGTCCTACAGTGTAGGAAGAAGAAAGAGTAAACAAAAATCCCTGATGAAAGAATGTCCAGAGTGCTTGAAACCCAGAGGACTGACATGTGGCTAAAGCTATAGGCAGAGGCCACATTCTATAGGGCCTGGTAAACCATGCAATATGTTCAAATATTGTTTTCATTGAGATGGGACACTTTTGGTGTTTAAGCAGAAACATGACATTAACATTTTTAAAGAGTAAAACCAGAAGCCAGAATAATGCTACATAAAGACCACTGAACTAAGCACAAGATTACTCTCAAATTTTTGGTGATACTGAGCTCAAATATGGACTCTAATTAATAGTAATAGTGAGGAACACTTTCACTACTCCCTGTATAACTGCTGCTATCATTTAAGCATTCATTATGTTCTCGAATCTTTGTAAAAGGTTTTCCTATGCATGATATCTAAACTTCACAACAGCTCAGACAGAAAACTGAGCCTTAGCATGTTTAGTTTAATCGCCACATGGTCACACTTTGTGATAGTTTCCTAATACTAGTGTAAAAAATTACTACAATCTTAGTGAATTAAAGCAACACACATTATTATTGTATACCTCTGAAGGTAAGAGGTTTAAAATGTGTCCTCAGGGCTGCATTTCTTCTGCAGGCTCTAGGGAGAAAACTGTCTCCTTGCCTATTCCAACTTTCAGAGCTTGCACACATTCCTTGGCTTGTGGCCCCTTTCTCCATATTCAATGTGCATCACTCTAATTTTTTCTCTGCTTCTTAGAAAAAACTAAGGTTTTTCTCCTGGACCCTAACTCCACTGCCTTCTTCTTTGAAGGACCCTTATGATTGCATTTGTCCCACCCAGATAATCCAGGATCATCTTTCCATCTATCACTTTAATCACATGCAAAGTGCTTTAATCATACAATTAACATATTCACAGTTTCTGAGAATGAGATGGGCATCTTTAGGGGAACATTATGCAGTCTACATACAGGATTTGTGCCCCCATCTTTTGGGGACAAGATGGCAGAAAAGTCACTATAAAGTGAAAGAATTTTTGCGCATAAAATAAAGAAATGCATTCATTTTCCAGGAAAGACATTGACCTGGAGAGAATGATGGATGGATGTAGAGTAGAAATGCAAGCTGGCCAGGAGCCTACATATGTGGACCAGATTAGCATCACCTAAGGAAAATAGAATCAATTTTCCCTTCTTGAGCTAGGCCAAATACATATGCCCTAAATATATATCACCTTATTCAATCTTGACAGCCAGTATATAAAATACGTATTATAGTCTCTATTAGCCCATTCTCACGTTGCTATAAAGAAATACCTAAGACTGGGCAATTTATAAGAAATGAGGTTTAATTGTCTCACAGTTCTGCAGGCTATACAGGAAGCATTGTGGCATCTGTTTCTGGGGAGACCTCAGGAAGCTTTTACTCATGGTGGAGGGCAAAGCAGGAGCAGGTGCATCTCACATGGTGGGAACAGCAGCAAGAGAGAGAGAGCGGGGCAGTGCTACACACTTTTAAACAACCAGATCTCATGAGAATTCTATCACAAGAACAGCACCAAGAGGATGGTGCTAAACAATTTGTATTAATTAGGGTTCTTCAGAGGGACAGAACTAATAGGATAGATGTATATTTGAAAGGGAGTTTATTAGGGAGAATTGACTCAAACAATCACAAGGTGAAGTCCCACAGTAGGCCACCTGCAAGGTGCGGGAAAAAAACATGAATAGTGGCTCAGTCCGAGTCCAAAAGCCTCAAAAGCAGGAAAGCCGACAGTGCAGCTTTTAGTCTGGTTGAAGGCCTGAGAGCCTCCAGCAAGCCACTCATGTAAGTCCAAGAGTCCAAAGGCCAGAAAACCTGGAGTCTGATGTCCAAGGGCAGGAGGAGCAGAGAGAAGCAACTGGCATGGCAGAAAGATAAGAGCCAGAAGACTCAGCAGTTGGTTTATCCCATCTTCTGACTATTTTGCTCTAGCCATGCTGGCAGCTTACTGGATGGTGCCTACCTACATTGAGGGGTGGTCTTCCTCTCCCAGTCCACTGACTCAAATGTCAATCTCCTCTGGCACCACCCTCACAGACACACCCAGAAGTAATACTTTACCAGCTATCTAGGCATCCTTCAATCCAAGTAAGTTGACACCTAATATTAACCATCACACCATTCATGAAGGATCCACCCTCATAATCCTATCACCTCCCACCAGGCTCCACCTCCAACACTGGGGATTACAACTCCATGTGAGATTTAGCAGGGACACAGATCCAAACCACATCACAGTTCCAACTTTTACAAATGAGGAAACTTGAACTTCTTCATTACACGTTAATGAAGTAGTGGGCCAGTATCTGTATCTAGCTCAGATTCTAAAGCTTATGTTATATTATTTTTTAATTCAAAAAATATCAGAGAGAGCATCTTAAGAAAAAATTTGTCAAACTGGAACACTAGCCTAGGGAGTGGATTGGGTAAATACGTCATATCGAAGAAGAGTTTGGAGATGGATTTAGAGATGATTAACTTGAAAGAGAGGGCCAGTGGCAGTGGCTCATGCCTGTAATCTCAGCACTTTGGGAGGCTGAGGCAGGCAGATGACCTGAGATCAGGGGTTCCAGATCGGTCTGCCCAACATGGTGAAACCCTATCTCTACTAAAAATACAAAAAAATTAGCCAGGCATGGTGGTGGGCACCTGTAGTCCCAGCTACTCAGGAGGCTGAGGCATGAGAATCACTTGAACCTGGGAGGTGGAGGTTGCAGTGAGCCAAGATTGCAAGACTGCACTGCAGCCTGCGTGACAAAGTGAGACTCTGTCTCAAAAAATAAAATCAAATAAAAAAAGAAAGAGAGAAGGAATTGGGGATGATTAACTTGAAAGAGAGAATTCTTTGAGAAATCTTATGATAATGCTGTCATGTAGAGGAGTGCCTACACCTGGTACATAAAACTTAGAAAAAAAAGTCATAAGAAATACAGATTTGAGGTGGGACTCATTGTTGAAAACAAAATTTAGAAAGCTCTAGATTTTTTTCTAGTGTGGTGGTAAGAACATGGACTCTGGAACCAGAGTGCCTGTGTTTGAATTCTGGCTCCTCCCATTTATTAGCTTTATTTCCTTGGTCAAAATATTTAACTTTCCTGTGCACAGGTCGCCTAACTGTAAATGAAGACAAAAGCAGTAGCTTTCTCATAAATTTTTTATAAGCATTCAATGAACTGATAAAGCATTTAAGACTATTACTGGCAATAATATGCACTCTACAAAAGTTAGTTATTATAATTATAGAAGGATGAACTAACATAGTGAGTGCTAGTCACGTGGAGAAATATAGACATGTGGGGTTGAAAGATCTCCATGACTAGAATGACTCAAACAAAAGTTAGTCACACATGAGAAATGATTGAGAGAAGATAACAACATTCAGTGGAAAGTTAAGAGCAGGCCACCTTTCATGTTCCATGAAATGCTTGTAAAATGAGATAATAAAAACTATTTGTGATGGTTAATATTAGTTATCAACTTGACTGGATTGAAGGATGCCTAGATGGATGGTAAAATATTGTTTCTGGATGTGCCTGTGAGGGTGTTGCCAGAGATTGACATTTGAGTCAGTGGACTGGGAGAGGAAAACCCACCCTCAATGTAGGTGGGTATCTTCTAATCTGCTGCCAGCATGGCTAGGACAAGGCAGGGGGAAGAAGGTGGGATAACCTTGCCTGCTGAGTTTCTGATTTCCTTTTTTTTCCCTGTGCTGGATGCTTCCTTCTGCTTCTCCTACCCATAGACATCAGACTCCAGGTTCTTGGGGCTTTGGACTTTCAGACTTTCACCAGTGGTTTGCTGGGGACTCTTGGGTCTTTGGCCACAGACTGAAGGCTGCACTCTTGGCTTCCCTACTTTTGAGGCTTTTGGACTTGGACTGAGCCACTACCAGCTTCTCTCTTCCCCAGTTTGCAGACAGCCCATCATGGGACTTTGCCTTGTAATCCTGTGAGCCAATCTCCCGAATAAATTTCCTTTCATATATAGATATATACTATTAGTTCTGTCCCTCTGCATAACCCTAACTAATACACTATTCCGTGAGTTGAGGGTTGGGAAAAGGTAATTGGTTAAATAAGTTACAAATGATATCCTTGACTTGGGAATTAACTGTGTGTATTATGTTAGAGTTCTGAGAAGTCCTGCAGAAACAGAAGGCCACAAAACTTATTTTTAAACCCTGATTTTCACCCGTGTACATGTATGTATGTGTGTGAGTGTGTGATGTGGGGAGGAGGGAGAGAGCCATAAAAAGAGACAAAGAGATGCTTGTTAATATCTAGTGTATTTTCTTTGGAGTACAGTTTGTGAAATGTGAAATTAATAGACTAGAGAATCTCTAAAGTACCTTTGCTTCTAAGCTATTATGCTTCTAGGTTTATATAATATGATTCCACATGTGTTAAAATAACATGCTCTACAATAAT
Organism: Piliocolobus tephrosceles; assembly: GCF_002776525.5. Classification (NCBI taxonomy): domain Eukaryota; kingdom Metazoa; phylum Chordata; class Mammalia; order Primates; family Cercopithecidae; genus Piliocolobus; species Piliocolobus tephrosceles. The sequence goes on along the minus strand of NC_045444.1, from coordinate 66,304,018 downwards.
GTGAACTCTCAGTTTATAATTTTATTTCGCTATAGATTTACTAAACACTGCAATTCTTCAGATGCCTACGCCTACATCATTTTAAATTTTCCAAGAGGAATATTCCTAAACAGCAACTTCCTTTGGCAAGGGTACTTTCAGATTCTGAGCAGATGCCATTCGTTTTTACAACCAGTTCAACAATAATTACCCTTTAATTCAGGATCAGCCATAAAGAAATAATGGCACATTCATGGCAAATAACCAGATACATAAAATTCTGACCAGGTATGTCATACACTGCTTCAAAGGTCTAAGAAATATGTAAGATACAGAAAAATGTTTTGTAAACTGTAACTGTTAGCTGTTCATCCATGCAAGAGTAAAATAGAATAATTATTTTAAAAATTATATCATATCCTGAACATGAGTTGGGTCTTTTTCATGTACTCAGCAAAATCACAGATTTGTAGTATTTGTAGTTCATAGCATGAACACACAGCAGGCATGCTCCAGTTCTCTTAACAACTCTTCAAAGGAGATGTTGTCATCTTCAGAGAGCCCTGCTCCCTTTTTGTTCACTATACTGCAGACATCTTAATCTTTTTTTCAAACCTCAAACATATCAAGCCTACACTTTCCTCAAGGTCTTAATGCTGCTGTATCCTCTGGTTGGAAATCTTTACTCAGATCTTCACCTTAGTTAACCCGTTTTCACTCGGATTTCAGTTCACAACAGCCTCCTTAGGGAACCCTTCTCTGATAGCTCTTATCTAAAAGTACAACTCTCCTAACTAGTGACTAGCTGTTCTTTGTGCTTATTGTTATTTGAAACTATGTTAATAATTTCTTTATTTTTACCAGTTATATGAACCTTACTATCATACACAATTTACTAGGCTGAAGCCTTGTCTGAAAAGCTTCTGTTCCTAGAAATATGCTTGACCCACGATTGATTATCAATAAATATTATATTATTTCTATTAATAAATTTTATCTGCTATTTTGATTAAAAGAAGCAAAAACAAAAAAATTCTTTCTACAGAAAACTTATTTTAATTTCAGTATACCTCAGATTCACTAACATGGGAGAATAGTTTTTTTAATGTTACATATATTCTTAAATATGGACTTCTTACATAATGCCCAGGAATAGCTTACTAGGCGACCATTAGTTAAGATTTGGTTGTCTCCATAGGGTCAATGGCAAAATGACTCAGAAGTTTAGCAACTGTAATATACAGGTGAACCAGACAAAGATTCTACCAGCCAGTTTTCACCATGTAGTTGAAATAAGCTAATAAATTGGATCCAACTTTATAATTGAAATAATTCTCATGTCTTTTCTAGCCACACAGGTTAAAAGAAAAAAAGAAGTCTGTAATTATTTCCCACAGACTGGGAGACTAGGCATGTTCCTTTATCCCCAGTGACAATAGCTTTGAACCATCCTCCCAATAGGTAGGAGAATCAGTCACTGGGTTAGATAGAGTGCCTTTAGGTCTCACTTACTACAACCTCCTCTTTTTGTGGCTGTGGAAACCAGACATTGGAAGAGTTATGCAACATATTGGGGCCACACTGTGGTAGAAGAGATATAAGAGTACTCAAATCCAGGGGCTTTAATTCTCCAGTTCAACTTTCTGTTCACTAGTTCACACCACCCTTCCCTGAATTTCTAGGATTCTCCATGGCATGTCCAACTTCTTGATCACCTCTCTCATATCTCTCTTCTATCATTTTGGGAAAAATATCCTTATAACCAACTGAAATGTTACTGTATTCTAAACTTATATTCACTTATTAAATTGACCTATGATCCATAACCAACTATGTTCAATTCCAGTCCTTGATCAATGCTTAATAACTGATTATCTTACATTATTCCTTACCAATCCACAGCACTATTAATGATATCTTTTGGGCTTAAAATTGAAACCAATTTACATTGCATTTATTCATGTGAGTCTATTTTTCAAAGTCATTTTAGGTTATTGTAACCTAAGCCCTCCCCTAACAATTATTAAATGGCCTAGCCATAACCTTGGAAAACATGTGCTTAAATGCTGATAGAAGGATTTTGACTAGCAGGTGCAATTGAAATAAATGCCTCTATGAACTACATTTTACTACATCCTAGTAATGGATTTCCTGATTCTTAAGAGCTTCATTTTCCATTTTCATAATTATCATGCTGTTACTGTCATAGTAAAATAATGTTTATTCATCTTGCTATTTGTCCTTCATGATCATTTTATTATTGTTGTAAAAACCTAATGATTAAATTGGCAGAACAAAGCCACAACTAAATGGTGTTCGCAGAGACACTTTTAATAATTTTGTGACCTAAAGTTAATCATACATATATAAAACTGAAGTGACTTTGAGGAAAAATTTGTTTATTGATTTTTCCCTATATAAAATCATTTAGTTAAGAGGAATTTATTATGGATATGAAGATGTTACTATCAAAATTGATTTAGATTGACATACCCAGACTGAAGATGTGGTAAAACTATCATAAGACTGACATCGATATATCACAGTCTCTGAACTACCAAAAATCACTGCTGTGTGAACAAGTGTAAAACTTTTTATTAACATACTCCATTGCTGAAACATAAATTTTCACTTATAGTGAGCTCTGGACTTGAAAGAACTAACTCAGTAATCAAAAACCACAGTAATAGGATCAGCTAATAATAAGGAAAGTTTAACTAATACATATAAATTAGCTATTCCTCTTCTGTCAGCAATTATTAGTAATTCTGTTTTGATAAAGAAATATCAGGCTCTGAAGCCAGACCAACTGGATTTAAATTTTAGCTTCACCCTTTTATTGGCTGTGTCATCTAGGAAAATTCACTTAACTTATATCAGTCTCAGATATTTCACAAATTATATGTGAATATTTTATACCGAGATTGTTGTGAAGAAAATACCTTAATTGTAACACTACCTAATAAGTGATTGTCAAAGGTTATCCCATAATATTAATAAGATGGTAATGTTATTTATTAACTCAGATTATATTAAAATCACTATTATGGTATGCACAAATTATTTTAAAACCTTTCTTTAGAGATTAGTCAGTTCAAAATATGTAGTCATTTGGGTCATCCTTGTATACAAAGTAAATGCAGTTTGTAATGTAGGTGTGCAGAAATGTCCTGCAAACAGATACTTAAGATAAACTAATTCTGAATGACATAACTTACTACCAGCTACTAATTTCAAGAAAAGCTTTTCCTGCTCCTTTTCTTTATTCCCCTAGAAAAATATAGTAAGTGACCACAAAAATATTAATAGCAAACGTATTCACAAAAATCTCAAAACTAGAAATAACCCAAACAATCACCAACAGGAAAATAGATTGAAATTATGATATATTCATACACTAGGATAGTATACAGCAATGAAAATAAATGAATTATCCACAACATAGTTGGATCTCGAAAAACTATGATGAATGAGCAAAGCCATGCACAAAAGTGTACATATAATTCCCTTCACATGAAGTTTAGTAACAGTAAGAGTAACCTATGGAAATAGAAGTTAGAATAGTGCTACTCTAAAGTGCAAGGATGGTGAGTACTAACTAGGAAGAAACATGAAGGAACCTTCTAGGGTAACAGAAATTGTTCTCTATCTTGATCTGGATAGTGTGTTTTCACATATACATACACATGTAAAATTCATCAAACCATACGTTTAAGATTTGTGAATTAATAGTGTATAAATTAGACCTCAAAAACTAAATATATGTAAAAGACTGAAAGTTGACAACTTAATTGCCTATGCATATCATTTTTATTTCTTAAATTTACACTAACTAGACTTCCAATTCCAACCAAGATGGAATAACAAAGACATGATTTAATCTTTCACCTGAAATAACTAAAATTCAAACAAAATATAGACATCATTTAGACCAGGACAATGATGCCTAAAAGATTCGAAACAAAGAATTGAGCCCTCCATTTGTCCAGATTACTGCCTGGAGTTTTTAGGCTGCAGTACAGGGAAGGATAATCTGAGTAAGGTGGGTTCCCTGAGTTGAAGAGATAGAACTGCAAGTCTGGAAAAGTCAACACAGCTATATTTTACAGAACATAGCACCAATGAGCTGAACACTTCACAGGATGGCAATTTTAGAGATCTGCGAGGGATCTTCCTTGTGTCTTCAGCTGAGTAGTCATCAGTGAATGCTAATGAAAAAGGTATCTGAGGCTAGGGTAAGAATCACTTGAAAGTTCAAAGGAATAATAATCACATTAAATGTAAACAGTCTAAAAACACCAATTAAAAATCAGAAACTCTCAGACTGATTTAAAAACAAAGCAAGACCCAACTCTATGCTGCCTACCAGAAACCCATAAGACAAATATAGGGTGAAAGTAAATGGATTTTTTTTTTAAAAAAAGAGATACATCATATTAACACTAATTGGAAGAAAATTGGAACCTCCAAACTGTTCTCCATAGTGGTTGTACTAATTTACATTCCCACTAACAGTATGCAAGGATTCCCATTTCTCCACATCCTTGCCAGTATTTGTTGTTGCCTTTTGGACAAAAGCCATTGGAACTGCAGTAAGAAGATATCTCATTGTAGTTTTGATTTACATTTCTCTGATGATCAATAATGTTGATCACCTTTTCATTACCTGTCTGCCATTTATACATCTTCTTTTGAGAAATGTCTATTCACATCTTTTGCCTGTTTTTTAATTAGATTATTAGATTTTTTTTTACTATAGAGTTGAGCTCCTTATAGAAGACCTAATACTCGACAGCACAACAGTCCGACTACAGTCAACAATGACTTATTGCACATTTTTAAATAACTAAAATAATATAATTGAATTGTTTGTAACATAGATAAAGAACAAATTCTTGAGGTGATGGATACTCCATTTACACTGATGTGATTATTATGCATTCTGTGCCAGTATCAAAATATCTCATGTATCCCCTAAATATATACACCTACTATGTACTCACAAAAATGAAAGAGAGAGAAAGCTGGAATTATTATGTTAGTGAAAGACAAAGTAGATTTCAGAGCAAAGAATATTAGCAAAGATAAAGATCACTTCATAATGATAAAAGTTCTAGTTCATCCTTTTAAGGAAGTAGGACATAATCCTAATTTTACGCATGCAATAAATTTCAAAACACAAGAAGCACAAACTGACTTCTCAGAAACTATGGAATCCAGAAGACATAAGAAATACGTATTTAAAATGCTGAAAAAAAGAAAAGTCATCTGAGAGTACAATACCCATTGAGGCTATTATTCTAAAAAGTAAGTGGAAAAAGACTTGGGGAGGGAGAGCCAACAAGAAGTAGAATTTCTTGCCAACAGAAATAAACTACAGAAAATGCTAAGATAAGTTTTTTAATTTGAAGAAAAAGATACTAGATATCAACAGAACCACGGGAAAGTAATAAAGAGCATGATAAATTATACATTTGTAATTTAAAATTATATATAACATATATTTCATTCTTTTTGAATTTCTCTGATGGTTAATTTTAGATGTCAACTTGACTGGATTAAAAAATACCTAGAAAGATGATAAGCCATTATTTTGGGGTGTGTCTGTGAAGCTATTTCCAGAAAAGACTAGCAGGTAAGTCTGAGTGGAGTAGGTGGGGAAAGTCTACCCTCAATGTGGATAGGCACCATCCAATTTGCTGTGGTCCAGAGATAGCAAAAATAGAAAAATGAAAATGTGTCAATCTATACCCTGGAACTGGAATACACTCTTTCTCTCCTGTTTTTGTGCAACATCTCCAGGATCCTCAGCCTTTGGTCTCTAGGACTTACAATAGCAGCCCCTTGGCCTCAAACTGAGAGTTACACTATAAGCTTTCCCAGTTCTGAGGCCTTTGTACTTGGACTGAGCCATGTATCAGCATCCCAAGGACTCCAGCTAGTTATGAGACTTCTCATTCTCCATATTTGTGTGAGCCAAGCCAATTAACCATATATATATATTTACATATATATGTTTATGTGTGTATGTGTTGTACACAAACATAAATATATTCTATTGATTCCACCTCTGTGGAGACCCTAACACAATTACCTTAAGAGATATATTTTTAAAGCTAAATACAAAACACTGTATTAATGAATTCATGTTTATATAACAATAACATTAAAGAGGAGAAATTGAAGTATATTACAACAAAGTTCCTGTAATTTATGTGAAGTAATTTCTATGCTCTGAATATTTGTGTCCTCCCAAAAATTACATACTGAAATCCTAACACTCAAGGTGATGGTATTAGGAGGTAGGACCTTTGGAAGATGATTAGGTCATAGTGATGAAGTTCTCATGAGTGGAATTAGTGCCCTTATATAAGAGGCCTAAGAGAGAACTTTTGCCCCTTCTACCGTATAAAGACTCAGTGAGAAGTCACTATCAATGAACCAGAAAGTGAGCTCTCACCAGTCATTGAATCTGAAAGACTTCGATCTTGGATTTCCTAGCCTTCAGAACTGTGAGAAATACATTTCTAATGTTTATGGGCCACTCTGTCTTTAGTATTTTGTTATGGCAGCCTGAGTAGACTAAGGCAGTAATTAAATATTGACTTTAAGTGAATTTGGACAAATTTAAGAGGCATATTGTAGTCTATAGAGCAAATACTAAGAAAGAAAACAAAAAAATTTAGCTAAGAATCTGACTATAAAATTAAAACAAATATTTTATTAAAAGAAGTCAAAAAGGATAAAGGGAAAAAAGAAATGAGACAATTAATAACCAAATTTCAAAATAACAGACCTAAATAAATAATAGAAAAATTGCTTTTATATATAAAAGTAGAATAAAAACTTCAACCAAAAGTCAGAGACTGTCAGACTCAATAAAAAAGCAAGAATCACCTATATGCTACCTGCAAGGTACACAAATACAGTCACAAATCATCAAACATAAAATGCTGGGAAAATATATTCCATGTAAATCACAAGATTTAAAAAGGTAGAGTCTTTATATAGAGGCTTCTAGAGGCTATTTTAACATCAGAAAAATGGTCTTCTAGACCACACATTGCTAGAAACAAGTAGGGTAATGTCATAATAATAAAAGGTCAGTACATCATGAAGATAGGATAATTATACATATATATGTACCTAATAACAGGGCTTCAAAATATATAAAACAAAACTTACAGAAATAAGGAGAAAAACAGACAGATACATAATTATAGCTAGAATATTTAACTTATCAGTTTCAGTAATAGATACTAGAGAAGTAAGATCAGTAAAGGTAAAGAATATCTGAATAACACTAACAAACGCTTTAATCTAATTGGCATTTACAAATCACTACACTTAACAATTGCAGACTTTGTCAGGAAGAAAGTAAGTAACAGAAGATAATTGCCGAGGGAAAAACAAGGACTGTGTGCCATATCACTCCCACGATTCAGTCAACCCCAAATCTCCCTTAGATCTTTCCTTCACCTCTCAAAAGCCTCACTTGTTGGTGTTGTTATGTCTACATTTAGGAAAATTAAAGAGAAAGGAAAGAAGAAAATGATGGCTCTTTTTGTAAGCCACAAACGGAATATTAATCTATCTCTGCTCAATTTCTTCCCATCTATATTAGAGTTCTCTCTTTTACCTCTACTCAATTTGTTTGGTATTTTAGTAGCACTGAATTGCCGTTTTGACTGCAAGTTCTTATACTATTATCCTCAATGCTCTTCTACATAGTGGTAAGTTTTGCCAACTCTGAAGTCAGACACAAAGTTCAAACCACGGCTTCACCACTTACGAGTTGTGTGATTTATGACAGGCTACTTAAACTCTGTTCTTTTTTTTTTCTCTCTCACATATAATGTAAGTATAATAACTATCTAATAGAGTTATGCAGATTAAATGTATGAAACATTTTGAATAGTAATTACTCAATAAAAATTAGCTACCATTATTATTGATATTTCAAGTAGAGGAATAAACATATTCCTGGAGATCCAAAGGCTGTGGTTAGTATTAATAAAACTCAAATTATTTTTGGATCCAGGCAGTTGGCTAGCTGGTTAACAGCCTTTATTCTTGTGGTTCCTTTTTGATTTTCAAAACTATTTTGTGTGAATTTTCTATTAAATACTATTTCAAAAATACTACCCTTTTTTTTCAGCTTCTAGTAAAGAGTTTCTAAAATACTAGGGAGTAATGTCCTATCCAGTGGCTGACAGTATTCTTAGCTGAGGAGTGTCTTTTATGACTTCTTTATGGTGTTCTCTGAAAATTAACAAGGTGATTGCATTAAAACATTTATTAGTCTGTTTATGCTTTGGCACTCCTGTTAGACTTTCATTTAATTTCCAAGAGGGATAATGATTGGGAAAAGGTTCTATATAAACAGAAAGTGTGAGTAGCAAAGGAAACTGATATGTATCCTAATGGAATGCGCATGTCCTGAGTGCTGTAAAAATGCTACCTCTGACATGACCATAAAATGTTAGAGTTCAGAGATTTCTTAGATTACAAAATTTTGGAGTTGGATTATACCTAGGAGATTATTTTGACAAATTTCTCATTTTATAGGTTTGGGGAAAAAAATGAGACAAAAAGTTTCAGTAACTTACTCAAAATCAAATCTCAGAACAAGAGCCACTTGACTCACAGTGCAATTTTCTTTCCACTATGCCAGTTTTCCTCTCTTGTTGATTTCCCTTCTTGAATGATAGTTTCTAAACTCAAAGCTGAATTTACTTTTACATGGCCTAAACAGACTGTCATTCAGAAATGTTTCCATTAATCATTAAAATAGTTGATTGAGACTTAAACCAAATATTACTCTGTTTAAATTCTTTTGGATTAACCTAACAAGTCTTTCTTTCTCCTAAAAGTCAGAATTCTGAGTTACTTACAGATTTGAAATAGACTGTCTTCAAAATTTATTAGTACATAACTAAGGCATCAATAAGTAACCAAAGAAGTATGTAGGATTGCTATCAACAATAAGGTCTTTAAGGAGAAACAAAAATGCAATTTCTCAAAGAGTGTGAGTATAACTGCTCTGATTTCAACCAAGAGAGTAGCCAGGATGGGTTATTGTACCATTTAATCTACTTAACAGATAAGTTTTATTTATGGATAATACTGATTTGAATCATTCAGTCCAGAAAACATTTCCTACAGATTTTAGAAAACTAGACCTCTTGACAGGGTCAAACTCTACAGATGGAAGAGTTCTCGAGAATGTGCAGACTATTCCTATACAGAAAACAAATCTGGTACATCTAATTAAGTAATCTGGGGGAAAATGAACAAGCCTATATCAGACTCAATGTTCTCCTCTAAAAATTATTCACATATGGGCTCCACTGTAGGTCAAGGCCTCAATTTAAGGTTTAATACTATGTGTTACCTTGATATCTGGTAAGATCAAGAGGGCCTCAAATGACCTAAGTGCAATTTCTCCTCTCCACTCCGCTCCCATAGATAAGTTCAACTGGCCAAACGATACTCCTTATTAAGCAGACCAGGTACAATTCCTGCTTATCCCTGAGTAGCAGGTTTCAGTTCCCTGCCAACCTACAGAATTATTCCAACAAGCCAATGTCATCATCCCATGGGAACAAAATGATACCCCACCCTATTGTTACTAAGAATCCTACCTGCCGCAGCTCCTGGTTATTCACTTGGTTCCCAAAGGTAACCGCTGTGTGGCCCTACATAGTATGCAATGTCCTTCTCTCCCGACTATGAGTACGTTGACTAATAAACTACTATCGATCTCATCTGTCCAGTGTTGAGAGTCCTATATTCAGCCATCCCATAATTCTAAGGCAGGAATCCTTTCATCAATGAAGTAAATAGGAGACAATCAAAACACATGCATAAATGATTTTGTATTGTAGTAAGTTGAACACATTCGCTGACAGAGGAGACGCCACTGGGCTGGTCCTCTTCCACCCTGTCTGCATGACATACTCAAATATCCTTGACCCATGCACCTCCTTTAAGACATATAACCATTAAAATTACAAAACAGACATTTTATATTTCTTATCCTTTTTCCTGTAGGTTGCCAGCTGTTTCCCATTTCAGACAACAGAATGAACCAAGAAAATGAATGAAATGCTGAATGAGATTAAATAAAAGAAAGTGACAGGTGTTAAAACATTCTACTGAATGTGCCTCATTATCTTTAAAAAGGACAGATTATCATTTTTAATTTAATATAAGGAAAAGAATAGTAAATGGTTTCACTTGGATTGTTAATACTATGATTACACCAGTATTACAGAATAATTTTTATAAAACACTTACAGGAGATTTACAGGTCATGATGGTTGTCTTAAAACAGATTTATACCCCTTGCCTCCTAAGGACTTGTTGAAATGTTCATAAAGAAATAAGTAGAGTATAAACCAGCAACAGAAAAAAGATCAAGAAGTGGAAGCAGGAGAACAGAAGTGATTTTTCATAAATTTCTAAGAAAAATGATTGCCTACTGACTACTGAGGCAGAACAGAAGCTATAATCTGGAAAATGCGCCATGGACACTGCAGTGAGGAAAGCAGCTGACTCAGAGAAAGTGGAGATTCAGAATCTATAAGTCAGAGAGAGAGCATGCACAGGAGTAAAAAAGAGGAGCAAAAAATGAGGAGATATATTTATGAATCCAAAAACAGAATCTCCCCACACCCACTCTCCTAAACTGGAAGGCATAATAACTGGAAGCCAACCAAAGGAATGATGTTCCTAATATTGCTGTGTCTCTTTTATTTTAATTCATTCTTCCTGAGATGTGGCAAGCTCCTTCCATCTAAAACATTTAAGTTTTTTCATCTCAAATAAGTTTTATTATCATTTGGATTATATCTTCCTGTAGATAATGGTCATTTGTAGTTGCTTGACATCTTGAAATATCATTCCTATATATTGGTAATTTTCTACAGTGTCACTTACACTCCCCAAGTTAGAAGAAAAAATACCTAGCTGAGGGAATTGATCTTCCGGCAGGCCTAGTGATAGATATGTCATGCTTTCGGGGCACAGTAGGGTAGAAAAGCTTTTGCCTCCAGTCCTAAGTAGTGACGCTAATGCCATTTGTGCTATAGAAGGATTTTTGTGCTTGGGCATTATTCTTGGCTATCTAGCATCAGAATCTGATCCTCAGTCCTGGATGGCAAAAGTCCTCAGTGCTGAGGGCAGTTAGAGTTTTGGTAGGGAAATCCCCAAGTTTTCCTAGGGTGTTACGTCAAGAGCCATGCTAACTTTCCAGCCAGGCTGCAGAGATATGACCAAATACATTTTAAAAAATTATTTTATTTCTTCAACTAGACAGAGGGCATCCTCTTGTTTGCAGGAAGAATTTTAACAAACATACATTTAATCTGTTCTATTTTCTCCTTAAAGAAATCTTATTATTAGCTTATGTGGTCTCCTACATCATCCATATCTTTTATCAACATAGTCACAATTTTATTTCTTTGTACTTTTGCACCGTGTGAAGACTTTATATTTTATCAAATCTTCCAGAAACCTAACTTGGTAGTCATTTTCCTTTTTTTATTTCTCTGTTACTATTTAAAATTCTAAAATCATGTATTTTTTCCCCAAAAGTCCTTTATGGACTCTAATCATAGTTGCTTGAAAGCGTATAGTACACTTAAATTAAAGTGTTTTTTTGTTTCTCCCATTGGTCCTCTGTCCTATAAAGGCATTTGTCCTGGTTCTGTTTTTGCTTTCCGAAAAATCACTGCCCTCTGCTATGAAGTGCAATCACTCTGCCTAGCAGTGACAGTGGATGTGGGATACTTCAGCATCAGGATCCATTATCTGTTACACTCTCCCTAAGAGACCACAGATAATAAAATGGGAAATTTACTCCAAAGGACCCGAAGCAAAAGCCTTAGCAATCTGAGCCCTCACCACTGAAATATGCTGAGGAGGGGAAGATGTACAGATACATGTGGCAAGCAGCCCTAACACTATTACCACACTTGAGTGCTGAGTAGCTTTTGGGGCAGGCAGTATCTTGCAGCATTTACATGCAACAACAACATAACAGCAGTTCTAGCAACTGGGTAAACTATTTGAAAGTCATCAGCCTCTCCTAAAATGTCATCTTTCTTATCTTAAACATTAGATCTGAGATATATTCAGTGAGAACTGAAGCTAACATAATTTCCTTTTCCCATGTTGAATTATATTGGGACTAGGCTCATTTCTTATCTTTGGAAAATTCAGAACATACTATTTTTCAGTGGCATTAATGTATTTTTTCAGTAATGTGGAAATTCTTTTACATTTTATACAAAGTCTACTGAAATACAAAGTCAATTGATCATAAATATCATTTTACTTTGTCAAATATATTATTTAATTTATTCATTAAAACACTGACCAGATTTTTATTCTCAACAAGAAAAAGAAGTACTCACTTATTGAAAAATGTGATTTGAAACATTTAATTCATTCAAACTAAACTAATTAATTTATAAAATCTTAGAGAATATTAATCTTACCTATGGTTCACCTTAGGACAGATAAAAAAGATGGGTCTGCCTGGTCAATTTTGTTAAATTTTTATTTTGTCTATATTAACATATTTTATGTCCTCTTCCTGGCATGCTAAGAGACCCAGATAGGAAACATACAGTTACACATTTAGGTGTCTCAGATAAAAATCGTGTCTATCCATCTATTATTACATAATTATAAAGTAAGTACTAAGTGACTCTACTAGTAAAAGAAGTTAAAGAAACTAACCTATGAGTATATTTTTCCTTTTAAAAATACAAACAACTAAATAGAATATGAGTCAAAGAAGAATCTCACAAAAATGTTTTAAATATTTTGAAGTAAATGGAAATGAAAATACAACTGATGAAGTTAAAATAAGGCTGTGAGGAAAATATACAGCATTAAATGTGTATGTCAGAAAAGGCAAAAGATCTTAAGTCAACCTTCTGACCTTCCACCTTAAGAAACTAGAGAAAGAAGAACAATTTGAGACTAACAAGCAGAAGAAAATAAATGGTAACAGAATAGAAATCAATAAAATTGAAAACAGGAAAACAATAGAGAAAATCAATGAAAACAAATCTCATTTATAGAAAAGATCAATAAACTTGATAAACCTGTAGTGATCAGGATAACCATGAATAAAAGAGAAATGACACAAGTTCCTAATACAAAAAAAAAAGAAGTAGGAGTTGTCATTACTGGTCTCATCAACATAAAAGGGATAATAAAGAAATGCTGTGATTAGTTGTATGCGTACAAATATAATAATTAAAATGAAAAGAACTAATTCCTTAAAAGACGTGTACTACAAAAACCCACACAAAGAAAAATAATCTGTATAGGCTTGTATGTGTATTAAAGACATTGAATCAATAATAAATACACTTTAAAAAATAAAGCAATAGGGCCGGGCACAGTGGCTCACGCCTGTAATCCCAACACTTTGAGAGGCCAGGATGGGTGAATCACTTGAGGCCAAGAGTTTAGGACTAGCCTGGCCAACACGATCAAACCCTGTCTCTACTAAAAATATAACAATTAGCCTGGCGTGGTGGCGCAAGCCTGTAATCCTAGCTACTGGGGTGGCTGAGGCACGAGAATCACTTGAACCTGGGAGGCAGAGGCTGAAGTGGAGGCGAGATCCTGCCACTACACTCAAGACAGGTGGTACAAATGTAGTAGGTTAAGATGGTTTTACTAGTACACTCTACTAATACACTAGTAAAAATTAGGTAAAATAGGTTAGGATGGTAGTAAAACCATCTTAAGAATGAATCAATATTTAAGAATGAATATCAATCCTTCATAATCTCTTTCAGAAAATAGAAGCAGAGGAAACACTTCCTAACTCATTTTGTGAGGCTAGTATTACCTTAATGTCAAAGCTAGATAAAGATATTACAGGAAAGGAAAGCTACAGACCAATAACCTTCATAGGCATAGATATAAAAATTGTCAACAAAATGCTAGCAAATTGAATCTAACAATGCGAAAAAATAATTATACACCATGATCAAGGGGGATTCATTCTAGGTAGGCAAGGCTGGTTCAACACTTAACAATTAATATAATCACATGAACAGGCCTCAGAATAAAAATCATAATTATATGAATTAATGAAGCAAAAGCATTTCATAAAATCTCACATTCATACTTGATAAAAACTCTTGATCGAGCTAGGAGTATAGAGGAACCTCTTCAACTTGATAAAGAACATCTACAAAAAACTATGCTAACATCATACTTAATGGTGAGAAATGAATACTTTCCCCTAAGATTGGGAACAAGGAAAGGATGTCCCCTCTTAGCACTTCAGTTTAACAGTATACTGGAAGTCCTATAGTAAAATAAGGCAAGAAAAGGAAATAAAATGTGTATGGCTGGGAAGGAAGAAAACAGTCTTGTTTAAAGAGAATATAGTTGTCTATATAGAAAATCCCATTGAATTCACCACACACACACACACAAAATCCCCTCCTAGAATTAAGATGTGACTATATTGTGAGTGATAGAGATGTTAATTTAAAAAATAAAATAAGACAAACAACAAAAAAAGAAAGGGTTATAGCAAGGTCGCAAAATACAAAGCTAATAAGAAAAATCAATTGCCTCTCTACATAATAGCAATGAATAATTGAAATTTGAAATTAAAAAACACAATGTTATTTATACATACATATGAATCTAACAAAATCCATAAAGGACCTACATGAAGTAAACTATAAAACTCTGATGAAAGAAATAAAGACCTAAATAAATGAAAATGAAAAATTTCCTTAATTGGAATACTCGATATTGTTAAGATGTCAATTGTTAAGATTTACCTCAATTCCAACCAAAATCATGGAAAGCTATCTTGTGAATATGAAAAAACTGATTCTAAAATTTATATGGAGGCAAAACCACAAAAGAATCAATGTAATACTGATAAAGACCAAAGCTGGAGAATTGACATTACTTGACTTTAAGACTTATTATTAAGCTACAGCAATCATGATAGTGTGGTCTTGGTAAAAAAAAAAAATAGGCACATAAACCAACACAACCAAATAAAGAGTCCAGAAATAGAGCTGAACCAATATAGTCAACTAAACTTTGACAATGGAACAAAGACAATTCTATGGAGAAAAGAGTCTCGTTAATAAATAGTGCTGGAATAATTAGATATTTATATGCAAGTAAATGAATCTAAACGTAGACCTTTTACAAAAGTTAACTCCAAATAGATCATAAATATAACACATAATACCATAAAACTTCTAGAAGATAACATAGAGAAAAATTAAGCCTTGGACTTCATGATGTGTTTTTAGACACAATATTAAAAACACATATCTTAAGGAAAAATTTGATAACTTAGAATTTATTTAAATTAAAAATTCTGCTCCATGAAAGACACTTAAAACAATCAAAAGACAAGTCATAGACTGAGAGAAATTTTTCAAAATATACAAAAATATTTTTGAAGTGCAACAATAAGAAATAACTTAAAAATTAGAAATAACTTTAAGAAATTAAAAATTAAATTATTAAAAAATTAAAAATTGATGAAAAATTTGTCGCCATAGAATTTCAAATTAAAGCAACAGTGAAGTGCACACACTATGGCTAGAATCCAAGTCCTGACAATATCAAATATGAGTGAGAAGGAAGAACACAAGAAACTTTTATTCATCAGTGGCAGGAATGAACTTTTTTTTTTCTTTTTGGAGTGATGGGGTTTCACCATGTTGCCCAGGCTGGTCTTGAACTCTTGGGCTCAAGCAAACACCAGGCCAGAGAATGAAACTGGATCCTCATCTCTCACCTTATACAACAATCAACTCAAGATGGATCAAGGACTTAAATATAAGGCCTGAAATTATAAAAATTCTAGAAGATAACATTGGAAAAACCCTTCTAGACATTGGTTTAGACAAGGGTTTCACAACCAAGAACCCAAAAGCAAATGCAATAAAAGCAAAGATAAATAAAGATAAAGCTGATACTTAATTCACCTAAAGAGCTTTTGCACAGCAAAAGGAATAGTCAGCAGAGTAAACAGACAACCCACAGAGTGGGAGAAAATCTTCACAATCTATACAACTGGCAAAAGACTAGTATTCAGAATCTACAATGAACTCAACAAATTAGCAAGGAAAAAAAACAAAGAATCCCATCAAAAAGTGGGCTAAGGGCATGAATAGACAATTCTCAAAAGAAGATATACAAATGGCCAACAAACATACGAAAAAATGTTCAACATCACTAATGATTAGGGAAATACAAATCAAAACCACAATGTGAGACCATCTTACTCCTGCAAGAATTGCCATACTTAAAAAAAATAAAAAAATAACAAATATTGGCATGGATGCAGTGAACAGGGAACACTTCTACAGTGCTGGTGGGAATGTAAACTAGTACAACCATTATGGAAAACAATGTGGAGATTCCTTAAAGAACTAAAAGCAGAATTAACACTTTTATAGTCACTTTGGAAGACAGTTTGATAGTCTATTACATAGCTACACATAGGCTTATCATATGATCCCGTAATCATTCATCTAAGTATTTACTCATTTGAAAACTTATGTTCTCATAAAAATCTACATGTGAATATGTTCAGTGGCTTTATTCATAATCATCAAAAACTGAAAGCAATAAAGATATCTTTCAATGGGTAGGTGAGTGGATAAACTGTGGTACATTCATACAATAAAATATTATTTATCAATAAAAAGTAATGAGCTATGAAGCCATGAAAAGACATACAGGAACCTTAATACTGCTACATCTGAAAAGAATACATACTGCATGATTCCAATTATATCACATTCTTGAAAAGATAAAGTTGTAGTAATGCTGAAATAATAAAGTTGTAGTAATGCTAAAAAGATCAGTGGTTGCCAAGGGTTTGGGGAGTGAGGAGGGTTGAATATGTGAAACATGGGGGATCTTTTAGAAGTATGAAACTACTCTGCAAAATACTGTGATTGTGGGTACATGACACTATATCTTCTGAAAACCCATAGACCTCACAGCACAAAGAGAGAAACTTAATATACGCAGATTGTTAAAAATTATTTCAAAGTTTGGGGAGGTCCCAGAATGGAATGCAGAATATGAGAAAACAGTCTAACTATATGATAAATGTATGAAACTATCCCACAGAAAAGATAGAGGAAAAGGTGCTGACCTAAGTAACCATGTAAATGAGTGGACTTTATAAGACTAAAGGCAAAAGAAACTTTACATCAGCACCATATTTTAACTGAGAAAGTTGTTCCTATGAAAGTGTAGATTAAGAGTTCTGATACCACTGTATAGGTACACTAGAATTGAATAAGTAAACAGGTGGTTTAGTTATTAAGTAAACAGGTGGTAGATGGTGGGAGCCAGGTTTCTCACTCTTGAAGTGGGAAGTTACAGATAAGCAAAATGAGGCTAGGATGATCCATATGATACTGAATTATATGAGCCAGAGATATCAATATAAACTCAGGTTTAGCTTAAAATAGATACAGATGGCTTCACAGAGAAATATTTATAGATATCGGCTTATACATAGGTTAGTATAGATACACAAATTTCCTTGCTCTGTTGGATGTTGAGAGGGCCTAGAATCAATAAGCACATCTTCAGTACCAATAAACACATCTAATAGCTCCTACTACCATTCTTCACTAAAATGAACCAGGTTTCCTGAAAGAAAATGCAGATCCTAGGACTAGAGGGGAAATAATATAAGACAAGGTTAGAATATCTTATACTACCAGAAAGCAAGGAAGTGTTAAACAAAAAACACAATGATGGTGTCAAAGGGACACAGGAGTCAACTGAAAGAGCTCTCAATGGTCAAATCTGGAATAGAAGGAACAACAAAATAAAGTAGCATTGGTTACAATCCAAAATAAGATGAATATATCTATGAGTCAATATTGATACCAATAAATGAGAAGAATAGACAAATCTCCAATGCAGAAGATTTCAAAGCCATTTCTACAGATACTCCACTGTCAAATGGATGAAGCATAACTCCCCAGTCCTCAATGGGGGCTGTAAATAGTGACTTATTTCCATCCAGTGTGGAAAGGTAACAAAAACACAGGAACTTTATAGTGGAGAATTCTTACAATATCACTTCAGCCAAGTGATCAAGATGAACATTAACAGTGGTAAGTCATTGTATTAGTTCATTTTCACACTGCTGTAAGGAACTACCCAAGACTGGGTAATTTATAAGGGAAAGAGGTTTAGTTCCATACAACTGGGGAAGCCTCAGGAAACTTAAAATCATAGCGAAAGGGGAAGCAGGCACGTATTATATGGTGGCAGGTGAGAGAGAGAAGTGCAAGCAGGGGAAATGTCAGATGCTTATAAAACTATCAGCTCTCATGAGAACTCACTCACTATCATGAGAACCGCATGGGGGAAACCACCCCCATGATCCAAATCACCCCCAACCAGGCCTTTCCCTCAACACCTGGAGATTACCATTCAAGATGAGATTTGGGTGGGGACACAGAACCAAACCGTATCAGTCATGTTGATAGCATATTCTCCCCTGACGTGATGTAGTAAAAATCACACTTTCTCTTTGTGATCTTCCTCTCAAAAATCCCAGGACCTCAATCTAATTATGAGGAAAACATCAAACAATCCAAAGTTAAAGGACACTCTGTAAAATATCTGACTAGTACTCTTCAAAACTGTCAAAGTCATCAAAAACAAAGTAAATCTGAGAAACTCATCTCTGAGAGGAAGCTAAGGAAACAAAACTAAATGTAATGTGGTGTCCTGGATGGAACCCGGAACAATAAAAAAGGACATCAGGTGAAAACTAAGGAAAACTGAATAAAGCATAAAGTTTGGTTAATAATATGTATTAATATTTGTTCACTTATTATAACAACTATACTGTAGTTATATAAATCTTAGTAATAGGGGAAATTGAGTGAGGGAATATACAGGAACTCTCTCTAGTATCTTCATAAAGTTTCTATAAATCTAGAACTGTTCTAAAATGTAAAATTTATTAAAAATTTTTAAAAATCCATTTTTGTGCATTGCCAAATCTGAATAGATCAACTAAAAAGAACACATACAAAATTAGAAAACATACATATCAGCAAAAAGAAATCCCAAATGCAGATTTTCCTTTTTGCTAAAAGATCATCCCCTTGTAATTTTTAAGAGCAATAGAGTTTTACAAAACAATCAGAAAAGTCTGTTAAGCTTTTAGAAGGCATTTGTTCCTATACGATTTAATAAATTTTCATCTATAATATAATGATTACCTAAATTGCTAAATTTTATGTAACTATTGCCAATCTATAAATGGCTCTTCATTATTATTGTAAATACATCACTATTCATATTATTAACATATGGTGTTAACTCTGAAACAGTCTCCAAGAAAACTAAGAGTGAAATTGTTCTCATGCCAACTTTGTCTCTGAATCCCTTGCATTAATTTTCACTTAATTATGTCTTTGCAGTGAATAGAGGCAAGATTATCTCTGTTAATGTTGGCCTTAAGTAGATATTGTTTAATATAGGTAATGATTAAAATAAACACTCAAGGAAAAATGTTGTGGTGAGGGAACAAGTCATAAGAAGAGAAAAAATTATCAAGTATGTGTGTGTTAGTCAATGTTCAACTGCAGATGACAGAAAACAATGCAACTATTGTGAAGCAAAGAGATTTAGTACTAAGAATGAGGTACTTATAAAATTGCTAGAGGTTCTGGAGAAACTTGCTCTGGACTGGACCTCAAAGAACAGTTCCCAGGTCATCACAGCAAAACTGGCTCACCAAGGAAACTGCTACTTCGGTTTCAGTTAGGAAAATGGGGAATTAAGACAGTAATCCAGTTAGGCTCCAGGGATCAGGAAGCTGCTGTAGGAACTGCTGGTTCCTGAGTCAGCTTCTGCACCAGGAAAATGCATGACCCCACCACACCCTCCTTTTCCCCACACTTCACCCTGCTCTGCATTCAAGCCTCTCCTGAGTACATCTGATTGAATTTAAATTACATCTGGAGCTTCTGCTCCAAAGGAAGTCTGAGAAATGTATTTTTAAGTTTTCTCGTCTCTGCCATACAAAAAACACATTAAGGATAGAATAAATGTTGAGTCAGTCTATCTGGCTCCTCTATCACTTGTGGCATTTGATGACTGCAAGGTGAGTAATGCATTTGAAGGGTTATTATCAACAAGTCTCCTACTGGTAGCATTTTTTTACTCCAGAGTTTAACAAAGATCTATTCACATAGATCTGCGGCCAACATATCACCCAGATACCCAAATAAATCAAAAGCATAGCACCCCTCAAATTTTTGCAACTGTGTAGATCATTTGTTCTTATAAAACATCTTTCTACCCTAGAGTATGCATCCAAAATTGCTTTTTGAAAATCTTCCTAATTTTTGTACCATCTCTTTTTGGATTCCTTGAAATATGCATGCATTTACACACATATGTGTGCACACAGACACACTCACAAGTATAAAATTAGAAACAAAATTCTATTAAAAACATGCAACAAATAAAAATTACTAGAGGAAAGTCATAGGACTTACTGTTGAGACATGATGAGAAAAATGATTCTTAGTCAGAAAAATTATTGTTGAATGAGACATGAATAATCTCTTAAACAGCAACCACGACAAGAAGTCCTCAGGGAACTCGGTTAGCGATGTGCCCATCCACTTCTGTCATAGTTGTATGTAAAGACAGATGAAATGAGAGAAACTGCCAGAGGTTGCTGAGCTTCCTAAGACAGTTCAAAGTGCCTCTCGATTACAGATGGCACCAATGAAAATGTACAAGTATGAAATAAAATATTCACTTAAGAATAAAATAATTCTCACTTTCTTACTCATTCCTTAAATTTCTTTCTAAATGACATATTCTGTTATAGAAAGTGTTATACAAAAGGGTTCTTTAAATTGAGTGGAAATAACAATAAAAAAGAGATCTGAACACAATATAAAAACACTACAATAACCTTCTCTTCCCAGTCTATAAAATTCCCCAGATAAATGTTTGAAATGAAGTATTCATCATTCAGAAAGAGCGCAAAGAAACAGTGGTTTAAGAGGACCCTAAATTTAACCTGCTTCCAACTGAATTGCTACTATATCAAGAAAGGAATGCTACAAGTTGAATTTACTAGCACACATCAATTTATTCATGAAACATCTTTTCTCCTGTAAACTCTACTTCATTTTATCTTCATTTTTGTACACCATCCTTAAGAGGAGGTCGTCATGGATGCCTCCAGGAGAAAATAAAAATAAAACTTTTCATCATCAGCGTTTCACTAAAATTCAAAATTTACACTACATTTTTACAAACCCCAATTAACAAAGAATATGATAATGGATTTCTATCAAAGAAAGTTACTTTTAAAACCAGAAAATGGTATATATTATTTTCCCTTACACTTGAACTTTAAAGGAATTATTTTGCAATAAGATTAAACAAATGCAATATTTTTCTCTTTTATTTTGCCTGTAAGTAGTGAAGATGGAGGTATGTTTAACATACATGTTTTCTTTCCATAGCAGGCATCCAAATGGCATAACAGTCGCAGGCTAGCATAATATACCATCAGAGTTTATTTCTCTGTCAGACACTTCTATGACTTACTGAGCTCACAAAGTGTAATCTTATTTTCTTCCATATTTTAAATGGTAAATAACAACACTTTTAAAACAGATTAAAAGCAGAAGTTTACAAATAATAACATTCTTTTGACTATAGGGCAAAAAAACTAGCATCTATAAAGTGCCTACTATATATCTGGCAAGATGAATGAAGCACTCACATTTACTCCTTTAATCTCAACAGCTCTCTGCAGTAGCTATCAATAACCGTAACCACCTTTATACAGAAGAAAAAATGGAGCCTAAAGAATCTGAATATTGCATGAAATGATATTACTGATGAGTGATAAAATTGTTATTCTAATCCAATTCAGATGTTCCTCACAGCCATGATCTTTCCAAAGTCTTACATATTTGCTGCTATGAGATTCAGTGTTAGAAACATTGACCAGAGCAAGCATTATTTTCTACTCATGAAGCAGGCTCAGTAAATAGGGGCCTTGTGTACAAAGCTGCCATGCAGAATGTCCCTGAACAGCTCTTTACACAAAACATACCGTTATCTCATTTATTCTGTAGTTCAAGATATGCAATGACACTGTGTCCTTCATCTAAGATGGTAGCCCATCTTAGCGCAGTAAGATTTTCCTCAAAAAAAAAAAAAAAGTTGTTCTTTTTAGAAACCACTTGTTTTTTCAGCAGTTTCCTAGTCCATAATTTGAATTATTGTTAGGTCACTAAAATATAGTACAAAAAAGGCACGTTAATAATACATAAGCATACGCCGGGCACGGTGGCTCAAGCCTGTAATCCCAGCACTTTGGGAGGCCGAGACGGGCGAATCACAAGGTCAGGAGATCGAGACCATCCTGGCTAACACGGTGAAACCCTGTCTCTACTAAAGAATACAAAAAAAAAAAAAAAAAAAAAAAAAAAAAAAAAAAAAAAAAA